>NC_041391.1:82564752-82579698 GCF_002162155.2 Triticum dicoccoides
CGGGACGGGCTGCGGGCGTCGTCCACGCGGCCAGGGGGGCGTCGGCAAGCAGGAGGTGGCCGCGCGGCCGCGCGCGCGCGAGCACGCAGCAGCTTCGGGGCGTGGGGAGGAAGACGACGGGGAGCTACAGTGCTGGGCTGGCTAGCTGGGCCGGCCAGCTGGCTGGGCCGCACAGGTAAGTTTCTCCTCTCTTTTCTGTTTTCTGTTTTATTTAATAATTCTGCAACTTTGTTGAATTAAATAAAATACCTAGGCAACTCCAAAAATCACCAAACTACTCCTGGTCCATAGTTGGAATATCTCCAACATGAAACATTTTAGTTTGGAGATATTTGAGCATTTAAATATTTTATATTATTTTAAATGCCCAAATTCAAATAGTTATGATTTAACTCAAGAACCCTAGGATGGCCTAGAAAAGTGTGCACCATTTTTGGCAGAGGTTCTGAACCAAGGCTAAAATGATGGACATTTTAGAAGGGCATTTCAGGTTCATTGAAAAAATTATTTTAGTAACCCTAATTGGTTTCAGAGGGAACTGGGGGTTCTGTCATCCCCATTTCAAGTTTCTGATGAAAGAATAAACATGATGCAACACTCTAATGCATGACTAGCTAGGGTGTGACAACTCACCCCCACTCAAAAGAATCTCGTCCCGAGATTTGGGTTCCTCCGAGAAGAAGGCGGGATACTCGAGTCGAAGACGATCCTCCCTTTCCCAAGTTGCTTCATCTTCAGAATGGTGCGACCATTGAACCTTGAGAAACTTGATGTTATGACGTCGCGTGGTACGTTCGGCTTGATCGAGGATACGAATGGGGTACTACCATGCATTGGGCCCGAAACCAATGGACCCTCTCGACTTCTTATTCACCCTAAATGGTAACCCTAATTGGTTTCAGAGGGAACTGGGGGTTCTGTCATCCCCATTTCAAGTTTCTGATGAAAGAATAAACATGATGCAACACTCTAATGCATGACTAGCTAGGGTGTGACAGCTAGCATTCTTAAGAGAATATTCGGTCGGTGACTTGAAAGATGATTTATTACTTACTTATTTATAAGCCCCCAGATGCTTTTTCTGCTATTTTCGCAGTCCAGCATTGCACCTTAGGGCATGCCTCCCAGGGAAAGGAACCCTTAACGGAACTATTCTCCCTGGAAGATGTTTCTTACTGACCATGTAATATAACATAACTAGTTGGGCACTTGTCTGATAAAGCAATTATGACCCCGACGCCTTGTCTCCATGCATGCCCCGGTTCTTTTATAACCGTAGGGGTATTCGGACACACTCCGGACTATTGGGTCCCGAGGTTGAAGCGAAACGGTCCGCAAAGACAAACGATCTACAATCCGGCTAGAAGGCATCTTACATGTCATTTCAAATTACATCGTCAAACTGACTGATTGTACTCCTCCTCAATCCCATCTAACATGCTGTCTAATTTACAGTCCTGTTGGGAATATTTCGTGGCCAGTTCTACTTGGCCATACATCAAGCTCACAGGGATCTCCTTCCCATCAGGCCCCACAGGTCCAACCTCGGCCATGTGGTTTTGGTCAGCCTTTGGGTAGCGCGTCTTCACCATGGCCCAGGCCTCCCTGGCACCCTGACGGACGGCCGATATCTTCCACAAACGGAGGCGTCGCCGTGCTCCCTGGAGCTTCTCAGCAAGCTCACCAAGGCCCTCGGGTAGGGAGACGGATGGCCATAAAGCCTGAACGACGCCACTCACCGCCTGCCGAACACGTTCGAACAATTGAACCAGCTCGGGAAGTTGGTCACCTGTTGACCCAGGCATTTCCTCTACAGGGCGACCTGTGAGCACACCTAAAGACATATTTTTGTCAAACGACTTCCTCACCGAATTCTTCTTTTCAAAGGAATTTGCTCAAGCACTTACTATAAATGCCGTGACGAAGTCGCTGATTCTCCTTCAAGGAGCCAGACAGCTGGGCCCGAACACCTTTCAGCTCTTCGCCTAGCTGGGTGTGGGCATCTTGGAGCTTGTTTCTCTCCTGCTGCACCTTCATAAGCACCCTCTCGCCAGCCTTTAGCTGTCGCAGTAGCTGTTGCTTGTCCGGATCTAGTCCGGCGCCCTCTGCGGTATTATTGTCAGATTCACGCCACACTTTGTTAATTAGTTATCTTTTCAAAGTAAGTCTTACCAGCGGGGGTCTCTGTGGCTCCCCCTGTGGCGGCTAGTGCGGCTTCAAGTTGGGCCTTGCACTCTTGGAGCTCCTGGGACAGATGGGTATTCTTCTCCGTAAGATCCTGCATAAAAATTGATCGTTAAATCAGTTATTTTAACCATTTTAAGTCTCGGGGGCTACTGGCATATATAACTATTAAAATTACTTACACGTATGTCTTTCACATACTGCTCCGTGGCTCTGGTTAACCCATCTTGAGCGGCACGGAGGTGCGCGTTTCCCGTCTCAAAGGCATTTAACGCCTCGGGGGAGAAACACGTGTCACGAAGAACTGTCCGGCGACGCCTGTGATTCATGGCGCTCTCCACCTCAGAGCGGGTGGCGGACAGCCTATTGGCATCCTCCGTTGGAGGAGCGTCCGACTCATGCCTTGTATTCGCCTGCCCTTCCGGGCCATGCGTTGGAGCATGGCTGGCGGAGGCTTGATTGGCAACCTCTCCGGACACTGTCTGGCGAGCGCTCTTTCTGGAAAAGTTATGAGCATTAATATACCTCTTGGGAATCCTTCCCTTAGAAAAATAGCGGTGCTTCGTACCGTTGCGGCGACGTTTCAGTTCGTGTCGCACTCCTCTTCCGCCTGCTGGGCCGTACTGACCCTTGTTGGCAGGTCGCCGCGGGCTCGACTTCCTGCCGTAAGGGCGCTTCCTGTCGAACACCATTGATGCACGGTGGTCAGAACTAAGCATTAAAGAAGTAACGGCGCCAGGACTTCGGTCGTACTCACCGGGGAAGCCGGACACAAACCGGGGTAGTCAGCCATAATGGCGACTAAAGCGTTATCTATGCTGAGCTGGTGGTACACCCCGTCGATCAGTTCCACCACTAAGTCCGGATCCTCTTCAGAGGCCGGATCAAGGGACCTTTCTGGGTCTTCGGGTTGTGGGGCTGGGCTTTTTATGCCCTCCACGTCCCGACGCAGTTCCTGTGTCAAAATCATACAATAAGACAATTGCCTTTAAAGGCACGGTTCAGATATGCATGCGACCGCTTACCCAGCTCCGAGGGTTGTTCATGGAAAATCCGTTCAGAGGATTCGTGCGGCGGAAGTCCTCCTTCTCCCCCTTGTACAAGCCGGATAGGATCTTCACCAGATCTTCGGCCGAGACAGGTCCCTTGCGGCCGTGACGGGTGGCGTCGTCGTCTCCGTTGAAGTCCCACATGGGGTGGCCCCTATATTGGAGCGCCTGCACCCCACGCATAATGCATGTGGCCATGACTCCGATCATGGTTAATCCGGAATGGGCTAGCAGCCGTATCCGGCCCATCAAGTAATGGACGCTACTATCTGTTGGGGAACGTAGCAGAAATTCAAAATTTTCCTACGTGTCTCCAAGATCTATCTATGGAGAAACTAGCAACGAGGGAAGGAGAGTGCATCTACATACCCTTGTAGATCGTTAAGCGGAAGCGTTCATGAGAACGGGGTTGAAGGAGTCATACTCGTCGTGATCCAAATCACCGGAGATCCTAGTGCCGAACGGACGGCACCTCCGCGTTCAACACACGTACAGTCCGGTGACGTCTCCCACGCCTTGATCCAGCAAGGAGAGAGGGAGAGGTTGAGGAAGACTCCATCCAGCAGTAGCACAACAGCGTGGTGGTGGTGGAGGAGCGTGGCAATCCAGCAGGGCTTCGCCAAGCACCGCGGGAGAGGAGGAGGAGGAGAGGCAGTGCTGCACCAAATAGAGGGAGAAGTTCTCATCTGTTTAGCGCCCCAAACCTCAACTATATATAGGGGGAAGGGGGGGCTGCGCCCCCTTTAGGGTTTCCCACCCCAAGGGGTGCGGCCAGCCCTAGATCCCATCTAAGGGGGGCGGCCAAGGGGGAGGAGTGCCTCCCAAGTCAAGTGGAGGCCTCCCCCTTTAGGGTTTCCCCCTTCCCATGCGCATGGGCCTTGGGGGGCTGGTGCCCCTGGCCCATTAAGGCTAGGGCGCCCCCTTACAGCCCATGCTACTGTATTGGACGTGGTGGAACAATTTCCGAACCTCCGGACCCCTCCGGAACCTCCTGGAAGCTTCCCGGTACAATACCGAAAAAACCCGAACTTTTTCCGGAACCCAAACAACAACTTTCCATATATAAATCTTTACCTCCGGACCATTCCGGAACTCCTCGTGACGTCCGGGATCTCATCCGGGACTCCGAACAACATTCGGTAACAACATACAAGCTTCCTTTATAACCCTAGCGTCATCGAACCTTAAGTGTGTAGACCCTACGGGTTCGGGAGACATGCAGACATGACCGAGACATTCTCCGGTCAATAACCAACAGCGGGATCTGGATACCCATGTTGGCTCCCACATGTTCCACGATGATCTCATCAGATGCACCACGATGTCAAGGACTCAATCGATCCTGTATACAATTCCCTTTGTCTAGTGGTATTGTACTTGCCCGAGATTCGATCGTCGGTATCCCGATACCTTGTTCAATCTCGTTACCGGCAAGTCTCTTTACTTGTTCCGTAACACATCATCCCGTGATCAACCCCTTGGTCACATTGTGCACATTATGATGATGTCCTACCGAGTGGGCCCAGAGATACCTCTCCGTCACACGGAGTGACAAATCCCAGTCTCGATTCGTGCCAACCCAACAAACACTTTCGGAGATACCTGTAGTGCACCTTTATAGCCACCCAGTTACGTTGTGACGTTTGGTACACCCAAAGCATTCCTACGGTATCCGGGAGTTGCACAATCTCATGGTCTAAGGAAAAGATACTTGACATTAGAAAAGCTTTAGCATACGAACTACGATCTTTGTGCTAGGCTTAGGATTGGGTCTTGTCCATCACATCATTCTCCTAATGATGTGATCCCGTTATCAATGACATCCAATGTCCATGGTCAGGAAACTGTAACCATCTATTGATCAACGAGCTAGTCAACTAGAGGCTTACTAGGGACATGGTGTTGTCTATGTACCCACACATGTATCTGAGTTTCCTATCAATACAATTATAGCATGGATAATAAACGATTATCATGAACAAGGAAATATAATAATAACTAATTTATTATTGCCTCTAGGGCATATTTCCAACAGTCTCCCACTTACACTAGGGTCAATAATCTAGTTCACATCGTCATGTGATTAACGCTGATAGGTCACATCGCCATGTGACCAACATCCAAAGAGTTTACTAGTGTCTGTAAACTAGTTCACATCATCATGTGATTAAGACTCAATGAGTTCTGAGGTTTGATCATGTTTTGCTTGTGAGAGAGGTTTTTAGTCATCGGGTCTGAACCTTTCAGATCCGTGTGTGCTTTGCAAATTTCTAGGTCATATTGTAAACGCTGCTTCCACGCTCCACTTGGAGCTATTCCAAATGGTTGCTCCACTATACGTATCCGGTTTGCTACTCAGAGTCACTCGGATAGGTGTTAAAGCTTGCATCAACGTAACCCTTTACGCCGAACTCTTTATCACCTCCATAATCGAGAAACATGTCCTTATTTACTCCAAGGACAATTTTGACTGCTGTCCAATGATCCATTCCTGGATCATTCTTGTACCCCTTGACTTACTCATGGCAAGGCACACTTCCGGTGCGGTACACAGCATAGCATACTATAGAGCCTATGTCTAACGCATAGGGGATGACCTTCGTCCTTTCTCTCTCTTCTGCCGTGGTCGAGCTTTAACTCTTAATTCATACCTTACAACTCAGGCAAGAACTCCTTCTTTGACTGATCCATCTTGAACACCTTCAAGATCATGTCAAGGTATGTGCTCATTTGAAAGTATTATTAAGCATTTTGATCTATCCTTATAGATCTTGATGCTCATTGTTCAAGTAGCTCCATCCAGGTTTTCTATTGGAAAACATCTTTCAAATAACCCTATACGCTTTCCAGAAATTCTACATCATTTCTGATCATCAATATGTCAACAACATACACTCATCAGAAATTCTATAGTGCTCCCACTCACTTCTTTGGAAATACAAGTTTCTCACAAACTTTGTATAAGCCCAAAAATCTTTGATCATCTCATCAAAGCGCACATTCCATCTCTGAGATGCTTACTCCAGTCCTTAGAAGGATCACTGGAGCCAGCATAACTTTTAACATCCTTAGGATCGACAAAAACTTTCTGATTGTATCACATACAACCTTTCCTTACAAAACTGGTAAGGAAACTCGTTTTGACATCCATCTGCCTGATTTCATAAATGCAGCTAATGCTAACATGATTCCGACGGACTTAAGCATCGCTACGGATGAGAAAATCTCATCGTAGTCAACTCCTTGAACTTGTGAAAAACTCTTTGCCACAAGTCGAGCTTCATAGAAGGTGACATTACCATCCACGTCCGTCTTCTTCTTAAAGATCCATTTATCTCAATGGCTTGCCGATCAACGGGCAAGTCCACCAAAGTCCATGCTTTGTTCTGATACATGGATCCTATCTCGGATTTCATGGCTTCTAACCATTTGTTGGAATATGGGCCCACCATTGCTTCTCCATAGCTCGTAGGTTCATTGTTGTCTAGCAACATGACATTCAAGACAGGATCACCGTACCACTCCGAAGCAGTACGCGTCCTTGTCGTCCTACGAGGTTCGGTAGTGACTTGATCCGAAGTTTCATGATCACTATCATAAGCTTCTACTTCAATTGGTGTACGTGCCACAGGAACAACTTCCTGTGCCCTGCTACACACTAGTTGAAGTGATGGTTCAATAACCTCATCAAGTCTCCACCATCCTCCCACTCAATTCTTTTGAGAGAAACTTTTCCTCGAGAAAGGACCCGATTCAAGAAACAATCCCTTTTGCTTCCGGATCTGAGACAGGAGGTATACCCAACCATTTTGGGTATCCTATGAAGATGTATTTATCCGTTTTGGGTTCGAGCTTATCACGATGAAACCTTTTCACATAAGCGTCGCAGCCCCAAACTTTTAAGAAATGACAACTTAGGTTTCTCCAAACCATAGTTCAAACAGTGCCGTCTCAACGGAATTACGTGGTGCCCTATTAAAGTGAGTGCGGTTGTCTCTAATGCCTAACCCATGAACAATAGTGGTAATTCGATAAGAGACATCATGGTACGCACCATATCCAATAGGGTGCAACTATGATGTTCGGACACACCATCACACTATGGTGTTCCAGGCGGTATTAATTGCGAAACAATTTCCACAATGTCTTAATTGTGTGCCAAAACTCGTAACTCAGATATTCATCTCTTATGATCATATCATAGAAATTATATCCTTTTATCACAATGATCTTCTACTTCACTCTGAAATTACTTGAACCATTCAATAATTCAGACTTGTGTTTCATCAAGTAAATATTCTCAACATCTACTCGAATCATCTGTGAAGTAAGAACATAACAATATTCACCGCATGCCTCAGCACTCATTGGACTGCACACATCAAAATGTGTTACTTCCAACAAGTTGCTATCTTGTTCCATCTTACTGAAAACGAGGCTTTTCAGTCATCTTGCCCATGTGGTATGATTTGCATATCAAGTGATTCAAAATCAAGTGAGTCCAAACGATCCATCTGCATGGAGTTTCTTCATGCGTATACACCAATAGACATGGTTCGCATGTCTCAAACTTTTCAAAAACGAGTGAGTCCAAAGATCCATCAACATGGAGCTTCTTCATGTGTTTTATACCATTATGACTTACATGGCAGTGCCACAAGTAGGTGGTACTATCATTACTATCTTTTGGCATGAACATGTGTATCACTACGATCGAGATTTCAATGAACCATTCATTTTAGGTGCAAGACCATTGAAGGTATTATTCAAATAAATAGAGTAACCATTATTCTCTTTAAATGAATAACCGTATTGCGATAGTCATAATCCAATCATGTCTATGCTCAACGCAAACACCAAATAACAATTATACAGTTTTTAACACCAATCTCGATGGTAGAGGGAGCGTGCGATGCTTGATCATATCAACATTGGAAACATTTCCAACACATATCGTCAGCTCACCTTTAGCTAGTCTCAGTTTATTCCGTAGCTTTTATTTCGAGTTACTAACACTTAGCAACCGAACCGGTATCTAATACCCTGGTGCTATTAGGAGTACTAGTAAAGTACACATCAACACAATGTATATCCAATTACTTCTATCGACCTTGCCAGCCTTCTCATCTACCAAGTATCTAGGGTAATTCTGCTCCAGTGGCTGTTCCCTTTATTATAGATGCACTTAGTCTCGGGTTTGGGTTGAACCTTGGGTCTCTTCACTAGAGCAGTAGCTGAATTGCCGTTTCATGAAGTATCCCTTTGTTCCCTTGCCCTTCTTGAAACTAGTGGTTTCACCAACCATCAACAATTGATGCTCCTTCTTGATTTCTACTTTCGCGGTGTCAAACATCACGAATATTTCAAGGATCATCATATCTATCCCTGATATGTTATAGTTCATCACGAAGCTCTAGCAGCTTGGTGGCAATGACTTTGGGGAAACATCACTATCTCATCTGGAAGATCAACTCCCACTCGATTCAAGTGATTGTTGTACTCAGAAAATCTGAGCACAAGCTCAACGATTGAGCTTTTCTCCCTTAGTTTGCAGGCTAAGAAAATCATCGGAGGTCTCATACCTCTTGACGTGGGCACGAGCCTGAAATCCCAATTTCAGCCCTTGAAACATCTCATATGTTCCGCGATGTTTCGAAAACGTCTTTAGTGCCTCAACTCTAAACCGTTTAACTGAACTGTCACGTAGTTATCAAAACGTGTATGTCCGATGTTCGCAACATCCACAAACGACGTTTGGGGTTCGGCACACTGAGCAGTGCATTAAGGACATAAGCTTTCTACTGTCCGCATAATTGCTACTTTCAACTTTCAACTATATTTTCTCTAGGAACATATCTAAAACAGTAGAACTAAAGCGCGGGCTACGACATAATTTGCAAAATCCTTTTGACTATGTCCAGATAATTAAGTTCATCTTATGAACTCCCACTCAGATAGACATCCCTCTAGTCATCTAAGTGATTACATGATCCGAGTCAACTAGGCCGTGTCCGATCATCACGTGAGACGGACTAGTCATCATCGGTGAACATATTCATGTTGATCGTATCTACTATACGACTCATGCTCGACCTTTCGGTCTCCGTGTTCCGAGGCCATGTCTGTACATGCTAGGCTCGTCAAGTTAACCCTAAGTGTATTGCATGTGTAAATCTGTCTTACACCCGTTGTATGTGAACGTAAGGATCTATCACACCCGATCATCACGTGGTGCTTCGAAGCGACGAACTTTAGCAACGGTGCACAGTTAGGGGAGAACACTTCTTGAAATTGGTGTAAGGGATCATCTTATTTACTACCATCGTTCTAAGTAAACAAGATGCATAAACATAATAAACATCACATGCAATTATATAGTAGTGACATGATATGGCCAATATCATATAGCTCCTTTGATCTCCATCTTCGGGGTTCCATGATCATCATCGTCACCTGCATGACACCATGATCTCCATCATCATGATCTCCATCATCGTGTCTTCATGAAGTTGTCTCGCCAACTATTACTTCTACTACTATGGCTACCGGTTAGCAATAAAGTAAAGTAATTACATGGCGTTGTTCAATGACACACAGGTCATACAATAAATAAAGACAACTCCTATGGCTCCTGCCGGTTGTCATACTCATCGACATGCAAGTCGTGAATCCTATTATAAGAACATGATCAATCTCATACATCACATATCATTCATCACATTCTTCTTGGTCATATCACATCACATAGCATACCCTGCAAAAACAAGTTAGACGTCCTCTAATTGTTGTTTGCATGTTTTACGTGGCTGCTATGGGTTTCTAGCAAGAACGTTTCTTACCTACGCAAAACCACAACGTGATATGCCAATTGCTATTTACCCTTCATAAGGACCCTTTTCATCGAATCCGTTCTGACTAAAGTGGGAGAGACTGGCACCCGCTAGCCACCTTATGCACCAAGTGCATGTCAGTCGGTGGAACCTGTCTCACGTAAGAGTACGTGTAAGGTCGGTCCGGGCAGCTTCATCCCACAATACCGTCGAAACAAGATTGGACTAGTAACGGTAAGCATATTGAACAAAATCAACGCCCACAACTATTTTGTGTTCTACTCATGCAAAGAATCTACGCAATAGACCTAGCTCATGATGCCACTGTTGGGGAACGTAGCAGAAATTCAAAATTTTCCTACGTGTCACCAAGATCTATCTATGGAGAAACTAGCAACGAGGGAAGGAGAGTGCATCTACATACCCTTGTAGATCGTTAAGCGGAAGCGTTCATGAGAACGGGGTTGAAGGAGTCGTACTCGTCGTGATCCAAATCACCGGAGATCCTAGTGCCGAACGGACGGCACCTCCGCGTTCAACACACGTACAGCCCGGTGACGTCTCCCACGCCTTGATCCAGCAAGGAGAGAGGGAGAGGTTGAGGAAGACTCCATCCAGCAGTAGCACAACGGCGTGGTGGTGGTGGAGGAGCGTGGCAATCCAGCAGGGCTTCGCCAAGCACCGCGGGAGAGGAGGAGGAGGAGAGGCAGGGCTGCACCAAATAGAGGGAGAAGTTCTCATCTGTTTAGCAGCCCCAAACCTCAACTATATATAGGGGGAAGGGGGGGCTGCGCCCCCTTTAGGGTTTCCCACCCCAAGGGGTGCGGCCAGCCCTAGATCCCATCTAAGGGGGGCGGCCAAGGGGGGAGGAGTGCCTCCCAAGTCAAGTGGAGGCCTCCCCCTTTAGGGTTTCCCCCTTCCCATGCGCATGGGCCTTGGGGGGGGGGGCTGGTGCCCCTGGCCCATTAAGGCCAGGGCACTCCCTTACAGCCCATGCTACTGTATTGGACGTGGTGGAACAATTTCCGGACCTCCGGACCCCGCCGGAGTCCTCCGGAACCTTCTGGAAGCTTCCCGGTACAATACCGAAAAAACCCGAACTTTTTCCGGAACCCGAACAACAACTTTCCATATATAAATCTTTACCTCCGGACCGTTCCGGAACTCCTCGTGACGTCCGGGATCTCATCTGGGACTCCGAACAACATTCGGTAACAACATACAAACTTCCTTTATAACCCTAGCGTCATCGAACCTTAAGTGTGTAGACCCTACGGGTTCGGGAGACATGCAGACATGACCGAGACATTCTCTGGTCAATAACCAACAGCGGGATCTGGATACCCATGTTGGCTCCCACATGTTCCACGATGATCTCATCGGATGAACCACGATGTCAAGGACTCAATCGATCCCGTATACAATTCCCTTTGTCTAGCGGTATTGTACTTGCCCGAGATTCGATCGTCGGTATCCCGATACCTTGTTCAATCTCGTTACCGGCAAGTCTCTTTACTTGTTCCGTAACACATCATCCCGTGATCAACCCCTTGGTCACATTGTGCACATTATGATGATGTCCTACCGAGTGGGCCCAGAGATACCTCTCCGTCACACGGAGTGACAAATCCCAGTCTCGATTCGTGCCAACCCAACAGACACTTTCGGAGATACCTGTAGTGCACCTTTATAGCCACCCAGTTACGTTGTGACGTTTGGTACACCCAAAGCATTCCTACGGTATCCGGGAGTTGCACAATCTCATGGTCTAAGGAAAAGATACTTGACATTAGAAAAGCTTTAGCATACGAACTACGATCTTTGTGCTAGGCCTAGGATTGGGTCTTGTCCATCACATTATTCTCCTAATGATGTGATCCCGTTATCAATGACATCCAATGTCCATGGTCAGGAAACTGTAACCATCTATTGATCAACGAGCTAGTCAACTAGAGGCTTACTAGGGACATGGTGTTGTCTATGTACCCACACATGTATCTGAGTTTCCTATCAATACAATTATAGCATGGATAATAAACGATTATCATGAACAAGGAAATATAATAATAACTAATTTATTATTGCCTCTAGGGCATATTTCCAACACTATCATCTTCTCGTCGAGGGCTCCGTGGGCGCCAACTTAGGCGTTTCTTCAGGGGAGCGTTGCTGAACTCCGGAAGGCCGATCCGGACTGGATCCGGTAGCGGAGCCTTCTTGATATAAAATCACTCCGAAAGCCAATCTTCGGACGTCTTCTTCGGGGTCCCGGACAGGTATCCGGTCCCGGCGATGCGCCATATTTCGGCTCCGCCCACTTGATATATCGACCCCTCGTGAGAGTGGGGTATGAGGCAAAAAAGCCTCTTCCACAGCGCAAAATGGGGCTCAATGCCCAAGAACAGCTCACACAGAGCTACGAAGCCCGCGATGTGCAAAATGGAGGCGGGTGTAAGGTGATGAAGCTGGAGTCCGTAGAACTCCAGGAGCCCCCGGAGAAACGGATGTACAGGAAATCCGAGTCCCCTTATTAAATAGGGGACAAAGCACACCCGCTCTCCTTTGGAGGGATTGGGCACGCTCTCCGCCTGCTTCCCACCTTTGTAGGTGGCCAGTCCGGCTCGAACCGGAACCATGAAGGCTGGGGGAAGATATCCCTCTACTTGGAGTGTCACTAACTCGCGGTGTGGGACTGAGCATCTCCTCCAATCTCCTGGCTTAGGGATGGGAGTGCGAGAAGAGGAGCCGCGTCGACTGTCCATGTTGGAATGGGTTTGGTGTCAGATGCGCCTCGATGAGTGCTTGCGGAAGGAGGATGATGTGATTTGGATCTGGATCCTCGCCTCTCTTATAGGCAGCTTATTTGCGCGGCTAGGGGGTAAAACATAAAAATACCCTGGCTTTTCGCATTCGTGCGACGCGTGGAAGAAGAACATTATTGGATGCGGAAGCCAAGGAGCGCAGCATTTATGAAGCAACCGGACACTATCCGGCAAACACATGGAGCATGAAGGAGAACCTGCCTTGCAAACGCCGAAGATAACATACGCGCCGGATTCGTCGTTATTGAAGCCTGGTTCGGGGGCTACTAAGGGACTCCCGGACTAGGGGGTGTCCGGATAGCCGAACTATCATCATCGGCCGGACTCCAAGACTATGAAGATACAAGATTGAAGACTTCGTCCCGTGTCCGGATGGGACTTTCCTTGGCGTGGAAGGCAAGCTTGGCGATACGGATATGTAGATCTCCTACCATTGTAACCGACCCTGTGTAACCCTAGCCCTCTCCGGTGTCTATATAAACCGGGTGGCCTTAGTCCATAGGACGAACAACAATCATACCATAGGCTAGCTTCTAGGGTTTAGCCTCCTTGATCTTGTGGTAGATCTACTCTTGTAACCCACATCATCAATATTAATCAAGCAGGACGTAGGGTTTTACCTCCATCAAGAGGGCCCAAACCTGGGTAAAAACATCGTGTCCCTCGTCTCCTGTTACCATCCGCCTAGACGCACAGTTCGGGACCCCCTACCCGAGATCGGCCAGTTTTGACACCGACAATATGTTTCTCATTTATGGAGGTGACAAAGAGCTAGTCGTAAATGGTTACGTCGATGCAAGCTTTAACACTGATCCGGACGATTCTAAATCGCAAACCGGATAAGTGTTTTTATTAAACTGTGGAGCTGTAAGTTGGTGCAGTTCTAAACAAAACGTCGTGGCGGGATCTACATGTGAAGCGGAATACATAGCTGCTTCGGAAGCAGCAAATGAAGGAGTCTGGATGAAGGAGTTCATTTCCGATCTAGGTGTCATACCTAGTGCATCGGGACCAATGAAGATCTTCTGTGACAATACTGGTGCAATTGCCTTGGCAAAGGAATCCAGATTTCACATTAGGACCAAGCACATCATGAGATGCTTCAATTCCATCCGGGACCATGTCCAGGTGGGAGACATAGAGATTTGCAAGATACATACGGATCTGAATGTAGCAGACCCGTTGACTAAGCCTCTTCCACAGGTGTGTGTTGTCATTTGATTAACGAGATCACATCATTAGGAGAATGATGTGATTGACTTGACCCATTCCGTTAGCCTAGCACTTGATCGTTTAGTATGTTGTTATTGCTTTCTTCATGACTTGTACAAAGTTCCTACAACTATGAGATTATGCAACTCCCGTTTACCGGAGGAACACTTTGTGTGCTACCAAACGTCACAACATAACTGGGTGATTATAAAGGAGCTCTACAGGTGTCTCCAAATGTAGATGTTGAGTTGGCGTATTTCGAGATTAGGTTTTGTCACTCTGATTGTCGGAGAGGTTTCTCTGGGCCCTCTCGGTAATGCACATCACTATAAGCCTTGCAAGCAATGTAGCCAATGAGTTGGTTACAGAATGATGCATTACATAACGAGTAAAGAGACTTGCCGGTAACAAGATTGAACTAGGCATTGAGATACCGACGATCAAATCTCAGGCAAGTAACATACCGATGACAAAGGGAACAACGTATGTTGTTATGCGGTTTGACCGATAAAGATCTTTGTAGAATATGTAGGAGCCAATATGAGCATCCAGGTTCCGCTATTGGTTATTGATCAGAAACAGTTCTAGGTCATGTCTACATAGTTCTCGAACCCGTAGGGTCCGCACGCTTAACGTTACAATGACAGTTTTATTATGAGTTTACAAGTTTTGATGTACCGAAGGTTGTCGGAGTCCCGGATGTGATCACGGACATGACGAGGAGTCTCGAAATGGTCGAGACATAAAGATTGATATATTGGAAGCCTATATTTGGATATCGGAATCGTTCCGGGTGAAATCGGGATTTTACCGGAGTATCGGGGGGTTACCGGAAACCCCCCTCCCCCC
>NC_041391.1:82579972-82582068 GCF_002162155.2 Triticum dicoccoides
GGGGGTTAATGGGCCTACATGGGCCATAACGGAGAAGAGGAGGGCCGGCTAAGGCAGGCCGCGCTCCGCCTCCCCCCTAGTCCGAATAGGACAAGGAAGGGGGGCGGCGCCCCCCTTTCCTCTTTCCCCCTTCCTCCTTCCTTCGCCAACAAGGCAAGAGGGGGGAGTCCTACTCCCGGTGGAAGTAGGACTCCTCCAGGCGCACCCCTAGGGGGCCGGCTGCAGCTCCCCCTCCCTCCATTATATACGGGGGCAGGGGCACCCCATAACACACAAGTTGATCTTCGTGATCGTTCCTTAGCCATGAGCGGTGCCCCCCCTCCACCATATTCCACCTCGGTCATATCGTTGTGGTGCTTAGGCGAAGCCCTACATCGGTAGAACATCATCATCGTTACCACGCCGTCGTGCTGACGGAACTCATCCCCGACACCCTGCTGGATCGGAATCCGGGGATCGTCATCGAGCTGAACGTGTGCTGAACTCGGAGGTGCCGTACGTTCAGTGCTTGGATCGGTCGGATCGTGAAGACGTACAACTACACCAACCGTGTTGTCATAACGCTTCCACTTTCGGTCTACGAGGGTATGTGGACACACTCTCCCTCTCGTTGCTATGCATCACCATGATCTTGCGTGTGTGTAGGATTTTTTTTGAAATTACTACGTTCCCCAACACCGCCAGCCCCGAAGAACCAAGTCCGGCAATGGTCTGGCCAGTTCATTGTCTCTGGTTCGATCCCTTTATCAAGCAGATCATTCTCAGCCTTGCCCCACTTAGGCCGGGCTTTGAGGTAGCCACCTGACCCCGTGCGATGGTGAAGCTTCTTCTTCGCAGCATTTTGCTTGTTTGTCGCCGACATCTTCTTACTCTTTTCCAATGTCTTGTGGGCCACAAATGCGGGCCATTGGTCTCTGATCTTCTAATATTTGCCGATGAATTCTTGTGTCTCTTCTTTGTCGACAAACTTTTTAAGCTTATTCTTCCACCTCCTGAATAGGCCTGCCATCTTCTTAAGAGCATGAGACTTGATTAATTGCTCTTTAACTGGCTTCTCCAGATCCTCCTCTGGCGGTAGGGTGAAATTTGCCTTCAGCTCAGTCCAAAGATCATCTTTCTGCATATCATTGGCATAAAACACCTCAGGGTCTTCGTTCTTAGGCTTATACCATTGGTGGATGCTGATCGGGATCTTGTCCCTAACAAGAACCCCGCACTGAGCAGCAAATGCGTCCTTTGTCCGGATGGGTTCAATCGGTTCATCGTCGCGCGTGATTGCTGTGATCTCAAACCTTTCATCCGAGCGCAACTTTTTCTTCGGGCCTCGTCTCTTTACCGAAGTTGTGCTCGATCCGAAGGGCTAGAAAAAAGAAGAAAGACGAGAGTTAATTAATATGTGTACATATATACCAAAACAATGAATGCATCAATTAGCTAGTCAGCACAGGATTAACTAATATATATACTTGGCCGGACTCGGTTCGGTCACCAGAGCCGTCATCATGGTCTCCTTCTTGCACCGTCATTGGGTCACCGGAGCCATCATAATCATGTATTTCCTCCTCCATTCTTCATTCACCGTAGCCTGCTTCTTCACCCTGTTCTTCCATACCATCATTGTCGTTAAGACACGAGAAGATATCACCTCCGGCTAAGATTATTTCCCCCAACACCTCTTCTGCTTCCTCGTCTCGTATGTGCTCCATTGTTTCTGCAAATATTACAACATGGCAAGTATTACACAAACATGACAACAGGTTGATATACTAGTGGAAAACGTAGACCGAGCTTATTCCGGGTTTGGGGTGGCCTCGACAACACTTCAAGGGTAGGGGCGCGGCGGGAGGGGTAGGAGACCGACATTGTTTTTTTCTAGGGTTTGGGTGTCCTCGAGAGTTTTGGTCGAGCGAGAGGGGGTGGCCTCGAGAGAGTTTGTCGGGTAGGGGCGCGGCGGGAGGGGGTAGGAGACCGACATCATTTTTTCTAGGGTTTGGGTGTCCTCGAGAGTTTTGGTACAAGTTATCACAGTCTAGAGGGGGTAATATCTACAATGACGACATACATACACGGGAAAATAATCTTATCGGGGGGTATAT
>NC_041391.1:82582221-82583166 GCF_002162155.2 Triticum dicoccoides
GGAGTTATATCGACAACGACGACATATGTACATGGGAAAATAATATTATCGAGGAGGGGGTATATCGACCCCCTCTCGTGTTGAAGTTATCGGGAGGGGTATATCAACGATGACAGGCCCGATAAAACATAAGAAAACGAAGAAGAAATAAAAAGAGGAGAAAAAGAAAGGAATAGAGCAAGGAGAAGATCAAAGAAAAAAAATAAAAAAATAAGAGAAGAAGAAAGGAATAGAGGAGAAGAAGAACCTTTCTTCTTCTCCTATATTCCTTTCTTCTCCTCCTCTTCTTTTTCTTCTTCTCCTCTATTTCTTTCTTCTTCTCCTCTTCTTTTTCTTCTTTTTTCCTCTACTTATTTATTTCTCCTCTTCTCCTCCTTTCTTCTTCTTCTTGTTTCCCTTTTTCCTCTCATTCTTTTAGTATTGCTTGTTTTTTTAAAATGTTCAAATAGAAAATTTCGAAAAAAGTAAAGGTTTTGCCTAATGCATTGTTCATATGAATATACAAACATTTGCATATTCTACAATAATTAATATCACCAAAAAATCTATGAACAGAAAAAAATCCTAACTTTTCTAAAAATCTATCTTTTGCATATATACATGAACATATATATATACACAAAGAACATATATACATAAATATATGCATTTTTATAAAAATGCAAAAAACAAAAGATCTAAAAAATGGACATATAAACAGATATACACACATACATAGACTCATACATATACATATAAATCAGGAAAAAATATCATATATATGCATGTGCAGAAAAAACAGGGAGGAAGGGGGCGGTGCCGGCCCTGACCAAAGGAGGTGCGGCGTGGTCGTGGTAGGGGCAGAGGCACGGCGCGCGTCAGGGTAGAGGCGACGACGGCATGGTCGGGGCAGGGGCAGAGGCGACGGCGGCGTGGTCGGGGCAGGGCGAGGCAGAGGCGATGGCG
>NC_041391.1:82583176-82589730 GCF_002162155.2 Triticum dicoccoides
GCAGGGGCGCGCAGCGTGGTCGGGGCGGGCCGCCGGCGGCGTGCTCGGGGCAGGGGCGGCTGCGCGTCGACGAGGCAGCAGAGGGCGGCGATGGCATCGACGGGGCGAGCTCGGGCAGCCTGGCGGCGGCGGCGGGGCGGGGGAACTGATGCAGATGAATCTGAAAAATGCTAAGTGCTTTCTTATATATTGAGAGCATTGGTCCCGGTTCTGGCACCAACCGAGACCAATGCGGCAGCCCAAAGGGCGGGAAGCGGCGGCCTTTGGTCCCGGTTGGTGGCACCAACCGGGAGTACAGGAGGGCATTGGTACCGGTTGGTGCCACGAACCGGGACCAATGCCCTCCTTTAGTCCCAGTTAGTGCCACCAACCGGGACCAAAGGCCCCTGCGCTACCCGCGTCACGGCCAAAGTTTAGTCCCACCTCGCTAGTTGAAAGGGGCTCGGAGTGGTTTATAAGCGCCACTGCGGCTACCCTCTCGAGCTCCTCTCAAATGCAGGCTTACAGGCCTAATCTCACACTGTGCTGCCTGTGGGCCTACTGGGCCTTTTGCGGGCCTGAATCCTGGCCCAGGTTGGGTTTCTAGTCGTATTCAGGCCGTGGTGGCCCAATAGGTGGCAGTTTTTTTTGTTTTTTTCGAGTTTTTTTTTGTTTTTTTGCATTATTTATTTTCTTTTGTTTTTTGCTTTATTTTTTAATTCTTTTTGCTTTTAGGTCAGAAAACTTATAACTTTCTGTTAGTGCCATTACTTTTCAAATTTGAATATTTAAAATTTGAATTCTTTGAAATTTGTGTGAATCACAAGTTTGTGATTAACTTCACTATAAAAATAGTTTTTTTCCCCTTTTTTTGTTTTGTTTTTTTGCATTATTTATTTTCTTTTGTTTTTTGCTTTATTTTTTAATTCTTTTTGCTTTTAGGTCAGCAAAATTATAAACTTTCTGTTAGTGCCATTAGTTTTAGAAAAAATATTTTGTTTTTTTGTTTTCTTTGTTGCTTTATTTATTTTATTTTGTTTCTACTTACAACAAAATACTTATTGTTGCTATTTTTATTTATTTTATTAAAGTTTATGTTTAATTATTTTTATTTTAAGTCACAAAAATTATAAAATTTCCGTTAGTGCCATTAGTTTTCAATTTGAATAGTTAAAATTTGAATTCTTTGAAATTTGTGTGAATCACAAGTTTGTGATTAACTTTACTAAAAAAATGAGCATAGATGTGCCTATAGAGAAAATTCAACCTAAATTCATAATAAATTTCTATATATTTCAGAGAAATTCAGTATGAATTTAGGTCAAATTCCCTGTATAAGGGCATCTATTTTCACTTTGAGAGGAGCTCAACAACGCAGAGAGGGAGGGGCTTATAAACCGGTGTGAGCGCCCTTGGGTTGGCGAGGTGGGACTAAACTCTGACCGCAACGAGGACCAACCCTTTAGTCCCGGTTTGTGGCACAAACCGGGACTAATGGTCATGGGCCATGGGCAAGGCGCATTGGTCCCGGTTCGTGAGAGGAACCGGGACCAAAAGGTCCAGACGAACCGGGATCAATGGCCCACGTGGCTGCCCTCTTGAGTGTTCTTGGTGAGAACATAGTTGACAAGGAGCGAACCGGGATTAATGGTATTACGAGGGCCGAACCATCAGACATTAAAGCATTTCAAATGAACTCTGAAAAAGTTGAAAGTTGGCATGGTATCATAATTTCACCCACATAGCATGTGCATGTACAAAACGGACAATGGTATCATACTCGTCTGTTACAAAGTTGGCATGGTATCATCATAATAGTTGCGGGAGAAAGTCTTCACTTTTTCTTCGCTTGTGTCATTTGCTTATTGCGCCGTAATCATGGATAATCTTCATCGTTTATCAGGATGCCTGGGTCAGCCTTGACTTTGAAGGGAGGAATTTCATGAAACTTTTCATAATCTTCAGACATGTCTGTTTTGCCCTCCACTCCCATGATGTCCCTTTTTCCTGAAAGAACTATGTGGCGCTTTGGCTCATCGTATGATGTATTCGCTTCCTTATCTTTTCTTTTTCTCGGTTTGGTAGACATGTCCTTCACATAGATAACCTGTGCCACATCATTGGCTAGGATGAACGGTTCGCCCGTGTACCCAAGATTTTTCAGATCCACTGTTGTCATTCTGTATTGTGGGTCTACTTGTACCCCGCCTCCTGACAGATTGACCCATTTGCACTTAAATAAAGGGACCTTAAAATCATGTTCGTAGTCAAGTTCCCATATGTCCACTATGTAACCATAATATGTGTCCTTTCCCCTCTCGGTTACCGCATCAAAGCGGAAACCGCTGTTTTGGTTGGTGCTCTTTCGATCTTGTTCAATCATGTAAAATGTATTCCCATTTATCTCGTATCCTTTGTAAATCAATACAGTCAAAGATGGTCCCCTGGGCAACAAGTACAGCTCATCACAAACAGTCTTGTCACCTCTGAGACGTGTTTCCAACCAACTGCTGAAAGTCCTGATGTGTTCACATGTAATCCAGTCGTCGCACTACTCCGAGTGTTTGGAGCGCAGACTGTTCTTGTGTTCATCGACATATGTTCATTCTTCTAACACCCATGGAGTCTTGGTGCTGACCATGTAATGATTCTAGGCATGTGTTGTCATTTGATTAATGAGATCACATCATTAGGAGAATGATGTGATTGACTTGACCCATTCCGTTAGCCTAGCACTTGATCGTTTAGTATATTGATATTGCTTTCTTCATGACTTGTACAAAGTTCCTACAACTATGAGATTATGCAACTCCCGTTTACCGGAGGAACACTTTGTGTGCTACCAAACGTCACAACATAACTGGGTGATTATAAAGGAGCTATACAGGTGTCTCCAAAGGTAGATGTTGAGTTGGCGTATTTCGAGATTAGGTTTTGTCACTCCGATTGTCGGAGAGGTTTCTCTGGGCCCTCTCGGTAATGCACATCACTATAAGCCTTGCAAGCAATGTAGCCAATGAGTTGGTTACAGATTGATGCATTACATAACGAGTAAAGAGACTTGCCGATAACGAGATTGAACTAGGTATTAAGATACCGACGATCAAATCTCAGGCAAGTAACATACCGATGACAAAGGGAACAACGTATGTTGTTATGCGGTTTGACCGATAAAGATCTTTATAGAATATGTAGGAGCCAATATGAGCATCCAGGTTCCGCTATTGGTTATTGATCGGAAATAGTTCTAGGTCATGTCTACATAGTTCTCGAACCCGTAGGGTCCGCAAGCTTAACGTTACGATGACAGTTTTATTATGAGTTTACAAGTTTTGATGTAACGAAGGTTGTTCGGAGTCCCGGATTTGATCACGGACATGACGAGGAGTCTCGAAATGGTCGAGACATAAAGATTGATATATTGGAAGCCTATATTTGGATATCGGAATCGTTCCGGGTGAAATCGGGATTTTACCGGAGTACCGGGGGGTTACCGGAACCCCCCCGGGGGTTAATGGGCCTACATGGGCCATAAGGGAGAAGAGGAGGGCCGGCTAGGGCAGGCCGCGTGCCCCCTCCCCCTAGTCCGAATAGGACAAGGAAGGGGGGGCGGCGCCCCCCTTTCCTCTTTCCCCCTTCCCCCTTCCTTCTCCAACAAGGCAAGAGGGGGGAGTCCAGGCGCACCGCTAGGGGGGCGGCCGCACCTCCCCCTCCCTCCTTTATATACGGGGGAAGGGGCACCCCATGACACACAAGTTGATCTCCATGATCGTTCCTTAGCCGTGTGCGGTGCCCCCCTCCACCATATTCCACCTCGGTCATATCGTTGCGGTGCTTAGGCGAAACCCTGTGTCGGTAGAACATCATCATCGTCACCACGCCGTCGTGCTGACGGAGCTCATCCCCGACACCCTGCTGGATCGGAGTCCGGGGATCGTCATCGAGCTGAACGTGTGCTGAACTCGGAGGTGCCGTACGTTCGGTTCTTGGATCGGTCGGATCGTGAAGACGTACAACTACATCAACCATGTTGTCATAATGCTTCCACTTTCGGTCTACGATGGTATGTGGACACACTCTCCCCTCTCGTTGCTATGCATCACCATGATCTTGCGTGTGTGTAGGATTTTTTTTGAAATTACTACGTTCCCCAACACCGCCAGCCCCGAAGAACCAAGTCCGGCAACGGTCTGGCCAGTTCATTGTCTCTGGTTCGATCCCTTTATCAAGTAGATCATTCTCAGCCTTGCCCCACTTAGGCCGGGCTTTGAGGTAGCCACCTAACCCCATGCGATGGTGAAGCTTCTTCTTCGCAGCATTTTGCTTGTTTGTCGCCGACATCTTCTTACTCTTTTCCAATGTCTTGTGGGCCACAAATGCGGGCCATTGGTCTCTGATCTTCTAATATTTGCCGATGAATTCTTGTGTCTCTTCTTTGTCGACAAACTTTTTCAGCTTATTCTTCCACCTCCTGAATAGGCCTGCCATCTTCTTAAGATCATGAGACTTGATTAATTGCTCTTTAACTGGCTTCTCTAGATCCTCCTCTGGCGGTAGGGTGAAATTTGCCTTCAGCTCAGTCCAAAGATCATCTTTCTGCATATCATTAGCATAAAACACCTCAGGGTCTTCGTTCTTAGGCTTATACCATTGGTGGATGCTGATTGGGATCTTGTCCCTAACAAGAACCCCGCACTAAGCAGCAAATGCGTCCTTTGTCCGGATGGGTTCAATCGGTTCACCGTCGCGCGCGATTGCTGTGATCTCAAACCTTTCATCCGAGGGCAACTTTTTCTTCGGGCCTCGTCTCTTTACCGAAGTTGTGCTCGATCCGGAGGGCTAGAAAAAAGAAGAAAGACGACAGTTCATTAATATGTGTACATATATACCAAAACAATGAATGCATCAATTAGCTAGTCAGCACAGGATTAACTAATATATATACTTGGCAGGACTCGGTTCGGTCACCGGAGCCGTCATCATGGTCTCCTTCTTGCACCGTCATTGGGTCACCGGAGCCATCATAATCATGTCTTTCCTCCTCCATTCTTCATTCACCATAGCCTGCTTATTCACCATGTTCTTCCATACCATTATTGTCGTTAAGATATGAGAAGATATCACCTCTGGCTAAGATTATTTCCCCCAACACCTCTTCTGCTTCCTCGTCTCGTATGTGCTCCAATGTTTCTGCAAATATTACAACATGGCAATTATTACACAAACATGACAACAGGTGGATATATTAGTGGAAAACGTAGACCAAGCTTATTGCGGGTTTGGGGTGGCCTCGGCAACGCTTCAAGGGTAGGGGCGCGGCGGGAGGGGTAGGAGTTCGACATTGTTTTTTTTCTAGGGCTTGGGTGTCCTTGAGAGTTTTGGTCGAGCGAGAGGTGGTGGCCTCGAGAGAGTTTGTCGGGTAGGGGCGCGGCGGGAGGGGGTAGGAGACCGACATCGTTTTTTCTAGGGTTTGGGTGTCCTCGAGAGTTTTGGTACAAGTTATCACAGTCGAGAGGGGGTAATATCGACAACGACGACATACATACACGGGAAAATAATGTTATTGGGGGGTATATCGACCCCCCCCCCACGTGTTGAAGTTATCGGGAGGGAGTTATATCGACAACGACGACATATGTACATGGGAAAATAATATTATCGGGGAGGGGGTATATCGACCCCCCCTCGTGTTGAAGTTATTGGGAGGGGTATATCAATGATGACAGGCCCGATAAAACATAAGAAAACGAAGAAGAAATAAAAAGAGGAGAAGAAGAAAGGAATAGAGCGAGGAGAAGATCGAAGAAAAAAAAGAAAAAAAAATAAGAGAAGAAGAAAGGAATAGAGGAGAAGAAGAACCTTTCTTCTTCTCCTATATTCCTTTCTTCTTATCCTCTTCTTTTTCTTCTTCTCCTCTATTTCTTTCTTCTTCTCCTCTTCTTTTTCTTCTTTTTTCCTCTTCTTATTTATTTCTCCTCTTCTCCTCCTTTCTTCTTCTTCTTGTTTCCCTTTTTCCTCTCATTCTTTTAGTATTGCTTGTTTTTTTTAAATGTTAAAATAGAAAATTTCAAAAAAAGTAAAGGTTTTGCCTAATGCATTGTTCATATGAATATTCCAACATTTGCATATTCTACAATAATTAATATCACCAGAAAAATCTATGAACAGAAAAAAATCCTAACTTTTCTAAAAATGTATCTTTTGCATATATACATGAACATATATATACACAGAGAACATATATACATACATATATACATTTTTATAAAAATGCAAAAAACAAAATATCTAAAAAAGGACATATAAACAGATATACACACATACATAGACTCATACATATACATATAATCAGGAAAAAATATCATATATATGCATGTGCAGAAAAAACAGGGAGGAAGGGGGCGGTGCCGGCCCTGACCAAAGGAGGTGCGGCGTGGTCGTGGTAGGGGCAGAGGCACGGCGCGTGTCGGGGTAGTGGCGACGGCGGCATGGTCGGGGCAGGGGCAGAGGCGACGGCGGCGTGGTCGGGGCAGGGCGAGGCATAGGCGATGGCGGCGTGATCGGGGCAGCTGGGG
>NC_041391.1:82590405-82626187 GCF_002162155.2 Triticum dicoccoides
GCTCGGGGCAGGGGCGGCTGCGCGTCGATGAGGTAGCAGAGGGCGGCGATGGCGTCGACGGGGCGAGCTCGGGCAGCTTGGCGGCGGCGGTGGGGCGGGGGAACTGATGCAGATGAATCTGAAAAACGCTAAGTGCTTTCTTATATACTGAGAGCATTGGTCCCGGTTCGTGGCACCAACCGGGACCAATGCGGCAGCCCAAAGGGCGGGAAGCGGCGGCCTTTGGTCCCGGTTGGTGGCACCAACCGGGAGTACAGGAGGGCATTGGTACCGGTTGGTGCCACGAACCGGGACCAATGCCCTCCTTTAGTCCCGGTTAGTGCCACCAACCGGGACCAAAGGCCCCTGCGCTGTCCGCGTCACGGCCAAAGTTTAGTCCCACCTCGCTAGTTGAAAGGGGCTCGGAGTGGTTTATAAGCCCCACAGCGGCAACCCTCTCGAGCTCCTCTCAAATGCAGGCTTACAGGCCTAATCTCACACTGTGCTGCCTGTGGGCCTACTGGGCCTTTTGCGGGCCTGAATCCTGGCCCAAGTTGGGTTTCTAGTCGTATTCAGGCCGTGGTGGCCCAATAGGTGGCAGTTTTTTTTATTTTTTTCGAGTTTTTTTTGCATTATTTATTTTCTTTTTTTTGCTTTATTTTTTTAATTCTTTTTGCTTTTAGGTCAGAAAAATTATAAACTTTCTGTTAGTGCCATTACTTTTCAAATTTTAATATTTAAAATTTGAATTCTTTGAAATTTGTGTGAATCACAAGTTTGTGATTAACTTCACTATAAAAATAGTTTTTTTTCCATTTTTTTTGTTTTGTTTTTTTGCATTATTTATTTTCTTTTGTTTTTGCTTTATTTTTTAATTCTTTTTGCTTTTAGGTCAGCAAAATTATAAACTTTCTGTTAGTGCCATTAGTTTTAGAAAAAATATTTTGTTTTTTTGTTTTCTTTGTTGCTTTATTTATTTTATTTTGTTTCTACTTACAACAAAATACTTATTTTTGCTATTTTTATTTATTTTATTATATTTTATGTTTAATTATTTTTCTTTTAAGTCACAAAAATTATAAACTTTCTGTTAGTGCCATTAGTTTTCAAATTTGAATAGTTAAAAATTGAATTCTTTGAAATTTGTGTGAATCACTAGTTTGTGATTAACTTTACTAAAAAAATGAGCATAGATGCGCCTATAGAGAAAATTCAACCTAAATTCATAATACATTTCTATATATTTCAGAGAAATTCAGTATGAATTTAGGTCAAATTCCCTGTATAAGGGCATCTATTTTCACTTTGAGAGGAGCTCAACAAGGCAGAGAGGGAGGGGCTTATAAACCGGTGTGAGCGCCCTTCGGTTGGCGAGGTGGGACTAAACTCTGACCGCAACGAGGACCAACCCTTTAGTCCCGGTTTGTGGCACAAACCGGGACTAATGGTCATGGGCCATGGGCGAGGCGCATAGGTCCCGGTTCGTGAGTGGAACCGGGACCAAAAGGTCTAGACGAACTGGGACCAATGGCCCACGTGGCTGCCCTCTTGAGTGTTCTTGGTGAGAACATAGTTGACAAGGAGCGAACCGGGATTAATGGTATTACAAGGGCCGAACCATAAGACATTAAAGCATTTCAAATGAACTCTGAAAAAGTTGAAAGTTGGCATGGTATCATAATTTCACCCACATAGCATGTGCATGTAAAAAATGGACAATGCTATCATACTCGTCTGTTACAAAGTTGGCATGGTATCATCATAATAGTTGCGGGAGAAAGTCTTCACTTTTTCTTCGCTTGTGTCATTTTCTTATTGCGCCGTAATAATGGATAATCTTCATCGTTTATCAGGATGCTTGGGTCAGCCTTGACTTTGAAGGGAGGAATTTCATGAAACTTTTCATAATCTTCAGACATGTCTGTTTTGCCCTCCACTCCCACGATGTCCCTTTTTCCTGAAAGAACTATGTGGCACTTTGGCTAATCGTATGATGTATTCGCTTCCTTATCTTTTCTTTTTCTCGGTTTGGTAGACATGTCCTTCACATAGATAACCTGTTCCACATCATTGG
Organism: Triticum dicoccoides; assembly: GCF_002162155.2. Taxonomy (NCBI): domain Eukaryota; kingdom Viridiplantae; phylum Streptophyta; class Magnoliopsida; order Poales; family Poaceae; genus Triticum; species Triticum dicoccoides. The sequence continues at coordinate 82,592,459 of NC_041391.1, forward strand.
CTAGGATGAACGGTTCGCTAGTGTACCCAAGATTTTTCAGATCCACTGTTGTCATTCTGTATTGTGGGTCTACTTGTACCCCGCCTCCTGACAGATTGACCCATTTGCACTTAAATAAAGGGACCTTAAAATCATGTTCGTAGTCAAGTTCCCATATGTCCACTATGTAACCATAATATGTGTCCTTTCCCCTCTCGGTTACCGCATCAAAGCGGACACCGCTGTTTTGGTTGGTGCTCTTTCGATCTTGTTCAATCATGTAAAATGTATTCCGATTTATCTCGTATCCTTTGTAAATCAATACAGTCAAAGATGGTCCCCTGGGCAACAAGTACAGCTCATCATAAACAGTCTTGTCACCTCTGAGACGTGTTTCCAACCAACTGCTGAAAGTCCTGATGTGTTCACATGTAATCCAGTCGTCGCACTTCTCCGAGTGTTTGGAGCGCAGACTGTTCTTGTGTTCATCGACATACGTTCATTCTTCTAACACCCATGGAGTCTTGGTGCTGATCATGTAATGATTCTAGGCATGTGTTGCCATTTGATTAACAAGATCACATCATTAGGAGAATGATGTGATTGACTTGACCCATTCCGTTAGCCTAGCACTTAATCGTTTAGTATGTTGATATTGCTTTCTTCATGACTTGTACAAAGTTCCTACAACTATGAGATTATGCAACTCCCGTTTACCGGAGGAACACTTTGTGTGCTACCAAACGTCACAACGTAACTGGGTGATTATAAAGGAGCTCTACAGGTGTCTCCAAAGGTAGATGTTGAGTTGGCGTATTTCGAGATTAGGTTTTGTCACTCCAATTGTTGGAGAGGTTTCTCTGGGCCCTCTCGGTAATGCACATCACTATAAGCCTTGCAAGCAATGTAGCCAATGAGTTGGTTACAGAATGATGCATTACATAACGAGTAAAGAGACTTGTCGGTAACGAGATTTAACTAGGTATTAAGATACCGACGATCAAATCTCACGCAAGTAACATACCGATGACAAAGGGAACAACGTATGTTGTTATGCTGTTTGACCGATAAAGATCTTTGTAGAATATGTAGGAGCCAATATGAGCATCCAGGTTCCGCTATTGGTTATTGATCGGAAACAGTTCTAGGTCATGTCTACATAGTTCTCGAAGCCGTAGGGTCCGCACGCTTAACATTATGATGACAGTTTTATTATGAGTTTACAAGTTTTGATGTACCGAAGGTTGTTTGGAGTCCCGGATGTGATCACGGACATGATGAGGAGTCTCGAAATGGTCGAGACATAAAGATTGATATATTGGAAGCCTATATTTGGATATCGGAATCGTTCCGGGTGAAATCGGGATTTTACGGAGTACCGGGGGGTTACCGGAACCCCCCGGGGGTTAATGGGCCTACATGGGCCATAAGGGAGAAGAGGAGGGCCGGCCAGGGCAGGCCGCGCGCCCCCTCCCCCCTAGTCCGAATAGGACAAGGAAGGGGGGGCGGCGCCCCCCTTTCCTCTTTCCCCCTTCCCCCTTCCTTCTCCAACAAGGCAAGAGGGGGGAGTCCTACTCCCGGTGGGAGTAGGACTCCTCCAGGCGCACCCCTAGGGGGCCGGTCACCAAGTTAGAGTTCTGTAGAACTGTATAGTGTGCTTGAGACCAAGAATATCCGTCCCTGCATATTATTGAGTCCCCTCCAAGAATGCCTTTTCCAGTCAGTCTCCCCTCATACCGCGATTTAGGGAGACCTATCTTCTTAAGGCCATGAATGAAGTCAACACAAAACCCAATGACATCCTCTGTTTGATGGCCCATGGAGATGCTTCCTTCTGGCCTAGCGCATTTACGGACATATTTCTTTAGGACTCCCATGAACCTCTCAAAGGGTGACATATTGTGTAGAAATATGGGCCCCAGAATGACAATCTCGTCGACTAGATGAACTAGTACGTGTGTCATGATATTGAAGAAGGATGGTGGGAACACCAGCTCAAAACTGACAAGACATTGTGCCACATCACTCCTTAGCCTTGGTACGATTTCTGGATCGATCACCTTCTGAGATATTGCATTGAGGAATGCACATAGCTTCACAATTGCTAATCAGACGTTTTCTGGTAGAAGCCCCCTCAATGCAACCGGAAGCAGTTGCGTCATAATCATGTGGCAGTCATGAGACTTTAGGTTCTGAAACTTTTTCTCTGCCATATTTATTATTCCCTTTATATTCGACAAGAAGCCAGTCGGGACCTTCATACTAAGCAGGCATTCAAAGAAGATTTCCTTCTCTTCTTTGGTAAGAGCATAGCTGGCAGGACCTTCATACTACTTTGGAGGCATGCCGTCTTTTTCGTGCGAATGTTGCAGGTCCTCCCGTGCCTCAGCTGTATCTTTTGTCTTCCCATACACACCCAAGAAGCCCAGCAGGTTCACACAAAGGTTCTTCATCACGTGCATCACGTCGATCGAAGAGTGGACCTCTAGGTCTTTCCAGTAGGGTAGGTCCCAAAATATAGATTTCTTCTTCCACATGGGTACGTGTCCCTCAACGTCACTCGGAACAGCTAGTCCGCCGGGACCCTTTCCAAGGATTACATGTAAATCATTGACCATAGCAAGTACGTGATCACCGGTACACATGGTGGGCTTCTTCCAGTGATCTGCCTCGCCTTTGAAATGCTTGCCTTTCTTTTGACATTGATGGTTGGTCGGAAGAAATCGATGATGACCTAGGTACACATTCTTCCTGCAGCTTCCCAGGTATATACTTTCGGTGTCAGCTAAATAGTGCGTGCATGCGTGGTATCCCTTATTTGTCTGTCCTGAAAGGTTACTGAGAGCGAGCCAATCATTGATGGTCACGAACAGCAACGCCTTTAGGTCAAATTCCTCATGCACTATGCCCATCCCACGTACGTACACCGTTTTCATTCCAGAGCTGTAAAAGTTCTTCAACTAATGGCCTTAGATACACATCAATGTCGTTGCCGGATTGCTTAGGGCCTTGGATGAGAACTGGCATCATAATGAACTTCCTCTTCATTCACATCCAAGGAGGAAGGTTATACATACATAGAGTCACGGGCCAGGTGCTGTGATTGCTGCTCTGCTCCCCGAAAGTATTAATGCCATCCGCGCTTAAAGCAAACCATACGTTCCTTGGGTCACTTGCAAACTCATCCCAGTACTTTCTCTTGATTTTTCTCCACTGCGACCCGTCAGCGGGTGCTCTCAACTTCCCGTCTTTCTTATGGTCCTCACTGTGCCATCGCATCAACTTGGCATGCTCTCTGTTTCTGAACAGACATTTCAACTGTGGTATTATAGGAGTATACCACATCACCTTCGCAAGAACCCTCTTCCTGGGGGGCTCGCTGTCAACATCACCAGGGTCATCTCGTCTGATCTTATACTGTAATGCACCGCATACCGGGCATGCGTTCAGATCCTTGTATGCACCGCGGTACAGGATGCAGTCATTAGGGCAATGATGTATCTTCTGCACCTCCAATCCTAGAGGGCATATGACCTTCTTTGCTGCATATGTACTGTCGGGCAATTCGTTATCCTTTGGAAGCTTCTTCTTCAATATTTTCAGTAGCTTCTCAAATCCTTTGTCAGGCACAGCATTCTCTGCCTTCCACTACAGCAATTCCAGTATGGTACCGAGCTTTGTGTTGCCATCTTTGCAATTGGGGTACAACCCTTTTTTGTGATCCTCTAACATGCGATCAAACTTCAGCTTCTCCTTTTGACTTTCGGATTGCGTCCTTGCATCGACAATGACCCATCGGAGATCATCATCATCGGGCACATCATATGTTTCCTCTTGATCTTCAGCAGCTTCCCCCGTTGCAGCGTCATTGGGCACATCATCTGGTTCCTCTTGATCTTCAGCAGCTTCCCCCGTTGCAGCATCACCGTATTCAGGGGGAACATAGTTGTAATTGTCCTCTTCTTCTTTGCTGTCTTCCATCATAACCCCTATTTCTCCGTGCCTCGTCCAAACATTATAGTGTGGCATGAAACCATTGTAAAGCAGGTGGGTGTGAAAGATTTTCCGGTCAGAGTAAGACTTTGTATTCCCACATTTAGGGCATGGACAACACATAAAACCATTCTACTTGTTTGCCTCAGCCACTTCGAGAAAATCATGCACGCCCTTAATGTACTCGGAGGTGTGTCTGTCACCGTACATCCATTGCCGGTTCATCTGCGTGCATTATATATAATTAAGTGTGTCAAAAACCATTACAGAACATCATGAATAGATAATTAAGTGACCAAATTAATAGAAGTTCATCATCACATTAAAACCAAAGTACATACATAGTTCTCATCTAACAACATAAAGCTCTCCAGAGCATCTAAATTAATTAAACCATACATTGAAACTATGTAAAACATTTCAATGCAAAAACAAATGCGATCATAATCGCAACCAAGATAACAATTGATCCAACGGCATAATGATACCAAGCCTCGGTATGAATGGCATATTTTTTAATCTTTCTAATCTTCAAGCGCATTGCATCCATCTTGATCTTGTGATCATCGACGACATCCGCAACATGCAACTCCAATATCATATTCTCCTCCTCAATTTTTTTATTTTTTCCTTCAAGAAATTGTTTTCTTCTTCAACTAAATTTAACCTCTCGACAATAGGGTCGGTTGGAATTTCCGGTTCAAATACCTCCTAGATAAATAAAATCTATGTCACGTTGGTTGGCATAATTTTCATAAACAATAAATGAAGCAATAGTTATAAAGATAATATATACCACATCCGAATCATAGACATGACGAGGGCCGACGGGGGCGGATACCAAAACCATCGCACTATATAATAACAAGCAATAAAATAGTAAGAAAATTAGACAAGTATCTATCTAAAGCAAGAAATTTTTTTCCCAGAAAGAAGATAAGAACAAGAGGCTCACCACGGTGGTGCCGGCGACGAGATCGGCGCGGGCAATCGACGACAGTGAAAACGGGGACGGGGCATGACGGGCCGCTAATATAAACCTAGAAAAATCTCGTGAAAATAGAGTTTGGAGGTCGTGCTTCGAGAGGAGAAAGCTTAACTAGTGTGGCTCGGGCATTTCATCGAACACCTCAAGTGCATAGGAGGTGAGCTAGAGCACCACAAAGCCCTCCCCTCCCCGACCAGAGAAAAACAGAGCAATGGAGTGCTCTGCTCGCGGGCGAGGGGTAAATATAGGCACCTCAATGGTCCCGGTTCGTGGCATGAACCGGGACTAAAGGGTAGCCAGTTGTCCCGGTTCGAGCCATCAACCGGGACCAATGGTGGTGGGCCAGGAGCCAGGCCCATTGGTCCCGGTTCGTCCCACCAACCGGGACCAAAAGGTCCAGACGAACCGGGACCAATGGCTCACGTGGCCCGGCCGGCCCCCTGGGCTCATGAACCGGGACCAATGCCCCCATGGGTCCTGGTTCTGGACTGAACCGGGACTAATAGGCTGACCCGGCCTGAACCAAAGCCCTCATTTCTACTAGTGTTTGCAGGGTACATGGCAACTGCCCTATTTGTGATTGTAAGCAGATGGCAACTCTCTTTTACCCGAACATGTTATCGTTGCCACGTCTGTTTGTAGCGCTACATGGCAACTGTCTAGTGTTAGTAGGTGGCAACTCCTAAAGATACCACCGTCGCCGACATGCCCGTCTCTTCTCCCACACACCAAAAGCTATTAGTTGCCATGTGTTTTTGCAAGGTACATGGCAACTGCCCTAGTGTGCTTGTAAGCAGAAGGCAACACTCTCTTTACCCGAACATGTTTTCTTGCCATGTTTTTGTAGTGCTACATGGCAACTGTCTAGTGTTAGTAGGTGGCAACTCCTAAAGTTTTCAAATCATGGCAACTGTAGTAGACCAGACCATACATGGCAACAGCTGCAGTTGCCCAAAAATGGCATCCGGCATTTTGACCTAAGATGGCAACTGCAGTTGAGCAACCATGGCAACTGTAGTTGTCAGACATGGCAACTGTAGTTCAGCAACATGGCAACTGCAGTTAAACGAACATGGAAGAGGATTCAGACCATGGCAATCGCGGTGGGCCGTGTGGATTACTGCCACGCGGGGCGTGTGGCTCGCAGGCGGGGAGGGGCGACGGCCGAGACGGGTCGTGCGGGTCGCGTGGTCGCTTGCTCGTACGTGCTCGTGCGGGCGATCGCGCCGCACACCGAACGTGCGGGCTGTGGCGGGGTGCGCCCGGACATGCTCGTGCGGGCAGGCCTGCGTCGATGTCACACGGGACGTGCGGCACATACCCACTAGATGCCACACGTGTGACAGTTATCGTCGTCCTAAAATTTTCGCCGGGGGAGAGGTTTCCCGGTCTTGCACAACTCCAGATCAAAATTGATTGTTTCACCGCAGCACAAACTGGGGCCAACCACAAGTAGATGAGTTACCAGTTGCGGGCCGCAATACATGCCCGCCACGGGTATTTTTTGGCCTGGCGGCCCCAAATCTGACAAAACCTACCAACAGTGAGCGGAGTAGACCCCGCCAGTAGTAAGGAAAATAGCAATGGGGGGCGGTAATACATACCCGCCACTAGTATTTTGGCATTGTGGCCAAGCTTTCAAAAAATTACCCGTGTCGGACACTGTTTTTGCTCGCCACTAGTAAAGGAAATAGCGGTGGCGGGCACTATTTTTTGCCTGCCACTGTAGTTTTTCTGTAATTTTCCGTGGTGTTAGGATTTTAGTATTTTATGTTTGGTCTTGGGCCAATTTTTTGTCTACATTAAAGGTGCATCATTTGAACTTTCATGTAATAGTTTTGCCCATTTTATTGTTAATTAATTATTTTTAGGACAAGAAATAGGTTTCTAGGTATTTAATGGAGGTAAATACACTTAAATTCTTCAATATAGTAGACAAACCCGAAATGATGCCTAATTTTGACATGTCACATGTAATGGTGTATGTTGAATGTGGAAAATGTTTGAACCCTAACTGAGAAAGGAGCAGTCGCTTCGCATGCAACTTGGTCTAAATATGGCAAACGGATGCCGGAAAATGCAATTTTGTGAAGCGACTGCACAAAATTTTGGTGGAGATGTGTCTCGCATCTGCACGTCCACACGCATCTGTGCTCTCTCTGATTGGTGGAGATGACAGGAGCCACAACCGCCCACAACCACGTCTCTCCCTCGATATCTCTGTCACTCTGAAGCTGCAATCCCCTTTTCACCTTCGTCTTCATCGGCTGATCTCGACCAGCTCCGACCATTTCCCCCGGTGGCAAGCAAGCTCCAGCACCACCGCATTTTCATCTCTCTTCCTCACCAAATGAGATCACTGATTGTCTCCTCGCGTTGCCTCGTCTAACCCTACCACCTTTGTACATGCATATGAGATGGTGCTTAAGTCCATGTGAGATGATGCTTCGATGGCAACACCGAGCAAGTTGTGGTGACGGTGGCTCTGGCAGGGCTGCGGCAGATGGAGGGAAGAACAACATGAGGAGCCGGATCCAGCGCGCATGACGCTAGATCCAGCGAGCGTGCAACATATCTGTTAAATGAAAACGAGATGCAACTCAGTGAATGAATCAAGTGTCAACTTTCCATTGATCAATTTGATATATATACAAGTTGTAGAGGCGCCTCGAGAGGGCACCGACATGGGGAAGAGGTGCATGTACGGACACAGACATCTGTACGGGCAAAGGGACGCGACCATACGGACACATGCGTTCGTACGGCGCTTGGACACTATAGCCTATTTCTAACACTCCCCCTTGTACAACGCCGTCTTGTATAAAGAATCATCGATCTTCGAAAAGTCCATTGTTTATAATTGATCTTCTTGTATGACTCCTCCAAAAACCCTGTGGGAAAAATATGAGGAGACTAGTGTGTATGATATGCTGCTAAAACTCCTTCAAACCCAGTGGGAAAAATAAGGAGAAAATGATGCAACATATAATGGTTGTTGCCTCTTTCAACTGAACATGAGAAAACCCATGGAGTTCAGACGACAATAAATATGTCGTATATACTTTCCCAAAAACCCCGGTGGGGAAAACAGAAAGTATGACATATGATCTCATGTTGATATTACCTCATTAAAAACCTTTAAGAGAACCTGTATAGTAAACTCATGAAGGAAAAAAGAGTATAATATGATGCATTGAACAAGAACAATTTAGGAAGATACTTCCCCTGATTCTTGCATATTCTGAAGTCGTCATATACCAATTCCATGTACACATTCCTGGAATGTAAAAGTTGGTAGAGACTTGGTGAACAAATCAGTTACATGATTTGACTTGCAAGATATGCAATATAGTGATATTGCTTATTATGTAACATGTTTGCATCCGGGCAACACAAGAAACATTATCGTTGAGATAATGGTTGGTGGATGTAGCCATGAGGTCTGTTTCAAAGACTCTTCATGAGAGGGCTACCACACCTAGTATGAACACTAAGCTTGTCTATGATCTGACAGAGTGGGGATCTGATCGATGTATCCAATGATATTGGTGTTCAGATTTCTGTGAAACTGAAAAATGAGGACAAGATGTTTGATGCCTTGGAGATATCGAAAGATATTCTTGAGTACCAACCGATTATGTTTGGTGGATCCAATGGCATTAAGGAATGTTGAGTTCCAATATTTCATTTCCATCATCTCTTGGTCTAAATCGATCTTTCTCTACGTCTAGATAATGAACCACCATGAGAGTTATGGATGTATAAGACTTGTCCACAATGAATCTCTCCAATATATTTTGGATATAGACAACATAGTGTACCAAAATATATGCGTGAAGGTGCTCAAGTTGTAGTAATGAGCGGTATCTTGGTTTTACCCAAATCCTTCATTTAAACTCCGTCTTTTAGATGATTACATGTATCATCATTGCAGGAGTAATCACTGTGTATGACAGACAAACATGGATAACCATCATTGTAGGAGTAATCCTTGTGGAAAGGAACTCACTAAGTCGGTTGTACCAAATGAACCGACAACAATAAGTCATATGGTGACTTACTGATTTTTACACAATGTATGTTGCATTTTGTATTTCGATTCATAATTGAGATTCCATTGGAAATCAATCATATATGTCTAAATCTAGTGAGCCACATGGATATGTGATCACTACATCTATCAACTGCAAAGATAGATAAATTTGTACTGCCAATGATATAAGTTATCGGAATGAGATTCCACCTCTGGAGAATAGTTAGGTATCTGCGTAAACCCTTGTGCTACAATACTTGCTCTTTGTTTCACCACCTCGTTATTCTCAATTCTGTTTCCAGAAGAAAACTGGTGTAGGTATTGCTTATGAATACCTTCCCATTATTGAGCAAGATCATTTCTACCTAGATTATACCCTTTGCTTGAGTTCAATCCGAGTGTTGTTCACACTATGCCATGGCCATGGTCTTTGGATCTGAATCATTTGAAAGGTTTTTGCAATCTAGTTGAGAAATGTATGTCGACAATTGTAGACTTCCGGTTATATGATTCTTCAGAATCTATATATCAATATATAGTTGATAAAAATATCGTTACCCATGGTTACTGCTTGCGATTTCCCAATGCGATTGAGTCGGGTATTCCGATGTCCCGGTCATTGTGCACTATGACCTATGTTGGTGGAGGTTTCCCGTCCACCGGGTGTATACTACCCATCAGGTGTCTGCCAACGTGAAGTTGACTTGCATTTACTGATTCACATGCCTTGATATCCTTGCTTGCGAGAAGCTGAATCCTGATGTACTTCTGCCATACATCTCCCCGTGTTGCTTTGAACGGGGAGTGGAGTGGATTTTGTTGGTACCTCCACTATTTCATGCATACTTTTGCAGGATTGTAGGATTGTGTGACACCTTTATAGTTAGTAAATGAATCTGGCAGGTTATTTGCAATCTGTTGCAAATCTTCTGAACACATGGTTCAGATCTTTGAGTACGTGGACTTGAGGCAGAAATGCGTTGAGCATTCCACTAATTTCCTGGCATTCTGTATGGTACTTGAATTTTCCCCCTAATGCCTGGAAATATCCTCATTGAATCAACATACTGGCCTTGAATAACTCCCCATGTGAGGGGCTTGAGGTATTGACGGTAATATAGTTATTCCTCACATAAATCCCAACTATATGTTGAGGGGCCAATGATGTATGTCGGGGTGATGATATCGGTGTGTAACCGAATTACCGCAGATAGGAAATACTTGGTAGATTTCCACGTATCAAATATAGAGGGGAATAATATTATGCAGTTTGGTCATGAGCGTGTAAAACTGCATGACTCCAACGTAAAGTTGGTAAGTTGCAATTCCAACGTAAAGATAATGCAATGATCTTAACTGTTTGGATAAAGAATTCTACTAAACCATTTTGAGTCTAGACATTAGCACAAATTGCTAAACTTCAATCCGAGGGCCATAGGAAGGCACTCAAGAAGAATTCTGCAATGTTATCCATTCAATTTGCTTGAAGTCGATGTCAGGATAATGAGTCAATGGTTTCGTGTGGATAAACCACACTTGAGACCATCATGTAGATGTGTCTTTTAGAACCATGGAACACCTGAATAGTCTAGTCAATGGATGGGAAGAACCACTTACCTCAACTTGATGCATTCAAGGAGTCTGAGTGGTTCAGCGTAGACTTTAAGGTGCTTGAGCTTTAAAATTAGCTTCCCTGTGTCACATGTAGTGCACACAAAATCCAAATATTGTTAGATTTAGCATCATAATAATCATAAATTATCGGAATTGTTGATAGTTTCGGTTTCAACCCAATGTCTCGATGACCAAGGCAAGTATGCCAAGTTTGTCATATACAAGACATTCTGGAAACTATCTTGGATGCAACATGTGGTACGGGCTTTGTAGTATGTGTAGTGCAATCTAGATGATACATAGAGAATGTGCTTGCCATATTCATTGCATATGGTAAAAAGAAGTTATTTCTCTTTGTTGTCATCATAAGTTTCGCTATGAAAACTATTTTGACGGATACCTCCATAGTTTAGTGGGGTACGAGTTAAACCTGGGAAGCAATAAAGCATCCCGACGTTACTCGAGTACCCACAGGGATAGTAAATATGACTCGAGTTGAGCCAACAAATACCTCATCACGTCTAGCGATTTTAAAATATCTTGTTTCTCTCAATGAGTGGAAACATTGGACTTCCCTGAGTATATAGAGTTTGTGGTGCATATGTTCACAAGGCACATATCAGTTTTCATCGGATTGACTCCCGTAGAAATCTATATATAGACATGAAGATTCTCAATATGACAATCACTGTCAGATATATAGAATACATACAGATGTATTTGTACCAAAGTGCTGATACAATATATTATGATATACATATATGATGACAACAATACTTATGTTGTTGTCATAACATCGTAAATGAAGATTAATTATATTGACCACTCAGGAGATTGAAAGACTATTCATAGTCTCCAAACATGTCGGTTGAGGCATATCAACCATCACATTCTCCGTGCCCATAGGGTCCCATCACAGCAGGTGATGTCAGATTGAAGGTTGAAGTAAGATTCAAACATTTGCCCTTTAGGTTCATTGTATCCCAGGAATTGCTGATACAGAATAACCAGATGCTGGGATCTGAATCTAATGCCTTATGATATATAAGACACAATTTTTCTGTTAGTGTTGTGATCCTGACCAGAGGTGAATCTAGGATTGCACACATTATCCCATGAGACACAAGAGCAATCAAGATGTCCATGGCCCAGATAAGGCGGTGGTGGCCATTGAGAGTGAATGCCTCAAACTCTTTAGCCATCGGTTACTTGTATGGGTAAACCAGAGATAATTAATTTATGGATGATAAATTAAGGACCATCATGGTTGATGTTCTAATGAACTTTGCAAAATTAATGAAAATTTCAAGAAGTTGGCTTGAAATCATTAGTGTGAACTTCAAATTGTTAAGCATGACACTTTGTAGATAATCTCCAAAGGAAAATTTGGGAGCAGATCTAGCAGTTTTAAAGGAGTATAATTCGGTGAAATCCGTAGATACTTCAAATGCCTTATGTCATGACTTAGAAAAATGTGTGGGAGAGCACTTTGTAAAGCAATCATAATGTCGAAACGATAAAATGTAGGCTTTATCAGTAGTCATCAATAATCTACGTAGGCAGTAGGTCCATATGACTACCTTGTGATCCCAAGCATCAGTTTAAAAAAAATCACCTTAAATTTTGCATATGTATTCGCAAGAAATTGAAAATCTCAATTGCAAATAGATGTATTAATCTCGACATGTGGTTAACATGGAAATAGATACATCATAGAAATATTCCAGAATACCTCATACTCAACGGAGAAACAGTACTGCAGAGGTACTGAATTTATCTTTGCAAGAGATAAAAAAATCTCAATTGCAAATAATAGATGTAATGAATCTCAACATGTAAGAAACATGGAAATATATTACATCATGTTCTGGAATACAAGGTACTCTATAGAAAACCACTACTAATGTAATGAATAATAATGATGCTGCAAACTTGATGTTCAAGTGTAAAACTTGAATTGTATAGACCTCATATTGAATGAGATGATCTTGTATCAAGTTACAAGATAATTTTTCTCGCAACAAAAAAAATTGCAAGATAATTCAGCGGGGTGAATTAATATTTTACGAGAGAAAATTAATCAATCGCAATGAGATTGTTTGGCGAGAAAAAATATATTTCTCAATCGCAAATCAACATTGTTGTGCGAGAAAACTTAATCTCAATCGTAAAACAGTGTCATTGTATCGGTAAAGAACATGTCAGGCATTAACAACCATGTGTTTCTGGAATTTTAAAATGCAACAGAAAATGATTTAAATGCAGATCTGGCCTAAACATGACAAATGCTAATAAATAGAAATAGTTGTTGGAGCACTAATCTGCTGAAAAGCTGAAAATACAAGCAATTAAGCAACTAATGCAAATTAAGAAGCTGTTAGCTGTCGGTGCCTCGGTGACTCAACCGCATGCAAATAGGCCACGTGGAGCAGCCCAGCCAAGACCAGCCTGGTCTAACTAAGGTGGTGTTTGGTTCAACGGCGAGGCTGGGTTGGCTAAGGATATCCTCAACCAGGTGGTTAAGGATAACCATTTTTCGTCGTTTGGTTGGGTGGGATTGTATTAGTTGAATATCCATGTTTTGTTGTCTGGTTGAAAGGATAAGAAGTGGCTAAGGACATGCCAAGTTTGGAAAATATACACAGCGCGCACACATAAGCAGACTCATAAATTAGCTATACACACACAATCATCCATGAGTATAATAACTGATCGGGCTGCAGTTCGTAGAGCAAAAAATCAGATAATATAATTTTATATACTGGAACTGGAGCATGGGAATTGAGAGGATAGAGCCATCGAGCCAGCCTCAGCCTAACTCATCAGGCACGCAAAGCTCGATTGCGTGGTGGCCGTCGTCGAGGAGTGCGAGGCTCCGGCTGGATCCGGTTCTACACCTTCATGAGCACTCAAGGGTGATGGTGCCATCGCAGATCCGCCCAAATCACCACCGCCTTCATGCCGGGCACGCACACTGCACACGAGAGATGGCTGGATTGACAAGTAGAGGAGGGGCAAGGCTTGTCCGGCGCTGCGCTTCTCCGGCCGGTGCCCGCCGGCGCCGCCGCCAAGCCCGAGGAGGACGAGGAAAGGTGGATAAACTGAGAGATGCTTTTCTTTCGGGAGAGTTGACTGAACGAAAGAAACGATTCGCTTGCGACACGAACGTGGCTGCCCTCATCCGCCATATTTTGCCGGCTCTTCCCAACCAGCATTTTGAGGAATATTCTCAGCATCTTGGCTATCCCTATCCTTTCGTGCCTCTAAACCAAACGGGTGGCATCCCTCAGAAAATTGGCTATCCCTGTCCAACCAACCAAGGGATAACCGATGAACCAAACGCCACCTAAATGAATAAGGGAGAGTAAGCCAGGAAGCGATGCCCAGCCGCATGGATCCCCAATTCACACAACCAGCACAGGCCCCCACGAAAATATATTTTAGAGTATATGCACCCAGGCCCTCTCTATCTAGCCATCCATTTTTTGCTTTAAGATTCGTGCAAATATATTTCTCTTTTTTGTTTCTCCCACATAGAATATATCTTGAAGTTCAAACCTATGCGGCGTGACAAAGCTTTCTGAGTAGAATCTAGGATAAATCGTACAGATTTTTTTGTCAAACATAAATATACAAAATACGTTTTGTTTGATTAAAAAATCATATTTTTAATATTTATGTCGGACAAAAAATTCTGAAAGATTTATCCTAGATTCTAGTTAGAAAGATTTGCCATCCTGCATAGGTTTGAACTTTAAGATATGTTCTATGTGGGAAAAGCAAAAAAGAGAAAATTTCATATAGAACTTAGTTGTGTCGCACGGATCTTAAAGCAATATTGAAGAGTTAGGATAGGAGGGCCTGGGTGCATATGCTCTTAAAAATCCACGTCCCAGGCCCCCACGGCCGGTCGGGCGAGGAGCTTCCGCTGCGCTCTTCCTCGTCGGAGGAGCCGCCGGGGAGGCTGGTGCCAGGCGTGACGCCATTGGAGAGGCTGCTCGCGAACCCGAGCACGGTCGGGTTCCATGTGCCAGCGCGAGCGGAGTGCGTGCTTGAAGACGAGGGCACCGCGCGCCAGCAGTATCTCGCTGGCGCCTTAAGGTGTCGGTGCCGACCGCCGCAGGCGCGCGTGGAGACGGGCTGGGCACCGCCGAGACGTGAGCATTCGTGGCCATTGGTCGCCGCTTCCGTCGGCCGCCGAAAGTTCAGACGCGCAGGGGCCGAGCCGCGCGCAGCCGCCGCGGATGCCTTAGGCGGTCGTGCCACAGGGCCGCGGGAAGCCGCGCTAGTGGAGCCGCTGCGTCGCGGCCGGTCCGCTGATGCGTCATGTGCTCGAGGCCTCTGGCTGAGGGCAGGCGACTGGCGAGAGCCCAAGGTACTAATCATGATAGCGAGCATGTATATACAATATTATATATAGGAAAAGAAGCACCTTAATCATGCAGCAATTAGATCAATTCTTTGGTGTCTGCGTGATGGGCACAGTTAGAATGCTGTCCAGGGTAATTGATTTGCCCATCGGACTTGTTCTTGTTGATCTTGTGCCGTCACCGATTATTTCTTCTCCTTCTATCCAAAAATTTCTTCCGGTTCCTGTTTCCGCGGAGATCAATCGATCTCGACATGCTCACAAGCGATTCCTTATGCATAATTGAGAATCAGTTATTAGATCACAGGAAGACAGAATTATATAGATCTCCTGATCGATGAAGTTCTCCTATGTAGGGTGGATTTGGATGGGATATCAACCCGGCCGGGTTTAACCGAAGACGCATATAAGGTAGGTCGGGATCCTACCCCGACCGGGGTCAAAAGCACGTGGATTAGGCCAAAACCCCGCCGATCCCGGCGGGGGCGGGGATTAAACGAACAAAGCCTCTGATTTCTGCGTGGGTTGGGGGCGGCGCCGGCGAGGGTTTCCAGAACAAACGAGGTGATGCAAGAGGGTTGAATAGTTGTGGTGGAGCCGGTGCCCCGCTGACCGTCGTACGGCTCAGGCGCTCAGCCGTCGACCCCCAACCTGGACCCATTATCTGATCCGTGGCCCAGACGAAAAAAGTCACGTCCTGGTCCACGACCCACTACGACGCGCGCTAGAGTCCTTCACGCCGTTGCGCTTCGGGCCCAGTCCTTCGCAACTGTTTCGTACCATATTCCCCGGCGCCAACGATTTACCACATCTCGATTCTGACACGGCAACTGGATTTGTTCACATCCCCAGCATGGAACGGACGAGCAGGATTTCGGGCTCAGCTGAGCCCGAGCACCAAATCGCCGCGTCCTTCCAATTTAGCTACCTACTGTACATTTCATATGATTTAACCTAGTTTTTCGTTCATGTAATTGTCTTTAGTTTCTATAAGTTGTAAATATATCCACTGCATCTATGCGCTAATATTACCATTATAAAATTCTCAGATACATCAATAGAATAGATAGGCAAAATATTATTTTGTTCAGTTGTTATATAAAAGATGGAAAACTTTTATTCATTGCTTTATTATAGGGCCCATATAGTAAACAGATAAAGAGTGTGCCACCTCTGACTCGACTGGTAATAGTATGAGAATATAAAGAACGGCTTGCAACATTTTATTTTATTTTATTGACAAAGGAGAAACACCCACGGGCTTAAATTAAGCGAACTCAAAATCACAATTCATAAGTTACAGTGTTACACCTCGCTACAGAAGCAAAACTGGCTAGCTACCATGTTTTTCCAGATTATAACCATCAAATAGAACGCCAGCCCAACACACAAACATAAAAAAAAGTGAAACAACACCAATAAATATTCAAGAGACCATCAAGCAGAAAGAAAAACTGAAGAAAAACTGGTCTTGCCGCTCGCACCATGGACAAGGGGGTGTGCACCCTGTACCATTAAGCCTATATCGGGCGCTGAGAACGCCGTATAGGATTTAGGCATAAAACATATCGCGGCCTATCTAGTTTCCTCACCTTCCTCAAAATAAAAAAAATATTTAGTTTCTCACTAGTTTCTTCGGTGCCACTAAAAAAACTAGTTTCTTCAGTTTTCCTATTTTATTTATTATTTATTAACATTTTTCTTCATTCTTCTTGGTTTCACAGGTTTCACAGTTGTTCTTTCATTGTTCTTTTTCTCTTTCTCGGGTTTCACTGTTTTTTACTTATTTTCTTTTTTTTTCTTTGTTTTTCTTCAGTTTTGTTTGTTTCTTTCTCATCTTTCATTGGTTCTTTTTGTTTCTTTACTAGTTTTTCACAGTCTTAATTCTTCTCACTGGTTTCTTTATTTTTCATTTTCTACGTTTTCTTTTTAACTTTCTGTATTTCTTGGGTTTGTTTGTTTTTCGTAATTTTTTTATTTTTATCGGTTTCTTTGTAGATTTTCATTGTTTTCCATTTTTCATACATGTTTCTTAGTTTTTATTTTTTCTAGCTTCCTTTGTTTTTTTGTTGACTTTGGTTTTTTTTTGGTTTTCATTCTACATTTTTCGTATGCATAAATAATATTTTTATAATACACAAATAAAAAATTGTAAATACAAATTTAAGATTATTTTAGTACACGGTCAACATTTTTTTATATATATTTTTCAACTGCTTGATTAACATTTTAAAAATAAGATTAATATTTTTAATACATGGTAATATTTTTATATGCACATTTTAACTTTTTTAATAAAAGATCATCAATTTTTAATACATGATCAACATTTTTTCTATACAAATTTAATATTTCACAAATTGTTGATTAACCTTTTTAAATACAGGATTAACATTTTTTAGTAGATGGTTGATATTTTTTCTATACATGTTTAACATTTATCAAATGCTTGATTCATAATTTTTTGAATACACGTTCAACATTTTTTTCTAAATACATTTAATATTTTCAAATGCTCGATTAAGATTTTTTAAATACATGATTAGCTTTTTTACACACATTGTATATTTTTTTCGTATACACGAGAAACATTTTCTATAAACACACTTAACATTTTTCAAACATTTGG
This sequence comes from Triticum dicoccoides, assembly GCF_002162155.2. NCBI lineage: Eukaryota > Viridiplantae > Streptophyta > Magnoliopsida > Poales > Poaceae > Triticum > Triticum dicoccoides. The sequence continues at coordinate 82,610,064 of NC_041391.1, forward strand.
TTATCAAATTTTCAAATGTTTTATGTAAAAAAGGTTGAGCATGCATGGCGTCAGCTGAAGGTTCGGCCGGCTAGCCGATTATTAACATTTTCCAAATAAAATGTGAAGAAAAATAACCAAAAACAAAATTAAATCATGCATGACATCAGCTGACGCAGCTTGTGGTTACTGTGCCGGCCAGCTGTGCCCTCTTAGACATGCCTATCACTGTCAAGGGTTAGATATGCCTATCACTATCAAGGGGATTTACACTCAAAAAAACTATCATAGGGAATTGATGAAAAATCTCAATTCTCAAACACTTAGCCGGTGTAGGAGGTGCAGACCGTTCAAAATTAACAAGATGGCATTGAGATTTCAGGAAGTAATCAAGCCCCGACGTATTTTAATACTTTGTGTACAAGGTAAGGAATCATAATGCATGAAACATATGAAATTCCCCATATATTGGAAGGATAGAGCACATATTTAATAAATCTATTAAGAATCATTTCATTCCTGTCTTCTTTCATTTTCTATAATAAAAAACTATATTTGTGTTCCCCGTAAAAATATTATTGTGTTTTCTATCTACATCAATATGAACTGAACTGAATCGAGTTTTGTTTTGTTTTCTTTATGGTGCTACGGCGGGCTTACGCCGTTCCAAACCATTTTCATTATAAATAAGAATGAGATACAACATGACGGGTAAAATAGATATTGTGCTACGGCGGGCTTACGCCGTTCTAAACCATTTTCATTATAAATAAGAATGAGTTACAACACGCTGGATAAAATAGATAGCATTTGACACACAAAAGAAGAAACAAGGAACAATAAAATAGTAGAAGGAACAAGGAAGAACAGAAAGAGAACCTGAAGCGAACTGTGACAGGCAGCCAACACCAAGAACTTAGCACCCATCATCATCAGCATACAAAGAAGAGTGAGAACTAGCTTTATTGGATCAATTAAAAGGACATCCGCCACCCAGAAGATGTAGAGAAGAAGTCATCCGCTGACATGCGATCACTCTGCACCTTTAATAGCTAGGAGATCGCGGTCACCATCGAATGGAATCCTACTGGCTAGGAACATCGCGATAGGGAGAGCCACATATCGTGTCGAAGGGCAATGTCCGACAGAGACAGTCCTACACCTCCTCTGGGCCACACCATGGCCTCCATCACAAATAGAGACAATCATAGCATTGTGTGAGCCCGCCAAACCTCAAACGCCATTGAAGGGCACCGAACACCAATTCCTCATCACCGCCATGAGCCCCCAAAATGAGAGGTCAACCATCAACATAGGATGACCAAGGTACTGGTCGCCGCTAGGGAGCACGTCCACCGCCACCACCATACAATCAGCAACCCGAACAAACGCTCCAACTTAGACATGAGTCCACCAACCGCGGGGCCTGGCTACTAAAACAACACGCAAGGAGGGGACATTGAAGATGTCGTCGTCATTCGATCCAGAGAAGGATCTGAGGCTTTCTCCCGAAGCACATAAAAATAAAAATAAACAATAGCTCCCCAATGATGCCTTCATGAAGGTAAATGGCGTCCTAGGATGTCGTCATCATCGTTGCCGATGTGGTGGGGCATAGGCTTTGGCCTGAAGCATCCCAGCCTAGCCGTCTCCGCATATGCCGTTCGCCGAGTCCGGCAGCGCTAGACCTTCCCCCTCCTTCCAGTCCACGACGAGCGTCCCCGCTAGGTCTAGCGAGAGTCTTCTGCTATCACAGCCACTCACCACGAGCACCTGCACAAACATATTTAGGTCTGTCTTAGCTGACACCCACATGCAATCCCTTCCCGCCGGCCACAACACCACACCACCGTATGCCTACCCTGCCAACAGCAGCCAGCGTTGGCCCCCTAACCATGGAGACCGTCGGTTGTGCGAGCCACCACCCTAGAGGGGTCCAGACTGAGCAAAGAGAGGCACCCAGACCAGGCATGGCTGTCACCAGGATCAACGCGACAGCCAAGACACCAAGTTGTCCTTACCACATCTCCGCCCTACGCCACTAGCCTCGGTCGCGGCACTAGTGCAGAACCGGGCAATAGCACCGGTTCGTAAGGCCTTTTAGTGCCGGTTCCATAACCGGCACTAAAGTGTGGTCACTAAAGCCCCCCCCCCCCTTTAGTACCGGTTCAGCACGAACCGGTGCTAAAGGGCAACCACGTGGCACGAGCCAGCTCCGGGGGCCTGGAGCCCTTTAGTACCGGTTGTTAAGACCAACCGGTACTATAAGGTTTGGGGGATTTTAGTTTTATGATTTCTTTTTTATTTAATTTTGTGTTTCCATTTTAATTCTTTTTCGTTTGCTGGTATTTTACGATACTACACATTGTACACGTTATGCATATATATATATATATATATATATATATATATATATATATATATCATCAATGTCTCACAAACCATCATATTAATTAATTCACACATACACATATGTATAGCTATATACAATTTCTCCTACATATGCATTGCCTTCGGAGCCAATGGCATTATAGCCTAATTGGTGCCTTCGGAGCACGATGACAATTGGAAGTGGTTTTCATGGGGGCGGTAGTGGGTAATAGTATTCTCCCTTCGGATTTATGACATGGTCGAGCAAAAATCCCGCTATTTCCTCTTGAAGTGCTTCTACGCGCTCCGTTTCTAGGAGCTTCGCCCGCACCTCTCTGAACTGTTAAGAAGGAGATCAATATGCATGTGTATTAGTTGTGTGACTAGATATCGATAATGGTGTAAAAATTGTGAATAGTGTTTTGACAAGCGTACCCATTCCTGTCTTTGAGATCTGCTCCTTTCGGACGCCATCGTGCGAATGTTCTCGCAAACGCAGAATGCACACAGATCAATCCCCTGCGCCTACTTCAGGGCCTTTACGAGAATGGAATTTGATCAGATAATAATTAATCAAGCATGATAATTAAAGAGATGGCAGCTAGCTAGCTAGCTAGTACTACTTAATTACTTACCTTGGATCTTCCTCATTTAAGCTTTTCTTTCCATTCGCCGTCCGTGACCCTGATGAACCTTGCCCAAGCCCTGCCCGCCGAAAAAGAAAATGAATAAAGGGGTTATTAAATAGTTCATATCATGAAATGACGAATTAAATAGGCCGAGATATATAGTTAATAATGATTGAAATTACCTGTTGACTATCCCAAACAAGATGTTATAGTCAGTTTTTTCTTTGAGTAGTGAGTCTAGTATTTCAACTGTTCCGGCGTCAACTTTAATGATACACAAGACCCAGTGATATCTGCATGCACACACGTTTGCATGTCTTAATTAAGCGGGCATATATAAGCAAAAACATGTAGCTAGCTAGTAGGCAAAAACAGAGAATTTATAGTACAAGACAATGTGACTCACTGGAAGTTGTAAGGAAGTAGTATATCTTCATTGTATTTGAGGCGCTTCAAGAACTCTAGCATGCTGTCCTCTACGGCCTTTCGATGACGTTCATCTAATTTCCATGTCTATTTATTAACGGTGTTTGGGTCAATAAACCCAATGCCATAGCGTCCACCTTTTCTCATTTCATACATCTTCATCCTGCATATAATACCACAGAAAAGAATATAGTGATGATAATTACAGGTAATGATTGATCAAAAGGATCACTACAGCTAGCTTGAGACTTAAATTACAGAAAGAAATCACTTACAGACAATAGCAACTGACGATAGATTTGTCGAGTGCGTCTTGATTGTATAACTGAAATAGTTCAGAATACTCAACGGACACAACTTTCTCATGGTAGTAATGATCCTCCTTGACATTCACCATGAGGGACAATCGGTCAGAAATCTTGGTAATGTCCATGTACCATTGATGCAATTCATACATTCTCGTTGGGAGGTTCTTGACCTTGTCTGGCTCGACCAAAGGTTGGCCCCGGACATATTTGCGTTTTATTTCATCCTCTCTAAGCACAGGCATGGGCTCGATCTCGAGGAGTTGTCCAACAATGATTTTGAGAACTTCAGCCTGCATTATATGCTCCTCCATTATTACCACATTGCCCACCTCAGGAACGTAAACTGTTTGCCCATAATAATATTGGGCGTGCGTACTGTCACGTGTTGTTGGCACAACAAGCGAGGGGATCGATTGCGCCGCCTGTTCTCCCAGCTGGGGAATGGTTTTCCCGCATTTTTGACAGCTGCTTCTTGTTTGCTCGATCCCGAGCTCGCCTCCTTACGTACACGTGCTCGATTTAACTTCCTGATGTGGCGCTCATAGTCTGTGTCAACAGGCTTGGGAGCTGGTGGTTGAGCCATACGAATGAAGTGGTCAATCGTTTCCTCAGGCACTTTCTCCCTTGGCGGCGTTGGCGATTTCGGTGCAAAATGGGCTTCCACCTCGGACTTCGATATGGCTGCGATTTCCTCCTCGGACCTGTCATAAGCCCTCTGCGGAAGAGGCGTGAGGCTTGGACCATATTTATATCGCTTGCCTCCGCTTATACTTCCTGTACTACCTCGACTCGTACCGCTACGCACCATAGCTGCGGGGTGTCTCTTCTGTGATTGCTGAGGCGGCAGAGACGGCTGACGGGGCTGAGTTGGACGAGGAGGAGTGGCCGCCTGAAGCTGTGCCGGACTTGGAGGAGGAGTGGCCTGAGGTTGTGCCGGACTTGGAGGAGGAGTGGATGTCTGACGCTGTGGCGGACTTGGAGGAGGAGGAGTGGCCTGACACTTTGCCGGACTTGGTGGACTTGCAGGAGCGGGAGACTGCTGACTCGGTGGCGGACTTCGACGAGGAGTCGGCTGACGCGGTGTCGGTGGCCTTCGAATGATGATGCAATCCTTTTTCCATAGGATGATACAATGTTTGGCGTCTCCGAGAAGGCGCTTGTCGTCACCTCCAGGATAGTCAAGCTCTAGCTCTGAATATGGGTCCACCACCTCATCAACCAAGACACGAGCATAGCCCGCTGGAATCGGGTTGCAATGGAAGGTTGCCTCGGGGGGATTTGTAAAAGCAATGGCGTCCTCCACCTTCATGGATATGTTCTTCATTTTGACGTGTAGCTCGCAGCTAGTGTTCTCCGTGATGTCATCCACGGGGTATCTACCCTGCATTGCATCGTCCGGGGCGGAACCCACGCTGCTTCTCGGCATGGATGAGGCGGTACTATCCAATGCTGGATCATTCACTAGCTGCTGCAGCTGCTGAGACCCCCTTTGCTGGGTAAGTGAGTCGATCTGCTCCTGCTGCCACTGGAATTTGACTACCAATTCCGCTTGACTTGCTTCTAGGCCTTGAAGGTGTTCATAGTCCCGCTTCCTCTGCTCCTCCTCCATCTTCCTCTTCTTCTCCTCCGCAATCTTCTTTCTCGCACGGGTTCTATAGTCGTTGTTCCAGTCTGAGAACCCCTCATACCACGGAATAGCGCCCTTGCCTCGTGTTCTTCCCGGGTGTTCAGGATTTCCCAGGGCACGCGTAAGCTCGTCGTTCTCTCTATTGGGCTGGAACACCCCCGATCGTGCCTCTTCTATTGCAACAAGTATCGCATCGTCGGCTCCCTTCAGACTTGCCCTCGTCGAAACATTGCCTGTCTTCGGGTCCAACTCCCCCCCATGTGCATAGAACCAAGTCCTGACCCTGGGGGGCCAGCTCTTAGTAACCGGAGTGGCACCTGCATCCTCCATCTCTTTCTCGGACTTATCCCACTTAGGCATTGCCACCGCATAGCCACCTGGCCCCAGCTTATGGAACTTATCCTTTTTTTCGGCATTCTTCTTGTTTATTCTCGACCGTTCCTTAGCTAATTCCGAATCCTTGAATTTCACGAAATCATCCCAATGAGCACGTTGGTTCTCTAGTGTTCCCTCGAATACTGGAGTCTTCCTTCCTTCCTTGACGTACTTGTCCCATTCAAGATTCTTGTGGTTCTTGAATGCAACCGCCATCTTCCTAAGAGCAGCGTCCTTGACTTTCTGCACATCTGCTTCTGTGAAATGATCTGGTAGGGTGAAATGTTCCATGAAAGTATCCCAAAGCAGATCTTTTTGATTCTTGTCGACAAAAGTAACATCTGGACGTGGAGCAGCGTCCTCTTTGCCTTTTTGTCTTTTGTCTTTTGCTGGCTCTCTCCATTCTTGAAGGGAGATCGGGAGTTGGTCCTTCACAAGAACTCCGCACTGACGAATGAACTTGTCCGCAATCTTCTTAGGCGCTAATGGTTCGCCATTAGGTCTGACTGCCTCGATATTGTACTTTACGCCCTCCTTCAACTTTTTGTTCGGACCTCGTTTCGTCCTTTTGCCTTAAGATTTGCTCGATCCGGATGGCTGCAAGAACAAAGATCGATTCGTTAATATATCTTCAAGTCATTTAAAACATGTGATGATCACCAGATACCTGCTTATATAAATATATATACCTCGCCAGTCTTTGTTGTTTCAGGATCAACATGTTCTTCGTCATCGTCATAATCGTAGTTCATGACTTCATCAATTCGGTCTTCGCGATCGAATATCATATCACCCTCTCCGGTGTTGTTTAGAAATTCAGAGCCGTCATAATCTTCTTCATTCTGATCATCATTTGGCCCACGTATCATATCGAACATGGTCTGTTCTCCCTCTCTGTCGGTATTGTCTGCCATAGCTTTTATTTAACTAATTCAAAAGAAATATAAAACAATTTAGTATTCAAATTACATCGTCTCGAATAATAGATATAATCTCGAATACTTCGTCTAGAATAATAGATATAATCTCGAATACATCGTCTCGAATAATATATAATATTGAATAGTACATCACTGGCTAGCTAATTAGAGATCGAATACTACAGAAGAATCTAGGACACTCACGGTTCCTGCGGCGCGGGCGGTGGACACCCAAAGAGAAGGAACCCTCACAGGATCATAGCTGAAGTGAGATCCCCGAAGATACTGCCAGGTATTGGAGAACCTGCCGCCCTCTAACGCAACCATGTAGCGATGGACGTGCTTGTCCTCCTCCCTGACACGGCGACGTACCACCTCCAGCGGGGCCGGGTCCCTCCGCACCGAAACTGGCCCACGCGAACGCCACCAAACGAGATCATGGTCGACGACGGGACCCGGGGCCGGGTTCCTCATCAAGCGGCGCGCCCCTCCAGGCAGCACCTCCCAGTGCCAGCCCGGCGGAGCCCAGTCCCGGACATGGGTCGGCTGGACGTCGTCGCGGACGGGTCGACGGCGAGGATGCGGACCGGGCATCGTCGAGAACAAATACTAGCTATATGCCCGCAAAAAGTAACATTTTTTTAATGATTGGATTTTGATAACTAAAATTTCTAACATTTCTATATAACACTAATTATGCTAATCTAAATAATCTAAATAACACTAACATTTCTAACATTTCTAACATTTCTATACAACACTAATTTCTAACATTTCTATATAACACTAATTTCTAACTGATTAAACACTAATTATATCCATACAAAATACGTGTGTGTGTACTAATTTCGAGCTCCTCTACAAAGCAGGCTTACTGGGCCTACGTGTTCTTTGCAGCCCTGTGGGCCCACTTGGCCTTTGCAGGCCTGCATCCTGGCCCAACGACAGGTTGGGTTTCTAGTCGTATGCAGGCCGCTCTGGCCTAGTAGGCGGGCTTTTTTTTTTATTTTTTGCTTTATTTATTTTTGTGTATTTAGAGTTTCTTTGTGAACATTATTGTTTTAGGTACAAAAAATTACAAACTTTCAGTTAGGGCTTTTTTATTATTTTTTTGCTTTATTTATTTTTGTGTTGTTTTTTTGTGTATTTAGAGTTTCTTTGTGAACATTTTTGTTTTAGGTACAAAAAATTACAAACTTTCTGTTAGTGCCCGTAGTTTTCAAATTTGAATAGTTTAAATTTTGAATTATTTGAAATTAGTGTGAATCACTAGTTTGTGAATAACTTAACTTTAAAAATCAGTAAAGGCATGAAAGAATTTGTTTGCACATAAAATTTCTTCGCGTTTCAAATGCCAAAACACATAACTACCCTAACTATTACAGAGATTCCCCTCTCGGTGCGAAACACAGAAGAAAGTGATGATAGCTAGTGAAGCCGATCACATCCCAGATCTTTGGATGTGAAACTTCTTCTTCGCGTGTGTCCCTTTGCGCCGTAACCATGGAAAATCTTCATCATTTAACGGGATGCTCGGGTCAATATTCACTGTGAATGGAGCAATTTCATCAAACTTTTCATAATCTTCTGACTTGTCTGTCTTGTCATCCACTCCCACGATGTTTCTCTTCCCAGAAAGAACTATGTGCCGCTTTGGCTCATCGTACGATGCATTCGCTTCCTTATCTTTTCTTTTTCTTGGCTTGGTAGACATGTCCTTCACATAGAAAACCTGTGCCACATCATTGGCTAGGACGAATGGTCCGTCTGCATACGCAAGATTGTTGAGATCCACTGTTGTCATTCCGTACTGCGGGTCTTCCGTTACCCCGCCTCGTGTCATATTGACCCATTTGCACCGAAACAAAGGGACCTTTAAACCACGTCGATAGTCAAGTTCCCATATGTCCTGTATATAACCATAATATGTTTCCTTTCCCGTCTTGGTTTCTGCATCAAAGCGGACACCACTGTTTTGGTTGGTGCTCTTCTTATCTTGGGCGATCGTGTAAAATGTATTACCATTTATCTCGTACCCTTTGAAAGTCATTATATTCGAAGATGGTAACTTGGACAGCAAGTACAAGTCATCTTCAATAGAGGTGTCATGCATGGTACGTGTCTGCAACCAGCTGGCGAAACTCTTGGTTTGTTCACATGTAATCCAGTCATCAGACTGCTCCGGGTGTTTGGAGCGTAGCAAATTCTTGTGGTCATCCATATACGGAGCCACCAAGGCAGAATTCTGTAGAACTGTGTAGTGTGCTTCAGTGAGAGAATGTCCGTCCATACATATTATTTGTTCCCCTCCTAGCGTGCATTTTCCATCCAGTCTGCCCTTATGCCGCGATTCAGGAACACCAATCGGCTTAAGGTCAGGAATAAAGTCAATACAAAACTCAATGACCTCCTCATTTTGATGGCCCTTGGAGATGCTTCCTTCTGGCCTAGCACGGTTATGAACATATTTCTTTAAGACTCCCATGAACCTCTCAAAGGGGAACATATTGTGTAGAAATACAGGACCCAAAACGTTAATCTCTTCGCACAGGTGAACTAGGACGTGTGTCATGATGTTGAAGAAGGATGGTGGGAACACCAACTCGAAACTGACAAGACATTGCACCAAATCATTCTGTAACCTTGGTAAGATTTCTGGATCGATTACCTTCTGAGAGATTGCATTGAGAAATGCACATAGCTTCACAATGGCTAATCGAACGTTTTCTGGTAGAAGCCCCCTCAATGCAACCGGAAGCAGTTGCGTCATAATCACGTGGCAGTCATGAGACTTTAGGTTCTGGAACTTTTTCTCTGCCATGTTTATTATTCCCTTTATATTCGATGCGAAGCCAGACGGTACCTTAATACTGAGCAGGCATTCAAAGAAGATTTCCTTCTCTTCTTTGGTAAGAGCGTAGCTTTGCATGACCCTGATATATGTCGTCTTCTCCCTGCATACGTTGCTGGTCCTCCCGTGCCTCAGGTGTATCTTTTGTCTTCCCATACACGCCCAAGAAGCCAAGCAGGGTCACGCAAAGATTCTTCGTCACGTGCATCACATCGATTGCGGAGCGGACCTCTAGGTCTTTCCAATATGGCAGGTCCCAAAATATAGATTTCTTCTTCCACATGGGTGCGCGTCCGTCAGCGTCCTTTGGAACAGGTTGTCCGCCAGGACCCTTTCCAAATATCACCTTCAAATCCTTGACCATATCATGTACATCAGCACCAGTACGGTGGCGAGGCTTCGTCCGGTGATCCGCCTCACCTTTGAAATGCTTTCCTTTCTTTCTTACGGGATGCCTGCTCGGAAGAAATCGACGATGTCCCAGGTACACATTCTTCTTACAACTATTCATATATATACTGTCGGTATCATCCAAACAGTGCCTGCATCCGTGGTATCCCTTGTTTGTCTGTCCTGAAAGGTTACTGAGAGCAGGCCAATCATTGATGGTCACGAACAGCAATGCCTTTAGGTCAAATTCTTCCTGTTTGTGCTCATCCCATGCACGTAGACATGTTCCATTCCACAGTTGTAAGAGTTCTTCAACTAATGGCCTTAGGTACACATCAATGTCGTTGCCGGGTTGTTTAGGGACTTGGATGAGCACTGGCATCATAATGAACTTCCGCTTCATGCACAACCAAGGAGGAAGGTTATACAAACATAGAGTCAGAGGCCAGGTGCTATGGTTGCTGCTCTGCTCCCCAAAAGGATTAATGCCATCTGCGCTTAGACCAAACCATACGCTCCTTGCGTCATCTGCAAACTCCTTCCCGTACTTTCTTTCGATTTTTCTCCACTGCGACCCATCAGTGGGTACTCTCAACTTTCCGTCTTTCTTACGGTCTTCTCTATGCCATCGCATCGCCTTGGCATGCTCTTTATTTTGGAACAAACGTTTCAACCGTGGTATTATAGGAGAATACCACATCACCTTGGCAGGAATCTTCTTCCTGGGGCGCTCGCCCTCGACATCACCATGCTCATCGCGGCTGATCTTATAGCGCAATGCACCACATACCGGGCAAGCGTTCAAATCCTCGTACTCACCGCGGTAGAGGATGCAATCATTAGGGCATGCATGTATCTTCTGCACCTCTAACCCTAGAGGGCAGACAGCCTTCTTTGCTTCGTACGTACTCTCGGGTAATTCGTTGTCCTTTGGAAGCATATCCTTTATCATTACCAGCAACTTTCCAAATCCCTTGTCAGATACACCATTCTCTGCCTTCCATTGCAGCAATTCCAGTGTGGTGCCCAGCTTTTTCTTGCCACCTACGCAATTCGGGTACAACATTTTTTGTGATCCTCTAACATGCGCTGCAACTTCTTCTTCTCCAAATCACTTGCGCAGTTTCTCTTTGCATCAGCAATGGCCCGACCTAGATCATCAACGGGCTCATCTGATGCCTCTTCTTCAGCTTCTTCCCGCATTGCCGGCTCAGCTTCTTCCCGCATTACCGCCTCAGCTTCTTCCCCCATTGTTGTATCATCGTATTCAGGGAACCCTTGGCCAGGATAGCTGTCGTCGTCCTCTTCTTCTTCATTGTCTTCCATCATAACCCCTCTTTATCCGTGCTTGGTCCAAACATTATAGTGGGGCATGAAACCGGACTCAAACAGGTGGACGTGAATGGTTCTTGACGTAGAGTAATTGCGACCATTCTTACAGTCAGCACATGGACAAGGCATTAAACCATCCGTCCGCTTGTTTGCCTCAGCCGCAAGCAGAAAAGTATGCACGCCCTCAACGAACTGGGGAGAGCATCGGTCATCGTACATCCATTGCCGGCTCATCTTCATTACACAACACCGAATAGACCAAATTAATACAAGTTCATACATAAAGTTCATACAACACTTAAATGCAACAAACAAATAACTCTCTAGCTAAAGCATTTAAATGCAACAACAAATGCGATCAAGATCGCAACTAAGGTAACAATTGATCCAACAGCATAATGATACCAAGCCTCACTATCGATGGCATATTTTCTAATCTTTCTAATCTTCAAGCGCATTTTCTCCTTCTTGATCTTGTGATCATCGACGACATCGGCAACATGCAACTCCAATTCCATTTTCTCCCCCTCAATTCTTTTCAATTTTTCTTTCAAGTACTCGTTTTCTCTTTCAACTAAATTTAACCTCTCGACAATAGGGTCGGTTGGAATTTCCGGTTCACATACCTCCTAGATAAAAATATCTATGTCAACTTGATGGGCATAATTTGTCATAAACACGAAATGCAACAAATAGTTTTAAAAGAGAATATACCACATCCGAATCATAACAAGGACGAGGGCCGACGGGGACGGATATCAAAACCATGGCACTATGTATAACAAAGAACGTACGGATAAGATAATTATTATGCGAGTAACTATATATCCAAATCACACAAACATCAATTTTTTATATAAAATTTCATGAACAAGAGGCTCACCACAAGGTGGTGCCGGCGACGGGACGATGCGGGCGATCGACGGTGGTTACGACGGAGATTTAGAAGGCACTAAGTAAACCACACATACATATGCAAACTAAGTGTTATTTTGACCTCAAATTGCATATAAATCAAATACTAGCACATATATATATTTCCTCCCAAATTACTAAACTCACAAATTAATAACTATATAAAGCATTGCAAGAGCTAATCTAGCAATGAGAGATGAAAGGACAAAGTTGCTAACCTTTGTGATCACTTGAATGGATGGGGGCCTTCAAATCTTGACAAATTTTGTGCAAAATGTGTGATGAGCTCGAGGGGAGAAGAGGAAGAACAGAGAGGAGAGGAGAGGGGAAAGGGGGAAGAACAGAGCGAGCTGGACGAAGAGTTTATATGCAGGAGGACCTATAGTACCGGTTCGTGGCACGAACCGGTACTAAATGTGCCGGGTGGGGCCCAGACTGGCAACATCCTGCCACCACCCTCATTAGTACCGGTTCATGGCACGAACCGGTGCTAAAGGTTAGCCATGAACCGGTACTAATGGGAGCGGCCCGGCTAGCCGTTGGAACCGGCACTAATGTATACATTTGTGCCGGCTCTAATACAAACCGGCACTAATGTGCTTCACGTTTGACCCTTTTTCTACTAGTGCGACCACCGGGACCGCCAGCCAAGGCACCAAGCCACCGTCCGAAGGGAGCAAGATCTAGAGCTCCTCGAGACAAAGCAGTGTCGCATCAGTTGGTTGACCAAGTTGTCCATGTTGCCGCACTGTGCCACCATTGCCGGTGCGCGCCTCCGTCCACATGTGAGTCCCCAGCCGAGCTCCCCGTGTTGTCACGTATAGACTAGAGGAGGAAGAGTTGTCCCCATGCGAGTGGGCACTGCGGGTCTTTGCCCGACGGCGGCGGGAGAAGGAGGAGGAGGAAGAGGGGAGGTGGTGTGTGTGTCGGCGACTGTTAGGGTTTCTCCCGAGCCGCCCGTGGGAGCAACATGGGAGCAGGGTGCGGGTGTTGAATACAATGTTTTTGTAGCAAACACGGGAAGATTGAAAATGAAATGATTTTTGATATATTTAAGAGTGGATTCTGTTTTTACCCCCTATTTTGACATTTTTGACACTAATTACCGCATTTAGCAGGATTTCATCTGTTTTAACCCATTTAGCAAAAGTGTTGCCACGATTACCCTTTTTTTTGCATTGTGACCGGCTGGCATGCCACGTCGACAATTTTTGCCTCCCTATTTTTTCCCTACTCAAGTCGTTTCCAGTTTGAAGTATTCAGATGGGACGACTATTACTTGATCATGTCATATTACCATGGAACAAATTATAGAAAAAAATGTTACTGACATAATTTGAAATCATGTATGTTTTTCTTCAGTTATCATATACAGCCTTAAGTATGCATGGTTCTATGGATTAGATTAAAGTTGTGTAAATATACTACTTTACTAACTCTGATACACCTACATCTCTGAATATCTAGGTAGCGAATATGTTGACCGGAAGAGTGTTAATACATGTACAAGTGATAGCATTGTTGCTACTTGCTAGCTGTAAAGGAATTTTGGATCTTTGTTTCTTACGATGCATGCTAAAACATGTTTATTTACCTTCTTAGAGTATATTATGATTTATTATGATTGTAGCCACTAATTCATTTTTATTTTTCTTGCACAGAGCGGACGGCAACTAAGATGTGGAGTGTTAGGCATATTTTACATGTCCGTGGATACAAGAATCCAGAGCCGGAGGAGAGGGATTTCATTAGTTATTTTTAATATAAAGGAGAAAATCAAGGAATTGGGTTCCAAACCTTCGGACATCTTTTATTATCAGACGAAGGTAGCCAACGGGAACTCCATGGATGAGTTAATAGATGATGCAGGCATGATGAACATGCTATTGAAATTTGTGCTTATATGGAAATCAGTTTGCTTGTTTGATTGGGGGCGAGCAACGCAAATGAGAAGCAATGGGAGGCCAGCGTGGCGTGCGGCCGACTTGGGTGTTTTACGTTGGACGTGATGCGAGTGATCGCCATCGGGCCGAGCCGGTCGGGAGAAGCTGCGCGGCCCGGTTCAGCAGTGAAGAAAATAGCCAAGAAAAACCACGGACATGGGATGCCAGCTGGACCTAACAATTGTGACCGACCTGTCAGAATGCTCACAAAATTTTAAACAGGATAAATTATGGCAACAATTTTGTTAAATTGGGTAAAACAGATGAAATCTCGCTAAATGAAGTAATTAGTGTATAAAATGTCAAAATAGGGGGTAAAAACCGGAATTCACTCTATATTTAACCCGCAAAAAACCCTTCTACATCTCGTTTATACATCAACACGAACTGATTTTTTTTTCTTTTGAGACAAACACGAACTGAATTGAGTACAGTGTATTAATGTTACGGGAAGACTGACTACAGTCTAGCTAGGGGAACAAAGATGGGCAACACATTGAGTTATAAAACCAGAAAAGATGAGCAATATATGTCATCCAACAACTTGCAAGGTTAATTTGGTAGTGAGTGATGCACCATTAGAGGCTCGATCCAACAATAAGTGGAGCCACATTACGCCAAGAAATGATCTGTTACCATTAGGGGCCAGTGACAGCAAAAACATCCATACATCTCCTGTATTCAGGAAACTACATACCCAATTTGTAGAGATTCATAAGCTGTCGGTAATGGATCTCTTACCATGTTTAAATTGTAGAGATGGATCAGCAGCTCGTGATTGACCTGTTGCCATTTTAACCTGCCATGCAAGTGATGCGCCTGCTAATATAAATCGACAAAGCTAAAATCCAGTCGACTGGATTTTAGCGATAGGCACGTACGATTCGATCTCCGTTCCATCCGCATCATAGCGCTCTCTCGTTCCGTTCTCCCGATCTTTCTCGCTCGGTCAGTTTTTTCCTCCCGTATAATCCCACAATGAGTTCTAAATACGCTTACCATGTTTAAATTGTAGAGATGGATCAGCAGCTCGTGATTGACCTGTTGCCATTTTAACCTGCCATGCAAGTGATGCGCCTGCTAGTATAAATCGACAAAGCTAAAATCCAGTCGACTGGATTTTAGCGATAGGCACGTACGATTCGATCTCCGTTCCATCCGCATCATAGCGCTCTCTCGTTCCGTTCTCCCGATCTTTCTAGCTCGGTCAGTTTTTTCCTCCCGTATAATCCCACAATGAGTTCTAAATACGCTAAAAAAAAGGTGTGGGAATTCGATCCCACGACCAGTTAATTGGAGGTGTACCGCCGTAACCAACTCAGCACAAGTAGTTCTTGTGAGAGATTGGTAGTTAAAATCTCCTTTTGTACAAAATAGCATGAAAACTAGACAAAACAAAGTCTTTTTTTTTCGAGATAGACAAAAAGAGTCTTCTTTTTGCGAGATAGACAAAACAAAGTCGATAAACAATGTGAGTAAAGTATTTCGACAACCAAAGGAAAAAAACAGTGGTTCTGTTGTCATTTTCATAATCTAGACTTTGAATCTACATGTACTCTGATTCAAGAAAAAAAGTGTTGAAATATCCCTCCAGTAACTCCTATGCGAATAACATGGTATTTTATGCACGGCGCACCTGATAACTTAGATACAAAAATCACGATAACTTTCACGCAGAAAAGTTGTTGAAAAATACTACCAATAATTATGTGTAAATAGGTCGATAATATAGACAGCACGGGCATGATAACTTATACAAAAATCATGAAAAAAAATTACCCATGACTTTTTATTGAAAATGCTCCTGATAATTATGTGTAAACCGGTCGATAATATAGGCAATGTAGACCTGATAATTTAGATACAAAAATCACGATAACTTTTACCCAGAAAAAATGTTGAAAAAATACTCCTGATAATTATGTGTAAATAGGTCGATAATATAGGCACCACAGACCTGATAACTTGTATAAAAATCAGCATAACTTCTACCCAGAAAAAAAATTGGCGCCCGACTGGAAAATAGGTCGTTTGAGACACCCTGAGAACTTATGTACCT
>NC_041391.1:82626359-82633597 GCF_002162155.2 Triticum dicoccoides
CCCCAGTAACTGTTGTGTGAATAGAATGATAACTCACACATCACAGATCTGATAACTTATGTACCTCGGTCCTGATAACTTATGTACCTCGTACTGTAGTTACCAGCCTTATCATGGTACAGTTATCATGTTACTCAGACCATAGTTATCACGCTGATCATTGCCAAAGTTACCAAGCCAAACTTTTTTTTCTTTTGATATGGCAGAAATAAGAAAGGTTCAAATAACATTGTCATTCTACAATAGACAACAACAAAAGGTGGCTTAGTTGGTTATTAGGGTCGATAGGTATTACATAGACCTGGGTTTGAATCCTCTTTCAAGCACTTTTATTTTCTTTTCACTACGGTTTTTGAGAGAAGGAAAAAAAATCAGTGGAAGCGGGAGGAACGATGCAGGGGGACGAGCGGAAGGATCGATCGAAGGTCGTGCGGATCTGTTGCTAACCACCAGTCGACTGGTGGTTAGCACAGTCCAATATAAATAGGACAACTCCACGCCACACATCATCATCTCTCACTGTCTCCCTCTCACCACAGCACCTGTCTTCTTTTCTTCTTCGTTTTAAACCTTGACAGGAGGAAGCAGGAGAGATGGAGGCGAAGACGTCGAGAGCGGCCGCCATTGCCGCCCTGTGCGTGCTCCTCCTCGTGCTGCCCGGGCAGGTGGCTGCCAAGTCCAAGTTCTGTGAGTGCTACGACGACTGCTACCGTCAATGCCGGCACCACGTGCCGCGGTTCGCCTGCGTTCCGTTCTGCGCCAATAAGTGCAGCCCCAACCTAGCTGCTGCGGCTGCCGCCGGCAGTGACCGCGACCGGTGCAGGGTGGCCTGTTCCAAAGTCCAAATCTGCAGCGAGTCGGATCCGTCCGGTAAGACGACGATGGAACCATCTCACTCGCGCATTTTTCACTAATTTGTATCAGACCTAAATGCTCGAGCACACACGAGAGAGGAAGACGAAGATGTTTTTTGTGCTACGTGCAAAACTTGCAGCTTTTCTGGTCTCTATTTCTCTTCTTATTTCAGCGATTACATAGCTAACAGAAAACAGAAAACTAGGCCACGTCCGGGTCGTGAGTGCTGCCATCACAGCCCTCCCCGCGCGTCGCCCGTGGTGCGGCTATGACCATCTCCTTCGTGCCATCCCACGATCAGGTCAGAGCCGCAGGTTCAGCTAACAAACTACGTCCGAGTCGCAGCTCGGCTTATCACTGAAGAAAGCAAACTACTGGCGAAAAACAAACTGACAAACAAAAACCAAACACCTATGTTTGTCGAAACTGAAACTTCAGCAGCTGTTAACTGACATTCTCCCCCTTAATCAGCTGTTGATGTCGACCATGTCCAACTTCTCTCGCAGCTCCTGGAACTTCACCCGTGGCAGAGCCTTGGTTATGATGTCAGCCAGTTGCTCGCCGGTGTGGATGTAGTCGACGGCGATCCTTCCATCTTGCACACACTCACGGATGAAGTGAAACCGCGTCTCGATGTGCTTGGTTCTGTCATGGAAGACAGGATTCTTGCAAAGATGGATTGCTGACTTGTTGTCAATGAGCAGTGGTGTAGCACTCCCTGGATCTCCCAATAGATCACAAAGCATCCGCCGGAGCCAGACGCCTGTGCATGTGGCTGTGGTTGCCGCCATGTACTCGGCTTCGCACGATGAGAGTGCGATCACCTTTTGCTTCTGGGACTGCCAGCTGATCACACTCTTTCCGAATACAAACACTGTCCCAGAGGTGCTCTTCCTGTCATCAACATCGCCGGCGAAGTCCGCATCACTGTAACCAACCAGCTGCGGCTCCGGCTCACCTTTCTTGTATCTACACCCATAATTCAGGGTGCCAGCAACATACCTCAGTAGCTGCTTCACCGCCGCCCAGTGCTCTGTTGTGGGCGCCTCCATGAACCTGTTGACAAAGCCAACTGCAAACGAAATGTCCGGTCACGAGTGCACCAGGCAGCGGAGGCTGCCGACGATGCTGCGGTAGAGCTTTCTGTCCACTGGCGGGCTCGTGCTCACTTTGGTCAACTTCAAGCGCGGCTCCATCGGGACGTGTACTGGATTGCAGCCTGTCAGCCCGGCTTTGTCCACGATCTTGGCCGCGTAGCTTGCCTGCTTGAGGGTGATCGCGTCGTCTCCTTGGTGCACCTCGATGCCGAGGTAGTAGCTCAGCAACCCGAGGTCGCTCGTGGAGAAGACGGACTGCATCTGATGCTTGAACTGCGCGATGGCCTCCATGCTCGACCCGGTGACGATGAGATCGTCGACGTAGACCCCCAGCAGCAGCCGCTCGTTGCCATTACACCTTATGTGCACGGCGTGCTCCGATGGACTCTTCTGAAAACCGAGCGACACCAGCGTGTCATCCAGCTTGATATTCCAAGCGCGCGGCGCCTGACAGAGCTCACACGGAGCTTTGGACAGGCGGAGCACCTTATCTTCCTCGCCGGGGCACTCAAAACCAGGGGGCTGCATAACGTATACCTCCTCTTGAAGCTCTCCATTGAGGAAGGCGGATTTTACGTCCAAATGATGCACCTCCCAGCCTGCCTGTGCAGCGATTGCAAGCAGTAGCCGCACGGACTTGAGCCGCGCGACCGGAGCGAACACCTCGTCGTAGTCCACACCCGGCCGCTGTGTGTATCCCTTCGCGACCAGCCTTGCTTTGTGCTTGATGACCTCTCCGGAGGAGTTCTTCTTCAGCTTGAAAACCCACTTCAGCCCTATGGCCTGTTTGCCGGCGAGGAGCGTGGCGAGCGTCCACGTCTTGTTCTCATCAATGGACTAGAGCTCATCCAGCATGGCCGCCCGCGAGGCTGCGTGCGGCTCCGCCTCCTCGAAGGTGTTTGGCTCCTCTCCAGCCACAAGGAGCAGCTCGGCCGAATCCAGGGTTACCGGCTAAGCTTCTTCGAGAACGATGTCGATCGAGCGGTAGCGCCGTGGCGCCTCTCGGGTTCCCAACACGGTCTCCGGCGTGGCTCCTGGAGGAGGTGAGACGTACCCGCCCCCACGCCCTTTCCCTTGTACACCGCAGGTTCGGGGGTGTGGGCATGTACTGGAGTGTCTTTGCGCACCACAGACGCGGGTGACGCAACCCCAGATGGAGTGTGGGCACGCATCGTCGTGTCTGGACTCACCACGGTCGCTGGTGTTGTCCTTGCCTGTTCCGGGTGCTGTGTCAGGGCCACCGTGGGCGCAAATTCGATGATGAAAGTGCCCTCCCCCGGAGTTGCTGTCTGCCGGTCCCAGCGCGCCGACTCGTCGAAGACGGCGTCGCGAGTAACATGCACTCACTTACCCACAGGGTCGTAGACGCGCCACGCCTTGGACTGTCCATGCTCATATCCGATGAAGACAGTGCGCAGGCTACGGTCGTCCAACTTCTTGAGGCCAGGCCGTGTCACCTTGGCGTGTGCGACATAGCCGAACATGCGGAAGTAGCTCACCGCCGGCTTGTCGCCGTGCCAGGCTTCATACGGCGTCATGCCACGCACCGACTTTGTGGGTGCGCAGTTGAGCAGGTGGACAGCAGTGGTCACCGCCTCCCCCCAGAACTCGTTCGTGCCGTCCTGACGACGGTTTGGTTCCGGCACTCTACGACGCCATTTTGCTGCGGCAAATACAGGGCAGTGAGCTGCCGGCGTACGCCATGGTCAGCGCAGTACTCCCCGAACTCCTTCGAGGTGAACTCGCCGCCCCTGTCTATTCGGAGCGCCAGCTTCATGGAGGTCTCCACCTCGACGCCGGCCTGCCAGCGCTTGATCGCTGCTGGTGCCTCGTCCTTCCTACTGAGGAGCACGATCCACATGTAGCGTGACTTGTCATCCACGAGCAGCAGGAAATACCTTTTCCCTCTGTGCGTCGGCGGCGTGATCGGGCCACACAGGTCACCGTGGACCAAATCCAGGCGATCGCCGGCCCGGTAGTTCGCCTCCGAAGGAAATGGGGCATGGCGCTGCTTTCCGACAAGGCAGCTATCGCACACCTGATCGGTGTGCTTGACCAGGGGCATGCCATGCACCATGCCGTCCCGGGCCAGCTTCCGGAGCGTGTCGAAGTTCAGGTGGCCGTAGGGGGCGTGCCAGCGCCATGCGTCCTCACCGCCCATGGCCGTTAAGCACACTGGCCGCGTGATCTCCAGCTCGACTGTGTAGAGGCGATTCCTCGATCTGTACACCTTGGCGATGATGTTCTCCTGACGATCGCGCACCACCATCATGCCGCTCCGGACTAGAGCGGTGCACCCCGCCTCGTCCAGTTGTCCAACGGAGATGATCGAGGTACGCAGGCAAGGTATGTAGTATACCTTTGAAAGTACGCGGTGACGCCCTCCATGAGCGACGAAAACCACCGTCCCGCGCCCCTCGATCTCGACCAACGACCCGTCACGAAAATGCACCGTGCCGGCGACGTGGCGATTCAGCTCCGAAAAGACGGTGGAGTTGCCCGTCATGTGATTTGATGCGCCGGTGTCCAGATGCCAGATCCGTTCCTTGGCATCGCCGGCGGCCCCGAGGCTGACCTCAGTGCCTTCCTCGTGGAGGTGCACGAGGTGATCGCCGCTCACGACCAGCTCGGGCTCGTCAGGGAGCGGTGTCACCTGCGCCATGAGGAGCGCAGGATCCTCGTCCTCCGCCGCCGCGAGGTGCGCCTCCCCGCTGTCCTCGTCCTTCACCTTCCTACGGCACTCGCGAGCCCAATGGCTGCTAATACCACAGTAACGGCAGTTACCGAAGCGCTTGGGGCCAGTCCTTCCGCCGGCCGGACGGGCGTCACCCTTGCCGCGGTCGCCGTGGCCCTTTCCCCGCCCTTTCTTGCCGTTGTTGCCCCCCCCCCCGCTGGAGGACCCGCCTTGGTCACCGCGCCCCATCCACGCGTTCCACTCCTCCAGAGTGAACAGAAGCTTACGTCCGCCCTCCTCCTCGGCGTCCAGCTCGTACCGCTCCTCGGCCGCCTTGAAATGACCGATGATTTCCTCGATCGACGTCGTGTCCAGGTTGACCAGGTTGTCGATGGAGACAGCGATCTGCGAGTACCGCTTGGGGACGATTGCAGCCACTTCTGGATCACGCGCTTGTCGTTGATCGCATCTCCGAGCTCGCCGAGGCGCGCGCACAGCCCTGTTAGGCGCATGGCCAGATCATCAATGGACTCACCGGGTTTGTGGCGCAGCTGATCGAACTCCCCCCGCAGGGTCTGGGCCTTTGCATCTCGGACGCGCGCGGAGCCCGCGAGCATGGCACGGATCGCCTCCCACGGCTCCGGGGAGGTCCGGTGTTTGCGCAGCATGGGCAGCATCTCAGGCGGCACCGATCGGAGGATGAACTCCATCGCGGCCTTGTCGTTGCGGTACCCGTACTCATCGTCGAGATCCTCCGCGCCCAGGATCGCGCGCCACATCCCTCTCACCTGCATCCCGACCTCCATGAGAAGGCTCCACTCAGCGTAGTTCGTGCGGGTCAATGGTGGCACGTTGGCGTGACCCGACACGACCGGAGCGAACTGCCTCGCCACCGCCAGCTCGCGCCCTTGGCCGGCTGCGGCTTTTGGCAAGCCTTTGCTGCTGCCGTCGGTGTCGGCGTCCCCTGCCTTCTTCTTGCCATCATCACCTGCCATCACAGGACCTAGCAACGAGGCTCTGATGCCACTTATCAGACCTAAACGCTCGAGCTCACACGAGAGAGGAAGACCAAGATGTTTTTTGTGCTGCGTGCAAAACTTGCAGCTTTTCTCATCTCTATTTCTCTTCTTATTTCAGCGATTACATAGCTAACAGAAAACGGAAAACTAGGCCACGTCCGGGTCGTGAGTGCTGCCATCCCAGCGCTCCCCGCGCGTTGCCCGTGATGCGGCTATGACCATCTCCTTCGTGCCATCCCACGATCAGGTCAGAGCCGCAGGTTCAGCTAACAAACTACGTCCGAGTCGCAGCTCGGCTTATCTCTAAAGAAAGCAAACTACTGTCGAAAAACAAACTGACAAAGAAAACCCAAACACCTATGTCTGTCGAAACTGAAACTTCAGCAGCTGTTAACTGACAATTTGTTCCGCTTGTTTAGTTTTTCCATGGAAAAGCATTGGAACCTGTGTTATTCTTCTTATGATTTTGCTATTTGCAGACGGCGAATGCGATCGTGGCTGCTACTAGGAGTTTGGTCTTAATAAAAGAAGGAAATGATCGGAAAAGCTGGTCGACCATGATCGTTCGTATGTAGTTGAACGGACATGAATGTAGCAGCAAATCGATAAGAGTGGCGTACGTATGTCCACAAAACCACAACTGCAACAAGAAATGTAACCATGATTAGAACTTCCAAGATTTGAAGAGTTCATCGATTGATGGATCATATATTCATATCACTTCTGTGATTAATTGTGGCAGCAATATCCTAATGAAAGGGGTTATTTTGCTTCCGTGCGCATTTCACTTCTGTGGATGTTATAACATAAAATCATTTGGCTTTGATTTGGTCTATCGAGTATCGACAAGAAAAACTAATTTCGTTTATCTATACTTTTGTGAGGAAAGTTAAGAATTTTTTGTTTCTTATAAGCCAACTCATAAAAAACTGAAGTCGAAATATTAGTCAGCTAACCGAATGGCCGTCCAACACCAAAGGAAATAGAAAAACATGCCCTGGTAGTGAACAGGACATGCCCTAGAGTACGTACCTGAGTACCTCATCTGGTCCCCTCTTGGATATATAAGGACAATTCTGGCTCCTAGGCCTTAAAGGGTCACGAAGCCTTAAAATACACTTTCTAGTGCTTGAGGTTGACATTCTACGAGATTTGCTAGGCCTCGATGACGGAGTCCTGGTTAGGGGTGCTTACCACGTCGGCCCCTTTGTAGTGGGTCGGGCTGTGGACCCCTGGATCATCATCAAGTGGGCTAAGACTGTCATGTCTTTCTACGTGCTTAAAATTTAAGATGGAATCTTACGAAGACTTGGCGCATACTACAAGTTACATTTGTATTATCAACATGTTTATCTCTAGATGTAATCGACGTTATATAAACCCTAAGAATCCCTGGTCCCTATGTAAGCCTGGGGGTTTAGCTTGTAGGGTAGAGAATCAGACATTCACATATTATCTCGAGGTAAATCATCAAGTACCTTGTAATCCAATAGAATCAGTACAACAGAAGCATGACATACGGTTGTACCTCTTCGAGAGGGCCCGAACCTGGGTAAAAGTTGTGTCCCTTGTTCGTCCTATTACCATCTTGCT
>NC_041391.1:82634002-82657643 GCF_002162155.2 Triticum dicoccoides
GTCCGCTATTGTGGTCAACTTCCAGGACGATTAGCAAAGCCCGTCCGTCCCGTCCCTCCTCCCGTTCCTCCCGTCCCTCCCCCGTGCGGCGGCGCCGCTCCACACCGGGGAGCCCCCGCCCTCCTCCTACAGCCTCGCCCCTCCTCCGCTCCCCTTCGCCGCCGTCGCCCGGGGCGTCACAGGGCAAAGCCCTCGTGGCGTGGCGGCAGCGGCGGTTTCTCCTCGGATCTCGATCTGGTTGGGAGGCGGCGCTCCTCTCCGGCCAGATCGGCGATGGTGGCGCAGATCGGCGGCGACATGGAAGTGGTGCGGCGGCGGCGGGGGAGGACGGCACCAGCAACGGCGGATCTGGCCTTGACTCATGCCGGGCTAATTCATTGTGCTATCAATCTCAATCACCGTCGGCGGGGCACTGCTCCTGGACTTGATCTGCAACACGAGGATGTCTGGGGCGCCGGCCCTAGGCTTGGTGGTGGTGGCCTTCTTCTTCGTCGGAGTTGGTCGGCCGGCTGGCTATGCTCGCATGGTCATGCAGTGACCGGCGGCTTGGCCGGTCGACGATGGCGGAACTTGGCTGGTGGCAGTGGCGAAGTTCTGTCTGGATTCCGGGCGGTGAAGCTCGGGCTTCCTGCGGTAGCATGGCGTGGTGCAGTCCCTGTCCAAGGCGGATATGTGACGGCGATCTGCTATGGATTGGTTCAGATCAGAGACGGCGACGAGCGCGCAGGATCCTTCTCGGCGGCTCTCGCGGCTTGGCGAGGCGGGGTGGCAGCCCTTCTCCTAGGCTCCAGTGGTGGCACTCTCCGGCAGTGGCCGGTGCGCAAGGGGTCCCACGGTGGCATTGTTGCTGCGGTTGGTCGCCGGATCTAGGCAGCTGGATCTGGGGCTTTGAAGACGGTCGAGAGGGTGCACAGGTTGTTGGGTGGATTTTTTAGGACGGATCCGGGTGAAAACCTGATCTTCGGTCGATGGCCAGAGACGGTGATGATGATGCCCTTATCATCGTTTCCTTCATGAAGGCATCATCGAGGTGAAGCTCCCAACTCCACTCAATACCTCCGCGGGAAACCCTAGATCAGCTGATCGGATGTTGGCGGCAATCATGTGTCGTAACCCCCTTGGGGGTGGCATTCTTGGAGGTGCACTCGGCTTCGCGGTACCAGCGGACGGCTTCTTTGGTGGAGCGGTGCTTCATCCATACATTGATGGCGATGGATCTGGACGGCGTGGCGCAGTGCAGATTCAGAGTTCGGTGTGGGAGGATGGACTCGCGCAGGAGGACAACGTTGTCTGGCGTCGTGGTGGTGTCGATGGCTGAGAGACCTAGCACGGTAGATGCAACAGTACAACTCGTGGCAGGTGGCTACGGCGGCCCCATACCCGGCAGGCATCCTAGTTGAGGAGTGCGCCAGACTGGTAGGTGCCCCATACCAGGCAGGCGTCCTGATTGGGACTTCAGGTCTTAGATGTTTAGGTTTAGCTGCGATGTCTGTTTGGTATTAGGCCCAGACTATCAGCGCCCCTTCATCAACTGGATAGGTGTAGCGACAGTTGTTGCTTAGACGATGGCTTCAGTCTTACTGGTGTATGACTTTGTTAGGTCTTATGAGAATAATTAATAAAGTGGCCGCATGCATCGCCTAGATGCAGAGGCCGGGGGGTCATACTCCTTTTCTAAAAAAATAAAAATAAGAGTTGTTGGATTTCCCCGAAGAGGATGAGTGATGTAGCACGGCAGCAGAAAGTATTTCCCTCAGTTAAGAACCAAGCTTTATCGAAGCAGTAGGAGGCAACACACGTACAACATTAGCAGCACCTGCACACAAACAAAATAATTACTTACATCCAACAACAGCAAGGCGGCTGTCACTCTCCTTATTTTTGCTAGCCACAATGTTAAAAGCGAATAATAGTAAAGAGAGTGAAGGATAGTAGTAACTAGAATAATGATAGCAAATAGATAGAAATTGTAGGAACTTCTACATATATAGAGAATAGACCCGGGAACCATAGGTTCATTAGAGAAATCTCTCCCGAAAGCATCATATAGAATGGGTAAACAAATTACTATTAGGCAATTGACAGAATTGCACATAGTTATGAAGATCATCCAAGGCATAATCGTTATATAGGCATTACGTCCGTGACAAGTAGACCGTTAATCCAACTGCATCTAGTACTATTACTCCACCCCAAGACCGCTATCCTTCTTGCATCTCAAAGTAAGTTCATGTAAACAGAGCAAAGCATTAAGTAAGATGATATAATATAAACAAAATAAGGTCAATTTATATGGTCAAGCCCGGTCGTTTTATTCTTAGTATCTATAGTACAAATATATATGTGCCATTGTCCTTTCTGTCACTGGACAAGATCACCGCAAGATTTTGACAACATGATATTATCATTTGGCCATGTAAGAATAATTAGGTTCTGTAACACATAGTACATAACTTTCATAGACTAAATTTTACTAAAAGTTACAATGCCTGAGAAAATGTTACAATATTTCTTTGAGGATACAAAATATTACAATATTATATATATAAAAGTCTGTCATACACATGACCTTATAACGGGGCATAACGGGAACGCGGATGGGATACATCCCCTTGTTAGACTGCGGGTTTAAAGTATACCCCTACCCATCACCTAATAGATGAATTTCCCATGGGTTCGTGGGGAAGGGGGGCTCATTGCCATCCATAGACAAGGGGTGTGGTGGGGATGGGGATGGTCCATTTCGCTAGTCATCGGGGCCGAGAATGGCCAAAAATGGGACGAGCGGTGGTGGCGTCAAGGTAGGGGCTGGAAAGTGGGGGACGAGCGGAAAGCATCGCGGCATGTCCCTATTTTACTAAGAACAACCCACTCTACAGCATATTTGGGCCACTTTTGGTGGTGGTGGTGGGGGGGGGGGGTGGGGGAAAAGGTTATATTCGAGGAACTAAAGGTGTTAGGTCATGGTAGTAATGCTTAATCCCCTAAACAAAACATTTCCCCTCAAATATCTCTTTTAGGGATATGCTAAAGATACCCTACTATGTCAAACCGAATTCAATCTTCTATCGACATCAACATATATGCAGCTTCATGGGAGTGATCTAGTTTTTAACGGATCTGGTAGACGATGCTCAACCTCGTAATCAAAAACATTTCCCATGAAATAGCTTTTGGAGGTCTGCTACACATGCCCTTAGTGTCATGGAATTGTCATGTCAGATGTCCAAGTGAAAAGACTTAGTCGTGGAGCCATCGCAACTAGGAAGCTTAAACGGGTTAATCGGGACAAAGGACACGAGGTTTATACTGGTTCGGCCCCTTACGATGAAGGTAAAAGCCTATGATCCAATTTTGAGTTGGATTGCTTATGTCTCGATTACCAGGGAGCGAATCCGCTTGACCTAGTTCTCGATCTGATGTTACTCGCCCTGAACCGCCGCCGGGTCGTCCCTTTATATGCAGAGGTCAACGCTCAACGGCTCTCAGAGTTCCGGCCAGCTCATAAATAGTGTCCGGCTCGGTCTCTCTCTATTCCTGCCTTGCAATACAAGTTACATACATATGGCGGTTTATCTCTATGGGCCTTAAGTCGCCTTTGGTCTTTTGGGCCCTTAACTGAACCGCCATCTTCAAGTGTCGTCTTGGGCTTCATAATACGAGTCATCATAGCACTAGTGCAGAACCGGGCAATAGCACCGGTTCGTAAGGCCCTTTAGTGCCGGTTCCATAACCGGCACTAAAGTGTGGGCACTAAAGCCTCCCCCCCCCTTAGTACCGGTTCAGCACGAACCGGTGCTAAAGGGAAACCATGTGGCACGAGCCAGCTCCAGGGGCCTGGAGCCCTTTAGTACCGGTTGGTAAGACCAACCGGTACTATAAGGTTTGGGTTTTTTTAGTTTTATGATTTCTTTTTCATTTAATTTTGTGTTTCCATTTTAATTCTTTTTCGTTTGCTAGTATTTTACGATACTACACATTGTACACGTTATGCATATATATATATATATATATATATATATATATATATATATATATATATATATATATAAATAGAATTTCTAGTAGAACCAATCATGCATATAGATATCATTAATGTCTCACAAACCATCATATTAATTAATTCACACATACACACATGTATAGCTATATACAATTTCTCCTACATATGTATGTTGCCTTCGGAGCCAGTGGCATTAGCCTAATTGGTGCCTTCGGAGCACGATGACAATTGGAAGTGGTTTTCATGGGGGCGGTAGCAGGTAATAGTATTCTCCCTTCGGATTTATGACCTGGTCGAGCAAAAATCCCGCTATTTCCTCTTGAAGTGCTTCTAGGCGCTCCGTTTCTAGAAGCTTCGCCCGCGCCTCTCTGAACTATTAAGAAGGAGATCAATATGCATGTGTATTAGTTGTGTGACTAGATATCGATAATGGTGTAAAAATTATAAATAGTGTTTTGACAAGCGTACCCATTCCTGTCTTTAAGATCTGCTCCTTTCGGACGCCATCATGCGAATGTTCTCGCAAACGCAGAATGCACACAGATCAGTCCCCTGCGCCTGCTTCAGGGCCTTTACGAGAATGGAATTTGATCAGATAATAATTAATCAAGCATGATAATTAAAGAGATGGCAGCTAGCTAGCTAGCTAGTACTACTTAATTACTTACCTTGGGTCTTTCCAGTTAAGCTTTTCTTTCCATTCGCCTTCCGTGACGCTGATGAACCTTGCCCAAGCCCTGCCCGCCGACAAATAAAATGAATTAAGGGGTTATTAAATATGTCACACCCTAGCTAGTCATGCATTAGAGTGTTGCATCATGTTTACTCTTTCATCAGAAACTTGAAATGGGGATGACAGAACCCCCAGTCCCCTCTGAAACCAACTAGGGTTACTAAAATA
The DNA here is from genome assembly GCF_002162155.2 of Triticum dicoccoides. NCBI lineage: Eukaryota > Viridiplantae > Streptophyta > Magnoliopsida > Poales > Poaceae > Triticum > Triticum dicoccoides. Next base: position 82,638,907 of record NC_041391.1, read on the forward strand.
ATTTTTCAATGAACCTGAAATGCCCTTCTAAAATGTCCATCATTTTTGTCTTGGTTCAGAACCTCTGCCAAAAGTGGTGCACATTTTCCTAGGCCATCCTAGGGTTTTTGAATTAAATCATAAATATTTGAATTTGGGCATTTAAAATAATATAAAATATTTAAATGCTCAAATACCTCCAAACTAAAATGTTTCATGTTGGAAATAATCCAACTATGGGCCAGGAATAGTTTGGTGATTTTTGAAGTTGCCTAGGTATTTTATTAAATTCAACAAAGTTGCAGATATATATTAAATAAAACAGAAACAGAAGAAAAGGGGAAAACTTACCTGGCGCCACCGCAGGCCCACCAGCCAGCCCACCTGGCCGGCCCAGCCCGGCCACCGCTCCAGCAAGCTGCTTGGCTTGCCAGGCAGGCAGCCAAGGTGCTCGGCGGCGGCACCGCAGCTCGCCACGCAGCTGCACGCCGCCCGGCCTCCCCCTCTCGCCGCCCTGATGGCCTGGACGAGCTCCACGTCGCGCCCCGACCCTCCTGGACACCTCCATTCGCCCCCAGTTCCTCTCCCTTGCGCTCCCACGCCATGGCCGACGCCACCGTCGCCGCACCACCGCCGTAGCCGTGCTCCCCGTTGTCTCCACGCCGCGCCACCCTGTCCAGAAGCTCCGCCGTCCTCTACTCCTTCGAGCTAGCCGAGCCCCGAGCGCTCGCGTGCCTCAAAGCCGCTGCACCAACCTCGCCCGAACCGCCATCGCCGGAGATCCCCTTCGCCGTCGCCGCCGCAGCAGCTCGTCCCCGACCACGCCGTCCTTTCCATCAAGACCGCAGTGAGCTGGGCTAACTTCCCCTTCCTCTCTTTCTCTCTCTCGAGCACCACAGCGAGCGCACCAAGCTCACCCGCACGCGCCGTCGCGGACCTCGTCGCCGACGTGCTTCCGGCCACACTCCGGCCACAAGATGGTGTCCATCTTACTCACCGAGTCCCACAGCACCTAGCTAGCCACTCCACGAGCCTCACCGACCCCTCTAGCGCCAAGTTCATCCTCGACCGAACCCCGGTGGCCGCCAAAGTCGTCGCCGGCGCCAACTCCGGCCACCCCGACCCCAACGGACTCCGCCAAGAGCTGCGGTTTGTCCTCAGCTCCACTCCGGTGGTCTCCGCGGCCCCTTTGGTGGCCGAAATGGCCAAAACCACTCCCGCCGCCGCGTCTGGCTCGCCGGCGGCTAAACGCCGGCGTCGCCGGTTTTGACTTTGACCACGGGTGGGCCTTGGTTGACTCCCCTGAGACAATGACAGGTGGGGCCCAGCCCTGCTAATTATACAGGATTAGTTTTAATCAAATCTTAATTAAAATAATCACCCTGACATGCGGGACCCACTGTCAGGTTTGACCCAGACCTGTTCCGTTGACCTGCTGACGTCACACTGACGTCAGGCTGACGCAGTAATTAATTTCTGGATTTAATTTAAATCAGGAAATTCTAGAATATTATTTAAACTTCAAAAATGCATAACTTTTATTCTGTAACTCCAAATTGGACAAATTATATATGAAAAATGATCAGAAAAATCCAATCTATCCATCTGTACTATTTTCATGCATGATCAAACAAGTTAAATTGATGTTTTAAGCAGAACAAGGAAAAGCACTTTAAAAGGCCATATTTGAATTTGAAATTTGAATCCTTGATTCAAATTTGTTCAAACCCTTCTGGTTTTAGTTGCATTAGCCCAACACACTCATATTGCTATGTTTCATGCATGCATCATATTGTTGCATATTGTTTGGTAATGGTTGTGTATCGGTGTCCTTTGCGACAGGTTCTGCCCCCGAGGAGTACCGTGACTACCCTAACGAAGAACCATATCAGTGCATCGAACCATCAGGCAAGCAACCAATCATTTGATCATATCGATACAATCCCATGTTCCCGCTCCTGCTCTCTTTTACTGCATTAAGACAACGCGATTCAAACTGCTGTGTGCTACGGTAGTTGAACCCATTTCCTCTGCATGACCTGTCATTGCCACAGTAACTAGATGAAACCCACTAGCATGTGTAGGAGTTGATTGAGCCCTATGTATGTGTTGTTCCTACCTTGCTATGCCTGCTATGCTTAGAGTCGTGTCAGGTCTGGTTCATCTGGGTGATGGGCTAGAGTGAAATGATTATGTCGGTAATGGAAGTGGTGTGGTGAACACGATTTGGTAAAGGTATCAATGAGAGGCCATGTAGGAGTACATGGTGGGTTGTTTCATTGAAGCCGACCTTAAGCACTGAGATCTGTATGTGTGATTTAAGAATCAGCTACTACCATGCATTGGGCCCGAAACCAATGGACCCTCTCGGCTTCTTATTCACCCTAGTTCTCCGTCCAGGAGTTGCAAGTAGTTTCTGGTGTTTGTAGCCTACTGGAGGCCGTGGACAGCGCTGACCGTAGGGGTGGGCTGTGATGCGGTAGGTACGTGGCACGGTGTACCGAATACCCGTTAGGTATCTCGGGAACCCTGTTCACATCGTTCGGGGCCGTATGGGAAACCTCGGCCGGACTCCCTGCGGATGGAACCTGAATAGGCGATAAACCTGGACTGGAGGCTTAGGTGATTAGGTAGGTCGTGGCCGACACCCACGTTGGGCTTCCGCTTGAAGGTTGCCGAGTACATGTCGTGTAAGCGACGGTAAGTGGTGAGAGCGTGTATGAAGAAGTACACCCCTGCAGGGTTAACATGATCTATTCGAATAGCCGCGTCCGCGGTAAAGGACTACTTGGTTGCCTATACAGTTCATAGACAAGTAAATGGAAACTACTAAAAGCCTCAAGATAAGTGTGAGTGCCGAGGATGGCTCTTCTGTAGGAAGACGGAGGTGGATCCTCGGTAGTGTATTGAAGTGGTGAGTAGTGGACTCGTGTGCGCAAAACCATTTCAAGTTGGAGTATCGTAGGATAGCCTAGCCAAGAGTCAAAGCTGGCTTGCTGCAATAACTCCACCAACCCTTCTTGATACTATGCATGTATGTAGGATCTGATGTAAGTCTTGCTGAGTACCTTTGTACTCATGTTGCTATAATCTACATTTTTACAGAAGACGCTGCAACCCCTTCTGATGGGTTCTATGTAGACGTTGACATCAACGAGTAGGCTAAAGACCCAGGTGGTGACCCTGAGCTTGTGAAGGACCACATAGTATAGCTAGGCTTTCCAAGCCTCTTTTATTTTACTAGTTGTCTGTACTCAGACAAGTTACTTCCGCTGCTGGTTTGTATGACTGTATGACTTGTATGTGGGGTCGTGAGACCCGTACCTTTGTGTATGTTATGTATGGCTCCCTGAGCCTTAAATAAAGTACTTGTGTCATAGAGTCATGTTGTGATGCTTCATTGTATTTGCACATATCGAGCATATTGTGTGTATGATTGAAATGCTTGGTATGTGTGGGATCTGACTATCTAGTTGTTTATCTTTAGTAGCCTCTCTTACCGGGAAATGTCTCCTAGTGTTACCGCTGAGCCATGGTAGCTTGCTACTGCTCTGGAACACTTAGGCTGGCCGGCATGTGTCCTTCTTCGTTCCTGTGTCTGTCCCTTCGGGGAAATGTCACGCTTTGAGTACCGGAGTCCTGTTAGCCCGCTACAGCCCGGTTTACCGGAGTCCTGCTAGCCCAGTGCTACAGCCCGGACCCACTTGCTGATGACCGACACGTTCAAAGCTGGGTCATGGATGCCTGTCCCTGTAAGTCTGTGCCACTTTGGGTTTATGACTAGTCATGTCAGCCCGGGCTCTTTATCATATGGATGCTAGCGACACTATCATATACGTGAGCCAAAAGGCGCAAACGGTCCCGGGAAAAGGTAAGACGACACCCGTGGGGTTACCGTGCGTGAGGCCGCAAAGTGATATGAGGTGTTACCGGCTAGATCGATGTGACATCGAGTCGGGGTCCTGACAGCGTTGGTATCAGAGCCGGACTGCCTGTAGGTTCTCCAAGCCAAACTGGTCGATGTTGAGTCTAGAAATTCTTTAGTTATATGTAGGGGAATTGTTTGTGGGTTGGAACGTAAGGCTCTTTTACTCCTTATACCTTATGACTTTCTGATCTGAGTCAGTCCATTCTTCCACCGGGGATAAGGAATTAGGATCCATTCTCTCTATCAGGATCACGTGTTACTAATCAGTAGTACCTTATAAGTTTGATGGTTACAAGCCTAGTTCAGTTCTACTACCACATTATGTTGCCAGAATGGTTTCAGAACTTTGATATGATGATGTTAGGTATGTACGAAATCCTTTGTCAAATGTCTCAAAATCCTTTTTGAGCATTTACAGCTGTTATGCTGCCGAAATTTTGCTAGAAATTCTAATGCCTTTGCATTATGATTATGCTTTCAGATGGCCGCTCGCGACCTCAATCAAGTGGTTCGCCTGACTCGATGCCTAGATGTACCCGGCCATACTGCTAAGTTGGTCAGGGTAATGACTGAGGCTGGATACCGCTGGTATCCTGAGTACACGGTCGAAGAGCAATTCCGGGACTTCAATCAAAGCCAGTATCTCTGCACTGTCAGGATATTTCCATCTTATCCTGGATCCACTGAGCCTCTTCACTGCTCCTATGGACTCGGGGTTACTATTGAGATGGCTGTGCAGGACGCCGCCTACTCTATGATGACCATTATGCGAGTCAGATCTGGTCTATTTCGGGACTCTGACTTCCGGTATATGCCAGGATCACTTCCGGGAGCACAAGGGTATCTCCAGGCTATCTATGCTGACCCCACTCAGGAGGATTCACGGACTCGCACCACTGCTGAGATGCTCGAGGATAAGGACCGTGAAAATCGGGCCTTAAGGTTAGAGCTCTTCAATACCCGTGCTGACCACTGGGCTACTTTGACTCGGTTCGCACCGGCGGTGCAAGCTGGATATTCAGATATGCGCGATCTCTATCCTGTGAGATCTGCTCTGCCGGACGTGATGGTTTGGCGTGATGTAGGAGGCATCACCCCACCTCGCGGTCCCCGTAGGCCACCGTTTGTTGGTCCAAGGCCTCATCCTAGCCCCTATGGTCCACAAGCTCCGCGAGACCGTCTATTTCCGGATGATCATGTTGAACTTCCAGGCTATGGAGGCGACTTCTACGAGGACTACTACGGATCGGTCTGAGTTAGTGGTAGTATCACTAGTTCGCACTAGCTGTGTCTTCTATCGTCCCGCGTGACTCGTGGGATATGACCTAGTTTGTACTCTTTCCGGAGGAGTAGAAAAATAATGTATAGGAGCTTGGAATGCCTCCGATGAGATGTAATCCTCTTTTCACCGTAATAGTACTTTGTTTGGTCTTGTACTAAACACTGTATGGTGTGTATGACGATGGAATAAAAGAAGCAGTTACTGTATCTACCATGTCATACGGATGATCATCTTGCATTCCGATTTATTCCTTACATTATGTATCCTATGTCGGAATTTTATCATCCTGACTAAATCATTGTCTTGTTTACCTAGGATGGTCAACACGCGCGCTAACCCTGCTTCTCAAGAGCAGGCCGAAGGCAGTGAAGTCAGGGATGCAAATTTGCCTCATCCTCCTTCACTAGCCGAGGTTATGATGGAAGCTGAGAGAAACAAGCGGGAGACCAACCGTTTGTTGGAGCGTATTGAACAGAATACAGCACACCATCAGAGGACTAACGTGGTGTCACTCAGTGATTTTATCAAATTGCATCCACCCACGTTCCACCACTCCGTCGAGCCTCTCGACGCTGATGACTGGCTTCGCAGTATCTCACACAAACTGCGTTCCGCGCTGGTAGCGGAGGCTGACAAGGTCACCTTTGCTGCATATCATCTTGAAGGCCCCGCCAGTCTATGGTGGGAGAATTATGGAGCTATGCGCCCAGCGGGCCATGTCACTACTTGGGCTGAGTTCAGCGAGGCTTTCCGTGAACATCACATTCCGGAGGGTCTCATGGACCGTAAACGCGAAGAATTTTGCAATTTCACCCAAGGCCGACTTTCTGTGGATGCCTATAGCAGGGAGTTTGGTAATCTCGCCCGATATGCAACTGAGGAAGTGTCTACTGACGCCAAGAAGCAAGCAAGGTTCCGTAAGGGCCTTAGTCCTGAGCTTCGCCGCGACCTCCGTCTGCATGAGTGCACATCTTTTCAGAAACTTGTCAACAAAGCCATCAGTGCTGAAACTGGTCAGACTGACTATGACGCAACACGCAAGCATGGCCGTGACATGGGTTCCTCATCCGGGGCTGGTCCTCAGAAGCGCCGCGTGTGGGTGCCCAACACCGCCCTGCCACCCAGGTTCACACCGAGGCCATCTTTCCAGGCGCCTCGCCCCGTTCAACAGTCTGCTCCAGCCAAGCCCTATGGGGGTCCAACCAATAATGCTCCTCCACGTACCAGTTCCGTGACTTGTTTCAAATGTGGGGAATCTGGTCACTATATGCGTGAGTGTCCCCAGACCAACCCCAATCAATCTACTAAAGCTGTTGGCCGTGGCAAGCCGACAGGGAAAGTGTTCCACGCCAAGCCGGTCACCGCTTCACGTGGCCATGTTAACTGTATCTCTGCCGAAGAAGCTCAAGAGGATCCCAACGTCGTTCTCGGTACGCTTCTTGTTAATTGCCACCCGGCATCTGTTCTTTTCGATACAGGAGCCTCTCATTCTTTTATATCCGAAAACTATGCTCGCTTGCATAACGTCGCATTCGGTGATATGCCAACCTCTATGGTAATTCAAACTCCGGGATCCAAATGGCAAACTTCTAGAGTAAGCCATGGAAATGAAATCCAAGTCGACAGACTTGTTTTTCTCGCATCTTTGATAGCCCTTAAATCTTCAGATATTAATATCATTCTGGGTATGGACTGGATGTCAGCTCATCAAGCCAAAATTGATTGCTTCTCTAGGACTGTTCAACTCACCCATCCTTCGGGGAAGATAGTCAATGTCTTGACCCGAATAGCCAAGCGACAATTATATTCTCTTAATGCCAGCCCTTTGCCAGACCTTGAGGACGTGCCGGTAGTCCGTGACTTCCCGGATGTCTTTCCAGAGGAATTGCCAGGTGTTCCACCTGACAGGGATGTTGAGTTCGTAATCGACCTCATCCCCGGAACCGTTCCGATTGCTAGAAGACCTTATAAGATGGCACCACTAGAACTAGCCGAGCTTAAGAAACAACTCGATGAATCCTTGAAAAAGGGTTTCATCCGACCTAGCTCATCTCCGTGGGCTTGCCCCGTCCTATTCGTCAAGAAGAAGGATGGTACGGACCGGATGGTTGTAGATTACCGACCTGTCAATCTGATCACAATCAAGAACAAATATCCACTTCCCAGGATCAACGACCTGTACGATCAGCTCGCTGGATCCTCAGTCTTCTCCAAGATGGATTTGAGGTTGGGCTACCATCAAATCAAAATCAGAAACGGGGACATTCCTAAAACGGCCTTTGTTACTCGTTATGGCCAATACGAGTACACCGTCATGTCCTTCGGTTTAACCAACGCTCCAGCCACCTTTTCTCGGTTAATGAACTCAATCTTCATGGAGTATTTGGATAAATTCGTCGTAGTTTATCTCGATGATATACTCATCTACTCCAAGAACGAGGAAGAACATGCCGAACATTTAAGGCTAGTGTTGAAGAAACTTCGAGAGCATCGCCTTTATGCCAAATTTTCTAAATGTGAATTCTGGTTGTCAGAAGTGACCTATCTGGGTCATGTAATATCTGGTAAAGGTATTGCTGTTAACCCTGAGCGAGTTCAAGCCGTCCTTAATTGGACTCCACCTGAATCGGTCAAGCAAGTTCGGAGTTTTCTGGGCTTAGCGAGCTATTGCCGTCGCTTTGTCGAGAACTTCTCCAAGGTTGCTAAACCTCTAACCGAACTCCTCAAGAAAGATAAAAAGTTCGAATGGACTCCACAATGTGAGCACAGCTTTCAGGAACTGAAAAGACGCCTGACCTCTGCTCCCGTGCTGGTACCGCCAGACTTTTCCAAGGACTTTGTTATCTACTGCGACGCCTCGCGACAAGGACTAGGTTGCATTCTTATGCAAGATCGACACGTAATTGCATACGCTTCACGGCAATTGCAACCACATGAGGAGAATTATCCTACTCATGATCTAGAGCTTGCAGCCGTAGTCTATGCACTTAAGACCTGGCGACATTACCTCCTCGGTAATCGTTGCGAAATATTCACTGATCACCAAAGTCTGAAGTACATTTTCACCCAACCGGATTTGAATCTCAGGCACAGACGTTGGGTTGAATTGATCACAGACTTCGACTTAGGAATAACCTACACCCCAGGGAAAGCCAACGTCATGGCTGATGCGCTAAGTCGTAAATCTTATTGTACCAACCTGATGTTACAACAAAGTCAACCGCTTCTCCATGAGGAATTTCGGAAACTTAACCTTCACATTGTACCTCAAGGTTTTCTTTCCACCTTGGTGGCAAAACCTACCCTTACGGATCAAATTATCAAAGCACAGAAGGTAGATCCGGGAATCTCCCGCATCAAGAGGAACATTCAGAAAGGAATTGCGGATTGTTTCTCCATTAATGATCAAGGAGTCGTATACTTCGGGAATCGACTAGTGGTTCCCAAAGTGCGCAACCTAAGGCGATTAATCCTTAAGGAAGCTCATGAATCTCCTCTCACCATTCATCCCGGTTGTACTAAGATGTATCAGGACCTACGCCAGAGGTTCTGGTGGACTAGGATGAAGAGAGAAATTGCTCAGTATATTGCAAATTGCGACGTCTGCCGTCGTGTAAAAGCAGAGCACCAACGGCCTGCTGGCACCCTTCAACCCTTAGCTATTCCTGAATGGAAATGGGGTAAAATTGGTATGGATTTCATTACCGGTTTTCCCAGGACCAAGAGAGGGAATAATGCTATTTTCGTCGTGGTCGATCGTCTTTCCAAAGTAGCCCATTTCTTACCTGTTCGTGAGAGTATAACCGCTAGTCAGCTGGCAGATTTGTACATCTCCCGAATAGTGTCCCTCCATGGTGTTCCTTTGGAAATTAACTCGGATCAAGGAAGTCTTTTCACCTCTCGATTCTGGGAAAGTTTCCAAAATGCTATGGGAACTCGTCTCTCCTTTAGCACCGCTTTCCACCCTCAGTCGAGTGGTCAAGTGGAACGCGTCAACCAGATTCTAGAAGACATGCTTCGAGCCTCTGTTATCTCATTCGGAATGGACTGGGAGAAGTGCCTTCCATTTGCCGAATTCGCTTACAACAACAGCTATCAATCTAGCTTGGGTAAAGCCCCTTTTGAAGTTCTCTATGGACGACGATGTCGAACACCCCTTAACTGGTCAGAGACCGGGGAAAGACAATTCTTTGGCCCGGATATGATTCAGGAAGCAGAAGAACAAGTTCGTATCGTTTGTGAAAAGTTGAAAACAGCCCAATCTCGTCAAAAGAGTCAATATGACCGAAAACATAAGGCTATGACTTTTGAGGTTGACGAGAAGGCTTATCTTCGGGTCACCCCTCTGAAGGGAACCCATCGTTTCGGTATCAAAGGCAAATTGGCTCCTCGTTACATTGGACCTTTTCGCATTCTTGCCAAACGAGGAGAAGTTGCCTACCAGTTGGAACTACCTCCGCACCTCTCCAGAGTTCACGATGTCTTCCACGTTTCTCAACTCAGGGGTTGCTTCTCGGATCCTATCCGTGAAGTGGACCACGAAACGCTTGATCTCCAAGATAATCTTACATATCGAGAGTACCCCGTTCGTATCCTCGATCAGGCCGAACGTACCACCCGACGTCATAATATCAAGTTTCTCAAAGTACAATGGTCGCACCATTCTGAGGACGAAGCAACTTGGGAAAGGGAGGATCGTCTTCGACTTGAATATCCCGCCTTCTTCCTGGAGGAACCCAAATCTCGGGACGAGATTCTTTTGAGTGGGGGTGAGTTGTCACACCCTAGCTAGTCATGCATTAGAGTGTTGCATCATGTTTACTCTTTCATCAGAAACTTGAAATGGGGATGACAGAACCCCCAGTCCCCTCTGAAACCAACTAGGGTTACTAAAATAATTTTTCAATGAACCTGAAATGCCCTTCTAAAATGTCCATCATTTTTGTCTTGGTTCAGAACCTCTGCCAAAAGTGGTGCACATTTTCCTAGGCCATCCTAGGGTTTTTGAATTAAATCATAAATATTTGAATTTGGGCATTTAAAATAATATAAAATATTTAAATGCTCAAATACCTCCAAACTAAAATGTTTCATGTTGGAAATAATCCAACTATGGGCCAGGAATAGTTTGGTGATTTTTGAAGTTGCCTAGGTATTTTATTAAATTCAACAAAGTTGCAGATATATATTAAATAAAACAGAAACAGAAGAAAAGGGGAAAAGGGGAAAACTTACCTGGCGCCACCGCAGGCCCACCAGCCAGCCCACCTGGCCGGCCCAGCCCGGCCACCGCTCCAGCGAGCTGCTTGGCTTGCCAGGCAGGCAGCCAAGGTGCTCGGCGGCGGCACCGCAGCTCGCCGCGCAGCTGCACGCCGCCCGGCCTCCCCCTCTCGCCGCCCTGATGGCCTTGACGAGCTCCACATCGCGCCCCGACCCTCCTGGACACCTCCATTCGCCCCCAGTTCCTCTCCCTCGCGCTCCCACGCCATGGCCGACGCCACCGTCGCCGCACCACCGCCGTAGCCGTGCTCCCCGTCGTCTCCATGCCGCGCCACCCTATCCAGAAGCTCCGCCGTCCTCTACTCCTTCGAGCTAGCCGAGCCCCGAGCGCTCGCGTGCCTCGAAGCCGCTGCACCAACCTCGCCCGAACCGCCATCGCCGGAGATCCCCTTCGCCGTCGCCGCCGCAGCAGCTCGTCCCCGACCACGCCGTCCTTTCCATCAAGACCGCAGTGAGCTGGGCTAACTTCCCCTTCCTCTCTTTCTCTCTCTCGAGCACCACAGCGAGTGCACCAAGCTCACCCGCACGCGCCGTCGCGGACCTCGTCGCCGACGTGCTTCCGGCCACACTCCGGCCACAAGATGGTGTCCATCTTACTCACCGAGTCCCACAGCACCTAGCTAGCCACTCCACGAGCCTCACCGACCCCTCTAGCGCCAAGTTCATCCTCGACCGAACCCCGGTGGCCGCCAAAGTCGTCGCCGGCGCCAACTCCGGCCACCTCGACCCCAACGGACTCCGCCAAGAGCTGCGGTTTGTCCTCAGCTCCACTCTGGTGGTCTCCGCGGCCCCTTTGGTGGCCGAAATGGCCAAAACCACTCCCGCCGCCGCGTCTGGCTCGCTGGCGGCTAAACGCCGGCGTCGCCGGTTTTGACTTTGACCACGGGTGGGCCCTGGTTGACTCCCCTGAGTCAATGACAGGTGGGGCCCAGCCCTGCTAATTATACAGGATTAGTTTTAATCAAATCTTAATTAAAATAATCACCCTGACATGCGGGACCCACTGTCAGGTTTGACCCAGACCTGTTCCGTTGACCTGCTGACGTCACACTGACGTCAGGCTGACGCAGTAATTAATTTCTGGATTTAATTTAAATCAGGAAATTCCAGAATATTATTTAAACTTCAAAAATTCATAACTTTTATTCTGTAACTCCAAATTGGACAAATTATATATGAAAAATGATCAGAAAAATCCAATCTATCCATCTGTACTATTTTCATGCATGATCAAACAAGTTAAATTGATGTTTTAAGCAGAACAAGGAAAAGCACTTTAAAAGGCCATATTTGAATTTGAAATTTGAATCCTTGATTCAAATTTGTTCAAACCCTTCTGGTTTTAGTTGCATTAGCCCAACACACTCATATTGCTATGTTTCATGCATGCATCATATTGTTGCACATTGTTTGGTAATGGTTGTGTATCGGTGTCCTTTGCGACAGGTTCTGCCCCCGAGGAGTACCGTGACTACCCTAACGAAGAACCATATCAGTGCATCGAACCATCAGGCAAGCAACCAATCATTTGATCATATCGATACAATCCCATGTTCCCGCTCCTGCTCTCTTTTACTGCATTAAGACAACGCGATTCAAACTGCTGTGTGCTACGGTAGTTGAACCCATTTCCTCTGCATGACCTGTCATTGCCACAGTAACTAGATGAAACCCACTAGCATGTGTAGGAGTTGATTGAGCCCTATGTATGTGTTGTTCCTACCTTGCTATGCCTGCTATGCTTAGAGTCGTGTCAGGTCTGGTTCATCTGGGTGATGGGCTAGAGTGAAATGATTATGTCGGTAATGGAAGTGGTGTGGTGAACACGATTTGGTAAAGGTATCGATGAGAGGCCATGTAGGAGTACATGGTGGGTTGTTTCATTGAAGCCGACCTTAAGCACTGAGATCTGTATGTGTGATTTAAGAATCAGCTACTACCATGCATTGGGCCCGAAACAAATGGACCCTCTCGGCTTCTTATTCACCCTAGTTCTCCGTCCAGGAGTTGCAAGTAGTTTCTGGTGTTTGTAGCCTACTGGAGGCCGTGGACAGCGTTGACCGTAGGGGTGGGCTGTGATGCGGTAGGTACGTGGCACGGTGTACCGAATACCCATTAGGTATCTCGGGAACCCTGTTCACATCGTTCGGGGCCGTATGGGAAACCTCGGCCGGACTCCCTGCGGATGGAACCTGAATAGGCGATAAACCTGGACTGGAGGCTTAGGTGATTAGGTAGGTCGTGGCCGACACCCATGTTGGGCTTCCGCTTGAAGGTTGCCGAGTACATGTCGTGTAAGCGACGGTAAGTGGTGAGAGCGTGTATGAAGAAGTACACCCCTGCAGGGTTAACATGATCTATTCGAATAGCCGCGTCCGCGGTAAAGGACTACTTGGTTGCCTATACGGTTCATAGACAAGTAAATGGAAACTACTAAAAGCCTCAAGATAAGTATGAGTGCCGAGGATGGCTCTTCTGTAGGAAGACGGAGGTGGATCCTCGGTAGTGTATTGAAGTGGTGAGTAGTGGACTCGTGTGCGCAAAACCATTTCAAGTTGGAGTATCGTAGGATAGCCTAGCCAAGAGTCAAAGCTGGCTTGCTGCAATAACTCCACCAACCCTTCTTGATACTATGCATGTATGTAGGATCTGATGTAAGTCTTGCTGAGTACCTTTGTACTCATGTTGCTATAATCTACATTTTTACAGAAGACGCTGCAACCCCTTCTGATGGGTTCTATGTAGACGTTGACATCAACGAGTAGGCTAAAGACCCAGGTGGTGACCCTGAGCTTGTGAAGGACCACATAGTATAGCTAGGCTTTCCAAGCCTCTTTTATTTTACTAGTTGTCTGTACTCAGACAAGTTACTTCCGCTGCTGGTTTGTATGACTGTATGACTTGTATGTGGGGTCGTGAGACCCGTACCTTTGTGTATGTTATGTATGGCTCCCTGAGCCTTAAATAAAGTACTTGTGTCATAGAGTCATGTTGTGATGCTTCGTTGTATTTGCACATATCGAGCATATTGTGTGTATGATTGAAATGCTTGGTATGTGTGGGATCTGACTATCTAGTTGTTTATCTTTAGTAGCCTCTCTTACCGGGAAATGTCTCCTAGTGTTACCGCTGAGCCATGGTAGCTTGCTACTGCTCTGGAACACTTAGGCTGGCCGGCATGTGTCCTTCTTCGTTCCTGTGTCTGTCCCTTCGGGGAAATGTCACGCTTTGAGTACTGGAGTCCTGTTAGCCCGCTACAGCCCGGTTTACCGAAGTCCTGCTAGCCCAGTGCTACAGCCCGGACCCACTTGCTGATGACCGACACGTTCGAAGCTGGGTCATGGATGCCTGTCCCTGTAAGTCTGTGCCACTTTGGGTTTACGACTAGTCATGTCAGCCCGGGCTCTTTATCATATGGATGCTAGCGACACTATCATATACGTGAGCCAAAAGGCGCAAACGGTCCCGGGAAAAGGTAAGACGACACCCGTGGGGTTACCGTGCGTGAGGCCGCAAAGTGATATGAGGTTTTACCGGCTAGATCGATGTGACATCGAGTCGGGGTCCTGACAAAATAGTTCATATCATGAAATCACGAACTAAATAGGCCGAGATATATAGTTAATAATGATTGAAATTACCTGTTGACTATCCCAAACAAGATGTTATAGTCAGTTTTTTCTTTGAGTAATGAGTCCAGTATTTCAACTGTTCCGGCGTCAACTTTAATGATACACAAGACCCAGTGAAAAATGCATGCACACACGTTTGCATGTCTTAATTAAGCGGGCATATGTAAGCAAAAACATGTAGCTAGCTAGTAGGCAAAAACAGAGAATTTGTAGTACAAAACAGTGCGACTCACTGGAAGTTGTAAGGAAGTAGTATATCTTCATTGTATTTGAGGCGCTTCAAGAACTCTAGCATGCTGTCCTCTACGGCCTTTTGATGACGTGCATCTATTTTCCATGTGTATTCATTAACGGTGTTTGGGTCAATGAACCCAATGCCATAGCGTCCACCTTTTCTCATTTCATACATCTTCATCCTGCATATAATACCACAGAAAAGAATATAGTGAGGATAATTACAGGTAATGATTGATCAAAAGGATCACTACAGCTAGCTTGAGACTTAAATTACAGAAAGAAATCACTTACAGACAATAGCAACTGACGATAGATTTGTCGAGTGCGTCTTGATTGTATAACTGAAACAGTTCAGAATACTCAATGGACACAGCTTTCTCATGGTAGTAATGCTCCTCCTTGACATTCACAATGAGGGACAATCGATCGGAAATCTTGGTAATGTTCATGTACCATTGATGCAATTCATACATTCTCGTTGGGAGGTTCTTGACCTTGTCTGGCTCGACCAAAGGTTGGCCCCGGACATATTTCCGTTTTATTTCATCCTCTCTAAGCACAGGCATGGGCTCGATCTCGAGGAGTTGTCCAACAGTGATTTTGAGAACTTCAGCCTGCATTATATGCTCCTCCGTTATTACCACATTGCCCACCTCAGGAACGTAAACTGTTTGCCCACAATAATATTGGGTCCGCGTACTATCATGTGTTGTTGGCACAACAAGCGAGGGGATCGATTGCGCCGCCTGTTCTCCCAGCTGGGGAATGGTTTTCCCGCATTTTTTGACAGCTACTTCTTGTTTGCTCGATCCCGAGCTCGCCTCCTTATGTAGACGTGCTCGATTTAACTTCCTGATGTGGCGCTCATAGTCTGTGTCAACAGGCTTGGAAGCTGGTGGTTCAGCCATACGAATGAAGTGGTCAATAGTTTCCTCAGGCACTTTCTCCCTTGGCGGTGGTGGCGGTTTCGGTGCAAAATGGGCTTCCACCTCGGACTTTGATATGGCTGCGATTTCCTCCTTGGACCTGTCATAAGCCCTCTGCGGAAGAGGCGTGAGGCTTGGACCATATTTATATCGCTTGCCTCCGCCTGTACTTCCTGTACTACCTCGACTTGTACCGCTACGCACCATAGCTGCGGGGTGTCTCTTCTGTGATTGCTGAGGCGGCGGAGACGGCTGACGGGGCTGAGTTGGAAGAGGAGGAGTGGCCGCCTGAAGCTGTGCCGCACTTGGAGGAGGAGTGGCTTGAGGTTGTGCCGGACTTGGAGGAGGAGTGGACGTCTGACGCTATGGCGGACTTGGAGGAGGAGGAGTGGCCTGACACTTTGCCGGACTTGGAGGAGTGGCCTGACACTTTGCCGGACTTGGTGGACTTGCAGGAGCGAGAGACTGCTGACTCGGTGGCGGACTTCGACGAGGAGTCGGCTGACGCGGTGTTGGTGGCCTTCGAAAGATGATGCAATCCTTTTTCCATAGGATGATATGATGTTTGGCGTCTCCGAGAAAGCGCTCGTCGTCACCTCCAGGATAGTCAAGCTCTAGCTCCAAATATGGGTCCACCACCTCATCAACCAAGACACGAGCATAGCCCGCTGGAATCGGGTTGCAATGGAAGGTTGCCTCGGGGGGATTTGTAAAAGCAACGGCGTCCGCCACCTTCATGGATATGTTCTTCATTTTGACGTGTAGCTCGCAGCTAGTGTTCTTCGTGATGTCATCCATGGGGTATCTACCCAGCATTGCGTCGTCCGGGGCGGAACCCACGCTGCTTCTCGGCATGGATGGGGCGGTGCTATCCAATGTTGGATCATTCGCTAGCTGCTGCAGCCGCTGAGACCCCCTTTGCTGGGTAAGTGAGTCGATCTGCTCCTGCTGCCGCTGGAATTTGACTACCAATTCCGCTTGACTTGCTTCTAGGCCTTGAAGGCATTCATAGTCCCGCTTCCTCTGCTCCTCCTCCATCTTCCTCTTCTTCTCCTCCGCAATCTTCTTTCTCGCACGGGTTCTGTAGTCGGTGTTCCAGTCTGAAAACCCCTCATACCACGGAATAGCGCCCTTGCCTCGTGTTCTTCCCGGGTGTTCAGGATTTCCCAGGGCACGCGTAAGCTCGTCGTTCTCCCTGTTGGGCTGGAACACCCCCAGCTTATGGAACTTATCCTTTTTTTCGGCATTCTTCTTGTTTATTCTCGACCGTTCCTTAGCTAATTCTGAATCCTTGAATTTCACGAAATCATCCCAATGAGCACGTTGGTTCTCTAGTGTTCCCTCGAATACTGGAGTCTTCCTTCCTTCCTTGACGTACTTGTCCCATTCACGATTCTTGTGGTTCTTGAATGCAACCGCCATCTTCCTAAGAGCAGCGTCCTTGACTTTCTGCACATCTTCTTCTATGAAATGATCTGGTAGGGTGAAATGTTCCACGAGAGTATCCCAAAGCAGATCTTTTTGATTCTTGTCGACAAAAGTAACATCAGGACGTGAAGCAGCGTCCTCTTTGCCTTTTTGTCTTTTGTCTTTTGCTGGCTCTCTCCATTCTTAAAGGGAGATTGGGATTTGGTCCTTCACAAGAACTCCGTACTGACAAACGAACTTGTCCGCAATCTTCTTAGGCGCTAATGGTTCGCCATTAGGTCTGACTGCCTCAATATTGTACTTTACGCCCTCCTTCAACTTTTTGTTCGGGCCTCGTTTCGTCCTTTTGCCTGAAGATTTGCTCGATCCGGATGGCTGAAAGAACAAAGATCGATTAGTTAATATATTTTCAAGTCATTTAAAACATGTGATGATCACCAGATACCTACTTATATAAATATATATACCTCGCCGGTCTTTGTTGTTTCAGGATCAACATGTTCTTCGTCATCGTCATAATCGTAGTTCATGACTTCATCAATTCGGTCGTCGCGATCGAATATCATATCACCCTCTCCGGTGTTGTTTAGAAATTCGGAGCCGTCATAATCTTCTTCATTCTGATCATCATCTGGCCCGCGTATCATATCGAACATGGTCTGTTCTCCCTCTCTGTCGGTATTGTCTGCCATAGCTTTTATTTAACTAATTCAAAAGAAATATAAAATAATTTAGTATTCAAATTACATCGTCTCGAATAATAGATATAATCTCGAATACTTCGTCTAGAATAATAGATATAATCTCAAATACATCGTCTCGAATAATATATAATATTGAATAGTACATCACTGGCTAGCTAATTAAAGATCGAATACTATAGAAGAATCTAGGACACTCGCGGTTCCTGCGGCGCGGGCGGTGGACACCCAAAGAGAAGGAACCCTCACAGGATCATAGCTGAAGTGAGATCCCCGAAGATACTGCCAGGTATTGGAGAACCTGCCGCCCTCTAACGCAACCATGTAACGATGGACGTGCTCGTCCTCCTCCCTAACACGGCGACGTACCACCTCTGGCGGGGTCGGGTCCCTCCGCACCGAAACTGGCCCACGCGAACGCCACCAAACGAGATCAGGGTCGACGACGGGACTCGGGGCCGGGTTCCTCATCAAGCGGTGCGCCCCTCCAGGCAGCACCTCCCAGTGCCAGCCCGGCGGAGCCCAGTCCCGGACATGGGTCGGTTGGACGTCGTCGCGGACGGGTCGACGGCGAGGATGCGGGCCGGGCATCGTCGAGAACAAATACTAGCTATATGCCCGCAAAAAGTAATATTTTTTTAATGATTGGATTTTGATAACTAAAATTTCTAACATTTCTACTATTTCAAAAATCTATATACTATTTCATACTAATTAAGCATCTAACACTAAAAACAGAAAACACAACTTCTATACATCCATTAAAAAACTGAAAAACAACATTATATAAAAAAATTCCATACTAATTAAACACTAATTATATACTAATAATAATAATCTAAATTATATACTAATTAAATATAAAAAAATTCCATACTAATTAAACACTAATTAAACACTAATTTCCATATAAAAAATTTTGATAACTAAAACAATAATAATCTAAATAATCTAAACTAATTAAACATACAAAATACGTATATACTAATATATACATGCATTAATTCATACATATGTGTGTATGTGTTCCATATAAAAAATTTTGATAACTAAAACAACAATAATCTAAATAATCTAAATTATATACTAATTCATGCTTGTGTGTGTGTGTGTGTTTTGATAACTAAAACAATAATAATCTAAATAATCTAAATTATATACTAATTCATGCGCTTGTGTGTGTGTGTGTGTGCTCGGGGCCGGGAGGGGCGGCGCCCATGGTGGCCGCCAGGGGCGAGGGAGAGAGGTTAGAGGGGAAGAGCTCACAGCGGGGCGACGGCGACGGCGAGGCAATGGCGGCGATGGGGACGGGGGCGGCGACGGGGACGGGGGGCGGCGACGGAG
>NC_041391.1:82657945-82667639 GCF_002162155.2 Triticum dicoccoides
CGACGGAGACGAGGGCGGCGATGGGGACGGGAGCGGCGACGGGGACGGGGGCGGGCCCGGGGCGGCGACGGAGACGACGGCGGCGGCGACGAGGGGCGGGGATGGCCGGGGTCGGCGACAAGGGGCGGGGGCGGCAACGTCGATGGGGACGGTGTCGATCGGGGTAGCGCGGCGCGACGGAGAGGGAGAGGAAACAGAGGGAAGAAACAGAGGGAAACTAAAATTTTTTAAGTGTTGTATATATAGGATGGACCTTTAGTACCGGTTGGAGCCACCAACCGGTACTAAAGGTCTGTTTTGGCCAGTCCAAGCGGCGGGAAGCGACCCCCTTTAGTACCGGGTGGTGGCACAAACCGGTACTAAAGGCCCCCCCTTTAGTACCGGTTTGTGCCACGACCCGGTACTAAAAGGGGTGCACTGGCGCGGGTGCGGTGCGGCAAGTTTAGTCCCACCTCGCTAGCCGACGGGCGATCGCACTGGTTTATAAACCCCCGTGCGGTCGTTTTCTCGAGCTCCTCTCCAAAGCAGGCTTACTGGGCCTACGTGTTCTTTGCAGCCCTGTGGGCCCACTTGGCCTTTGCGGGCCTGCATCCTGGCCCAACGACAGGTTGGGTTTCTAGTCGTATGCAGGCCGCTCTGGCCTAGTAGGCGGGCTTTTTTTTTATTTTATTTTTTGCTTTATTTATTTTTGTGTTGTTTTTTTTTGTGTATTTAGAGTTTCTTTGTGAACATTTTTGTTTTAGGTACAAAAAATTACAAACTTTCTGTTAGGGCTTTTTTTTATTATTTTTTTGCTTTATTTTTTTTGTGTTGTTTTTTTTGTGTATTTAGAGTTTCTTTGTGAACATTTTTGTTTTAGGTACAAAAAATTACAAACTTTCTGTTAGTGCCCGTAGTTTTCAAATTTGAATAGTTTAAATTTTGAATTATTTGAAATTAGTGTGAATCACTAGTTTGTGAATAACTTAACTTTAAAAATCAGTAAAGGAATGAAAGAATTTGTTTGCACATAAAATTTCTTTGCGTTTCAAATGTCAAAACACATAACTACCCTAACTATTACAGAGATTCCCCTCTCGGTGCGAAACACAGAAGAAAGTGATGATAGCTAGTGAAGCCGATCACATCCCAGATCTTTGGGTGTGAAAATTTTTCTTCGCGTGTGTCCCTTTGCGCCGTAACCATGGAAAATCTTCATCATTTAACGGGATGCTCGGGTCAATATTCACTGTGAATGGAGCAATTTCATGAAACTTTTCATAATCTTCTGACTTGTCTGTCTTGTCATCCACTCCCACGATGTTTCTCTTCCCAGAAAGAACTATGTGCCGCTTTGGCTCATCGTACGATGCATTCGCTTCCTTATCTTTTCTTTTTCTTGGCTTGGTAGACATGTCCTTCACATAGAAAACCTGTGCCACATCATTGGCTAGGACGAATGGTTCGTCTGCATACGCAAGATTGTTGAGATCCACTGTTGTCATTCCGTACTGCGGGTCTTCCGTTACCCCACCTCGTGTCATATTGACCCATTTGCACCGAAACAAAGGGACCTTTAAACCACGTCGATAGTCAAGTTCCCACATGTCCTGTATATAACCATAATATGTTTCCTTTCCCGTCTTGGTTTTTGCATCAAAGCGGACACCACTATTTTGGTTGGTGCTCTTCTTATCTTGGGCGATCGTGTAAAATGTATTACCATTTATCTCGTACCCTTTGAAAGTCATTATATTCGAAGATGGTAACTGGGACAGCAAGTACAGGTCATCTTCAATAGAGGTGTCATGCATGGTACGTGTGTGCAACCAGCTTGCGAAACTCCTGGTTTGTTCACGTGTAATCCAGTCATCAGACCGCTCCGGGTGTTTGGAGCGTAGCAAATTCTTGTGTTCATCCATATACGGAGCCACCAAGGCGGAATTCTGTAGAAGTGTGTAGTGTGCTTCAGTGCGAGAATGTCCGTCCATACATATTATTTGTTCCCCTCCTAGCGTGCCTTTTCCATCCAGTCTGCCCTTATGCCGCGATTCAGGAACACCAATCGGCTTAAGGTCAGGAATAAAGTCAATACAAAACTCAATGACCTCCTCATTTTGATGGCCCTTGGAGATGCTTCCTTCTGGCCTAGCACGGTTATGAACATATTTCTTTGAGACTCCCATGAACCTCTCAAAGGGGAACATATTGTGTAGAAATACAGGACCCAAAACGTTAATCTCTTCGCACAGGTGAACTAGGACGTGTGTCATGATGTTGAAGAAGGATGGTGGGAACACCAACTCGAAACTGACAAGACATTGCACCAAATCATTCTGTAACCTTGGTATGATTTCTGGATCGATTACCTTCTGAGAGATTGCATTGAGAAATGCACATAGCTTCACAATGGCTAATCGAACGTTTTCCGGTAGAAGCCCCCTCAATGCAACCGGAAGCAGTTGCGTCATAATCACGTGGCAGTAATGAGACTTTAGGTTCTGAAACTTTTTCTCTGCCATGTTTATTATTCCCTTTATATTCGACGAGAAGCCAGACGGTACCTTAATATTGAGCAGGCATTCAAAGAAGATTTCCTTCTCTTCTTTTGTAAGAGCGTAGCTTGCATGACCCTGATGTATGCCGTCTTCTCCATGCATACGTTGCTGGTCCTCCCGTGCCTCAGGTGTATCTTTTGTCTTCCCATACACGCCCAAGAAGCCAAGCAGGGTCATGCAAAGATTCTTCGTCACGTGCATCACGTCGATTGCGGAGCGGACCTCTAGGTCTTTCCAATATGGCAGGTCCCAAAATATAGATTTCTTCTTCCACATGGGCGCGCGTCCGTCAGCGTCCTTTGGAACAGGTTGTCCGCCAGGACTCTTTCCAAATATCACCTTCAAATCCTTGACCATATCATGTACATCAGCACCAGTACGGTGGCGAGGCTTCGTCCGGTGATCCGCCTCACCTTTGAAATGCTTGCCTTTCTTTCTTACGGGATGCCTGCTCGGAAGAAATCGACGATGTCCCAGGTACACATTCTTCTTACAACTATTCAAATATATACTGTCGGTATCATCCAAACAGTGCGTGCATCCGTGGTATCCCTTGTTTGTCTGTCCTAAAAGGTTACTGAGAGCAGGCCAATCATTGATGGTCACGAACAGCAATGCCTTTAGGCCAAATTCTTCCTGTTTGTGCTCATCCCATGCACGTACACCTGTTCCATTCCACAGTTGTAAGAGTTCTTCAACTAATGGCCTTAGGTACACATAAATGTCGTTGCCGGGTTGTTTAGGGCCTTGGATGAGCAGTGGCATCATAATGAACTTCCGCTTCATGCACAACCAAGGAGGAAGGTTATACAAACATAGAGTCAGAGGCCAGGTGCTATGGTTGCTGCTCTGCTCCCCAAAAGGATTAATGCCATCCGT
Organism: Triticum dicoccoides; assembly: GCF_002162155.2. Taxonomy (NCBI): domain Eukaryota; kingdom Viridiplantae; phylum Streptophyta; class Magnoliopsida; order Poales; family Poaceae; genus Triticum; species Triticum dicoccoides. The sequence continues at coordinate 82,661,362 of NC_041391.1, forward strand.
GCTTAGACCAAACCATACGCTCCTCGCGTCATCTGCAAACTCCTTCCCGTACTTTCTTTCGATTTTTCTCCACTGCGACTCGTCAGCGGGTACTCTCAACTTTCCGTCTTTCTTACGGTCTTCTCTGTGCCATCGCATCGCCTTGGCATGCTCTTTGTTTTGGAACAAACGTTTCAACCGTGGTATTATAGGAGAATACCACATCACCTTGGCAGGAATCTTCTTCCTGGGGCGCTCTCCCTCGACATCACCATGCTCATCGCGGCTGATCTTATAGTGCAATGCACCACATACCGGGCAAGCGTTCAAATCCTCGTACTCACCGCGGTAGAGGATGCAATCATTAGGGCATGCATGTATCTTCTGCACCTCTAACCCTAGAGGGCAGACAGCCTTCTTTGCTTCGTACGTACTCTCGGGCAATTCGTTGTCCTTTGGAAGCATATCCTTTATCATTACCAGCAACTTTCTAAATCCCTTGTCAGATACACCATTCTCTGCCTTCCATTGCAGCAATTCCAGTGTAGTGCCCAGCTTTTTCTTGTCACCTACGCAATTCGGGTACAACAATTTTTTGTGATCCTCTAACATGCGCTGCAACTTCTTCTTCTCCGAATCACTTGCGCAGTTTCTCTTTGCATCGGCAATGGCCCGACCTAGATCATCAACGGGCTCATCTGATGCCTCTTCTTCAGCTTCTTCCCGCATTGCCGGCTCAGCTTCTTCCCGCATTACCGGCTCAGCTTCTTCCCCCATTGTTGTATCATCGTATTCAGGGAACCCATGGCCAGGACAGCTGTCATCGTCCTCTTCTTCTTCATTGTCTTCCATCATAACCCCTCTTTCTCCGTGCTTGGTCCAAACATTATAGTGGGGCATGAAACCGGACTCAAACAGGTGGACGTGAATGGTTCTTGACATAGAGTAATTGCGACCATTCTTACAGCCAGCACATGGACAAGGCATAAAACCATCTGCCCGCTTGTTTGCCTCAGCCGCAAGCAGAAAAGTATGCACGCCCTCTACGAACTGGGGAGAGCATCGGTCATCGTACATCCATTGCCGGCTCATCTTCATTACACAACACCGAATAGACCAAATTAATACAAGTTCATACATAAAGTTCATACAACACTTAAATGCAACAAACAAATAACTCTCTAGCTAAAGCATTTAAATGCAACAACAAATGCGATCAAGATCACAACTAAGGTAATAATTGATCCAACAACATAATGATACCAAGCCTCACTATCGATGGCATATTTTCTAATCTTTCTAATCTTCAAGCGCATTTTCTCCTTCTTGATCTTGTGATCATCGACGACATCGGCAACATGCAACTCCAATTACATCTTCTCCCCCTCAATTCTTTTCAATTTTTCTTTCAAGGGTCGGTTGGAATTTCCTGTTCACATACCTCCTAGATAAAAATATCTATGTCAACTTGATGGGCATAATTTGTCATAAACACGAAATGCAACAAATAGTTTTAAAAGAGAATATACCACATCTGAATCATAACAAGGACGAGGGCCGACGGGGACGGATATCAAAACCATGGCACTATGTATAACAAATAACGTACGGGTAAGATAATTATTATACGAGTAACTATATACCCAAATCACACAAACATCCATTTTTTATATAAAATTTCATGAACAAGAGGATCACCACAAGGTGGTGCCGGCGACGGGACGGTGCGGGCGATCGACGGTGGTTACAACGGAGATTTAGAAGGCACTAAGTAAACCACACCTACATATGCAAACTAAGTGTTATTTTAACCTCAAATTGCATATAAATCAAATACTATCACATATATATATATATATTTCCTCCCAAATCACTAAACTCACAAATTAATAACTATATAAAGCATTGCAAGAGCTAATCTAGCAATGAGAGATGAACGGACAAAGTTGCTAACCTTTGTGATCATTTGAATGGATGGGGGCCTTCAAATCTTGACAAATTTTGGGCAAAATGTGTGATGAGCTCGAGAGGAAGAGGGGAAGAACAGAGAGGAGAGGGGAAAGGGGAAGAACAGAGCGAGCTCGGGTGGACGAAGGGTTTATGTAGGACGACCTTTAGTACCGGTTCGTGCCAAGAACCGGTACTAAAGGTGCTGGAGGGGGCCCAGACTGACAACATCCTGCCACCACTCTCATTAGTACCGGTTCGTGGCACGAACCGGTGCTAAAGGTTAGCCACGAACCGGTACTAATGAGAGCGGCCCGGCTAGCCGTTGGAACCGGCACTAATGTATACATTTGTGCCGGCTCAAATACAAACCGACACTAATGTGCTTCACGTTTGACCCTTTTTCTACTAGTGTAGGTATAACCCGGCCCCTCCTGGACGGGTCATACCTTATAGTTATATCCCCAACATTAGGCCCCAGATTAATTTGAACGGGTTCATGTCAATCTTCAACACTTTGAAAAAGTTTCCTGCTCTTAGTTTGTATAGAAGCTTTATAACCCGCCATGACGTCATCCTCTGGATTTGGGATAACCCGCCATGACGTCATCTGCCATTAACGCATGCTTTGTCCATCATATCTCAACGGATCCTTATCTTAATGATCATCCCGAGAATCGAGGCATCCTAGTAGCTGGATAACGATAGTTTTGGCCTCCTCGTTTTTTGCGCCCACTTAAGAGCCTTTCCTCATAAATAGGTCCGACCGGTCTTTCCTCATTCTTCCCCTTTCCATCGTCTTCCACCTCTCGGACCCTTCTGCCACTCGAGCTCCGCCGCCACCGCAGAGCGCACCGGCGACCTCGTCCAGGCCGCTTCATCAACCTGAGTCGATCTAGAGAACGGCGGCGACCTTCCGCAGTAGATCTGCAGCTGTAAGTTCCTGCTTTCCTGCACTTTAGATCTGCATTAGGGTTTCTGCCTGTTCTTCGTGTTCTTCACTGTTTCTTCGTAGTTCCTCTACTGCAGCCTCTTTTGATCCAAATGTAATATAGAACTCATGCGGTAGTTGTTTTGCTCCATTTTGTATACTAGCGGATCCCTTTTTCTGTAAAGAAGCCTCATTAGAACTCACGAACTTATCTGAACTGGCTTTTCAGGTCTAGATTATTTCCTTTTCCTAAACAGTCGTCGATCCAGAATAATAGCTGCAGCCTGTGAAACTTGTTTGTGTAACACTTAGGCGAAAACTATATTTTGTTAGATCCACCTAGCCATGGCGACTCTTATCACCGGCTTAAAATTGCAATGCTCAATTGATAATCTTAACCACTCATGGCGGTTCAGATAACTTGACTACTCATGGCACTCATGACGGCTTAAATAACTTGACATAATTAGCCACATACCATTACGCCCCTTTATAAGTCGCCATCTTGAATATGCACTGTAATGCTTCTCTTCGGCTTAAATTTGAATCGGAAATTTTACTCTTTGCTAGGCTTCCTTCATAATGCCGCCCAAACAACCCACTTCATGCAATTGGGTCAAGTCCATTGTCACAGATAGTACGCTTGAGGACTTTGTGAAGACTGGCTATCTGCCAAAGAAGGAAGTCATGTTATATCGTGCTCCTGACCCCACAGAAGAAAAAACTCAGCCCAAAGAGGGGGAGGTCATCGTCTTCACTGACCATATGAACCGGGGTTTTTCACCACTCGACTCAAAATTCTTCAGAGACGTCCTGAACTTTTTTGACCTCCGTCCACAAGACATCGGACCCAACTCCGTGTCCAATATTTGCAACTTTCAAGTGTTCAGTGAGGTGTATCTTGGAGAAGAGCCCATCTTATTACTCTTCAGAGAGCTATTTTATTTGAACCTCCAGAACGAATGTGCGAATGGACCTTGCTTGGAGCTTGGCGGGGTCTCAATCCAACGACGGAGAGATGTCATTTTTCCTTATGCAAATCCACCAAGTCACCCCAAAAACTGAAACCAGACATGGTTCTATATCCAAGACACTTCTCCGGCTGATGAGAACCCTCTTCCCCGCTTTCGTGCTCTGTGTCTTCACTCCAATCATCTGCTTCGTGATAAGGTGACAGCCGCCGAATGCCAGACGCTCGCCCCCACCATGGCTCAAGTCAAGGCTCTTTTGGGGAATGGGCTAAATGGTATCGACTTGGTCCGGGTTTGGCTTGCCTGGCGGATCATTCCATTGAGCCGCCACTCAGGTTTGATGTGAACTTACACGGGCAAGAAGAATGACCCTCTGCGGCACAGCCCTGACGATTTACCTGACCTGGAAAATGAGCTATCGAACCATGCTCTGCTTCAAGTCAGTTTGAATTTGAATGGTTCATCGTGTGTAGGTGTGATCTGAATTCTGAATGGTTCTTTTGGCAGGTACTGGCAGACACTGGGAGCGCCAAGGCGGTGGCGTTTGACGATATCGACCTTAGTGCTTGCTGCTGACATGTGGAGGAGAAAGCCAAAGGAATCACCATCCCAACGGTCCAGCCTTAGTGCTTGCTGCTGACATTTTGCTGCTATTGTTCTGCTAGACATTCTACTGTCATTTTGCTGCTAGTCAGGTCCTTGCTTGCTAGAGTCGGTCTATTTATCTGCATTGTGAAGTAACAACGGTTCTTTGGTCCATGTTAAGATGTCAAGAAACTGTTTGTTTGTTGAAACAACCATCAGTCACTCTCAGACATTGTTGATTGCTTTCTGTCGCTAGTATAGTTCAAGCTTCTTTGCCATGTATTTCATTAGGATGTGAACAATCTACTAAATGCTCACAAAGCTATTGACTTAAACTTTTTGTTTCTTTGCTGTCAATGTTTGCGAAGCTATTTAAACGATGATGAAAAACTGAAATCATGAATACTCATATAGAAACTTGAACAACCATCTTGTTTAATTTGGTGATGTTCCTCCATCTAAGTGCTAATCTGCTGCATTGTTATTCAACTTTCATTGACAGTTTTAGTTTCACTGAAATCATGTTTTCTTTTCTATGCTTATGTCTGTGGACCAACACTACTAGCTCCAAAAGGACCGACATTACCATGAAGTACGCCATCAAGGTAATTCACCAATCCATCATCAACTATGCTTCGCTCTCCTTAGTTTTGCTCTTTGTTGTAAAGCACAAAGAAAATTGAAGCTATGTAGATTAATTGATCTGAAGAGGGTCAAAGAGGATGTGACAACATGTTTACTGCCTTATTATCTTCTGCTTGATCTGGCACTATTTATGTCCAAACCTGGGAGTATATTTTTTGCTTGTCGTCATCACCCATTTGATGGGCTATATAAGTGTATCTGTTGCCCGATTTGGTCCATCATATTTCCTGATGTACTTCTACATATATATGTTGGTTGTAATCTGCTTGAACGATCCAAGTACTTGATATTCCATTCTGTTCTTGTAGGTGAATGGAGCTTGTGTTGTTGGTAGAACTCCGTTGATGACTTCTTCCTATGTTGAAGAGCATGTTCCGTGGTATCCAAGAGTAGCTAGCTTTACACTGGCAGAGTGTTTTATTTGTCAATCGCAATATTTGTGATTGTGTGGAATATTGTATGGTTATCTAGGTGAAGTTTGAAGTTCCTGGGCATGCAATATTTGATGGTTAAACCTATTTCGGTTGTTGTGAAGTGAACGAGTGTATAGAGTTCCATATGTTCTGTTCCGTACAGAATGTATTGTAATAAACCTATTTTGGTTGTTATTTGAAGATTTTCATATGCTTCTCTATACTTTCTGTTTGATATATACTGCTTATTAATAAGCTGTGAAAAAGCGATTTGGAACCACTGCCATGAAAAATCTGACAATTGGGACCCATTACTAGAGCTGGAAAAAAACTGGAAATTAAAAAAAATGGACCGCAAATGCCCTAGAAAATAAAAAGGCCAAATCTTGGGCCAGGCCCATGTAGCTAGAGAAAATTAACAGAAAAATATACAATAAAAAGGTTGTATTAGTGGGCTTGGCCCATGTAAAACGTCGAATTGCACCAGGTTGATTCTTATCCACGTCAGCTTGCCACGCTGGATCCCTACGTGGCATGGGGAGGTTGCTAGTGACCAAAAATTTGGTCGAAGAACCAACGACCTCTTACATATCACAAAGAAGGTCATGAATTTCAGTTTACGACCGCCAGCTTTTGACCATCTATTTTTGGTCACAAAAAGGTCGCAAATTAAAAACAATGACCTTTCAGTGACCAATAGTGATGGTCGCAACACTAGTGCAGAACCGGGCAATAGCACCGGTTCGTAAGGCCCTTTAGTGCTGGTTCCATAACCGGCACTAAAGTGTGGTCACTAAAGCCCCCCCC
>NC_041391.1:82668029-82678885 GCF_002162155.2 Triticum dicoccoides
ATTTCTAGTAGAACCAATCATCGAGTTCAACATGATTGTCATGATATTATAAGCGTTCATATATAACACCACAAAAGCAAATCACTTAAGTTCAGAACGAAGAACACGGACATGAAAGGCCAAGTACTAATTAAGAGCAGCATGAAGAACTAGCTAAATCACTCCTGCTAGCTACTCTCTCTCTCTGGTAAAATAGCATAGAATATGTATAGCTCTCCTGATTGATCATACTGGAGCATGCCGATGAACATGTCTCCTAATCGTGGGTTGCGCTTCTCATTGCTGCCCCCTAGTACTTCTCTGCGATCATTAACAATTTTCCTCCAATCTTTCACTATTAAGCATTCATCGCTTCTAGAAATCCTGAATGCATTCATGTGCAATGCAGGATATCTTGGCCTTAAGCTAACAATTGACATCTGACCTTTAGTCTCGATCCCCTGAGGCACAACTGTCATCGGGAGTCCCTGTTGAAGAACATCGTATAGTACTTAATTAATATACTTAGCAATGAAAGTTTAGCAAAAAAATATGTATGCAAAATATGCACTGAGGACAAATAGTAAATATCTTACCATCATTCCTAAATAGATGTGACCGTAGTTCAATACCATCACTATTGGTCGCACGTTTTGAGTACTAACATTTCCAAGTGCAGGAAAAAAATTTGTCTTGACAGTATGAAGATCCTCAAGCCATGAAACATAATGACTTATCTCCTCGCAGTTTAGTTCAGCTCCGGGACAGTAGAAGGTCCTGTCTACCAAGCGTCGGACATATTTGGTTGAATGGAGATAAGTCGTCAATAGAAATTAGTTGTCAGTTATTTTTGAAATAAGCAATATCAAAGACAAAAATATATTTGAGAAGAACTCACATAATGGTAGAACTGGAGGCGTCTGCACATCGACCCATATGTCTTTATTACCTTCAATATCATCTTCCAAACGAATATCAAAGGTGATAACCATACCAGGCTCAAATGCATAAGCCTTGCATAGTGCTTGCCAAGTTTTGCATTCAAAATAGATGTACGTGTGTGCATTGTATACTTTGACGTTGAAAGTATAACCATCATGCTCAGTTTTCAGGTAAGCTCTCTTTACCTTCATAGTTTCCATATCTTTGAAATCTATCTTATCCAAGACAAAAATTCTTACATGGCATGGGATGTGCTAGTAGAATAGTGAAAATTAAAAATTATAAGTCAGGCAAATGAAGCATATATAAGTCATGCTTAATTACGAAAACAGACTTGTCGTTGTGACTTACTGTATCGAATTCGAAAGTCTCATCCAGCTTGATGCTGAATCGCCTACCATCAACAAGGAAATTTCTATCGCACTGGCCGCGCTCGCCTTCACAGTATGTGCACATACCGAAATTTTTTCCGTCGTCAGACGACATTTCCTATGTTCATATTAGGCGAAACATTAAACACTTACTAATTCAATTAATTCAACTACTTCTATTAATTCAACTAAGCATTTACTAAAAATAAACTAGTTATATTAATTCAATTAGTTCAACTAAGAATTTACTAAAAATAAACTAGTTATATTAATTCAATTAGTTCAACTAAGCATTTACTAAAAATAAACTAGTTCTAATCCTCCATCTCTTTCTCAGACTTATCCCACTTAGGTGAAACATTAAACACTTATTACTATCTAACATTAATTAATATCTAGCCAATTCAAATATATATCTAACTATATTCATCTCTAACAATTGACATTACTATATATTTAACTTTTCTATCTAATTCATCTAACATTTGACATTAATCTAACATTTATATAAACTCAAAATATATAAAAACATTAAATAAATAGAAAAACTCATTAACAAATAATATTTTAATTAGATAATCAAATCTCAGATACGACAATTTTCTTACTAAAAATAAACTAGTTATATTAATTATTCAACTAGTTCAAATGTCATATACCTAAATAAACTAGTTCGACAATTTTCTTACTAAAAATAAACTAGTTATATTAATTATTCAACTCGTTCAAATCTCATATACCTAAATAAACTAGTTCGATAATTTTCTTACTAAAAATAAACGGGTGCGAGAGACGTACGGGACCGCGGCGACGACGACGGATGGCGGCGGCGTTCGGGGCGGCGGCGCGAGACGACGACGACGACGGGCGGCGGCGGGGACAGCGACGACAACGACGGACGACGGGCGACGGGCGGCGACGACGGGATCGAGCGACGCGCGGCGATGTCGAGAGGTTGGAGACGAAGTGGGGAGATGTAACTGAAATTTTCGTAAGTGCTATATATATAGGATGGGCCTTTAGTACCGGTTGGAGCCACCAACCGGTACTAAAGGCCAACTTTGGCCAGGCCAAGAGGCGGGAAGAGCAGGCCTTTAGTACCGGTTGGTGGCTCCAACCGGTACTAAAGGGTGATCTTTAGTACCGGTTGGAGCCACCAACCGGTACTAAAGGCCTCGCGCTGCCACCCCAAAGTTTAGTCCCACCTCGCCGGGCGAAGGGCAGCCGCACTGGTTTATAAACCCAGCCGCGGCTACCTCTTTGAACTCCTCTATATAGCTGGCTTGTGGGCCTAAATTCTGCGCGCTGCCCTGGGAGTCTGCTGGGCCTTTAAGGCCTGTAATTGCACGCCCGTGGCCTAGCAGGCCCACAGGGCAGCGCCCCAATTTTTTTTGTAGTTTTTTTCTTTTCTGCTTTATTTTCTTCTATTTATTTCTGCGTAGTTTTTTGTATAGTTTTTTCTTTTCTGTTATATTTATTTTCTTCTATTTATTTCTGAGTAGTTTTTCATCTAGTTTGCCAAAATTCAACATTTTCAGAGTTCATTTTGTAGTGATTTTCAATTTCACGGTCATTTTATATAGTTTTTTCTTTTCAGCTATAGTTTTTTTTTCTGCTATTTTTTCTTTTCTGCAAAACTTGATGGTCAAAGTCTGGAGTTATAACCAAAGTTAAAAAAAAGAAATGCCGACGTGCAATTAGTTTTTGCCATAACAGAAGAAGTCCGGAGTTGTAATAAGTTATTAAAAATAAAAAAGAGGTGCAATGCTCGTTAATTTGCTTCAAGCCTTTCGGAATAGTGTAAACTGCACTGCGCATAGCTCCGTGCAGTCTACCATATTCTTGAAGGCTTGAAGCTAAGCAACGTGAGCATTGAGCCTCTTCTTCATCGTCTCTGCACTCAGGGCTTATAAACCGCTCCTAGTCCCTCTCTCTTCGCGAGGTGGGACTAAAAAACAGCTTACTAAGAAACTGTAGTATTGGTTCATCCATGAACCGGTACTAAAGGTGCTCGTGGGGCCCCAGCCTTACCTGACACAACCTCATTAGTACCAGTTCGTGGCACGAACCGGTGCTAAAGGTTCGCCACGAACCGGTACTAAACAGCTCCTCCCGCCTAGCAGTTGGTGCATACTGAACGCAAAAAATATAAGAGCATTTAGATCATGATCTTATATTTCTTTACAGTCTAAATTGTCAATATGATCTTATAACATCAAAAATACTTTGATCATCAATGATCTTTGTGTGTATAATCTGAATTGTCAATATGAGTCATCAACGATTTATAAACCGATGAAGACTCATATTGCGGCCACAAATTCTACACATAGAGTTCAATGAAGACCAAGTGCTTGTGATAGTTTGAGAAATAACATATTTAAGGTGGTAAAAGGCTTGTTAGGGGAGCGAGGTGGGACTAAAAACAGCTTGCCATAACCTCATTAGTACCGGTTCATGGTACGAACCGGCACTAAATGGTGATGGTGGGGCCATAGCCTGACCGCAGGCTGACACAGCCTCTTTAGTACCGGTTTGTGGCATGAACCGGTACTAAAGGTTCTCCACGAACCGGTGCTATTGATCGCCGCCACGAACCGGCACTAATGTACACATTAGTGCCGGCTAAAATTCAAACCGGCACTATTGTGCTTCACATTTGACCCTTTTTCTACTAGTGCAAGTTGACATATTTCTTGTAGTGAAGAGACTTGCAAAGATATCAAATCATGCATATAAGAATTCAGAGAATAACCAAATAATATTCATAGATAATCTTGTTCATAAATCCACAATTCATCGGATCTCGGCAAATACACCGCAAAAGAGTATTACATCGAATAGATCTCCAAGAACATTGAGGAGAACTTTGTATTGAGAATCAAAGAGAGAGAAGAAGCCATCTAGCTAATAACTATGGACATGAAGGTCTATGGTAAACTACTCATGCTTCATCGGAGAGGTAATGGTGTTGATGTAGAAGCCCTTCGTGATCGAATCCCCCTCCGGCAAATCGCCGGAAAAGGCCCCAAGATGGGATCTCACGGGTACAGAAGGTTGCGGCGGTGGAAAAATGGTTTCGTGGCTCCCCCTGATGGTTTTAGGGTATATGAGTATATATAGGCGAAGGAACTAGGTCAGAGGAGCTACGAGGGGCCCACGAGGGTGGGGGACCATCTACCCCCCCTGGGCGCGCCCTCCTGCCTCGTTGCCGCCTTGTTGCCTCTCCGACTTCATCTCCAAGTCTTCTATTTTGCTTTCGGTCCAAGAAATATCATCATGAAGGTTTCATTCCGTTTGGACTCCGCTTGGTATTTCTTTTCTGAAAACTCTAAAATAGGCAAAAAAAACATAAACTGGCACTACGCCCTCGGTTAATAGGTTAGTCCAAAAATAATATAAAATAGTTTATTAAAGCCCATTAAACATCTAAAACAGATAATATAATAGCATGGAACAATAAAAAATTATAGATACGATTGGAGACGTATCAAAGCCCTTGTGGTGTTGCAAACCCAACACAGTATTCTTGTAAGAGTTGCTGAATTTCAGTCGGTTGGGGTGCTGATTCTTTCTGAGATTGTTTGTGTTTGTCGCAACATTACAAAGGTACACCAAGTGGTCCACTTATCCTTGAACGCACATGAAGTGTAATTCCTCGGAAGAAATGGTGGGACAGGTGATGTCAGTGAATACATGTCCTTGCAACTGAATCAGATCATCCCCCGACTTGATAGTCACTGTTTTGTGGATCTAGTCAATATTGAGGTTCAGCTCTTCCAACCCATCTATGCCAACAATAATGTCAAACCCTCCCAGTGGTAAAACTTTGAAAGAGAAGTGGAAAATTGATGATCTTATACTATCCAGGGGCAGTTGGGCACTTCCAGTTCACAACGGAGTTCAGCACCATTTGCCACTTTCACCCGAGCTGGCCTAGGCAGCGCCTGCATCCCTTGTAATTGAAGAATACAACGGCAATTGATAAAAGAAGCTGAACTACCAGAATCAACAAGCACCTCCACATTTTGTCCGTGAAGAACTGCAGTAAATTGTAGCAGTTTCAAAGAATCATTGCCATTGAACGCCTGCAAAGACACTGCATACACAGTTTCTTCAGTTTCAGTTTGTTCAGTGCTCGGGCCCTCCCCTTCCAATTGTGCGATCCCCATGAAATCCATAAATTCTTTTTTTTTTTTGAGAAACTCGAGTACACAAATACTCAAGTAGAGGCCGGACACTCAGCCTGCATTAGATTCATCAGTCTGTTCGGGACCCTGGCGATGAGCTGGAAATCACCCTTTTGTCTTGCCTCTACAGCTAATTCATGGGCCAGTGCATTGCCCTTCCTTCCAACGTGAGCGACCTTGAAGGAAGTGAACTTCGCCAAGATCTCCATGATATCACGTATCACACCATAGCAAGGGGATAGGTTCTGCGTGTCCTTTTTCAGCTCGTTTACTAGCGCCATACAGTCCATCTCTAACACAACTGTTCCACTGTATGATTCTGCCAAGGCTCGCAGCCCAAACAAAACGGCTCTAGCTTCTGCTTCCTCCACACTTGCCACAATGCCAGTCTGCTTTCCACTTGATACAACCACCAGTCCTCTATAGTCCCTCGCAACTGCACCTCCCCAGCAGTGGCCACTGTCCGGTAGAAAGCTTGTGTCAGAGTTCAACTTAACTGAATTTCGATCAGGAGCAGACCACTTCATGGTTTCCTGAACGGCACTTTGCGCTTCAGGGTTGGCACCTGGCCATTTCTTCTTCCCAGAATTTGAGGAGGGATACGAGATGGATGTAGCTAGCTGCAATTCTTCGTCGTACTTCAGGAGAAATTGTACAGATTGACTAATTGACTCGTTTCCTTTCCCATGGACACAGTCATCACGAAGATGCCAACCTCTCCACAAAAGCATCAACACCCTCGCCCTCACGGCCTCAGTCGTTGTGCCCAATAGCATTTGCAGCCAGTCCGGGCCGGTGTACCTGAATGATTCCTCTGGAGGGAGTTCCCATTCTTTTCTCATTTCATGTCTGAGAGCTCTACTTTTTGTGCAGGTTACCACCGCATGGAATTCATCTTCCTCGCCACACCCGCATATGCTGCATGTGGCATCCAGTTCTAAAGTCCTCCATTTATTCTTCTTCGTGGCCAGCGTGTTGGTAGCTACTCGCCATCCAAAAATTCTCACTTTTGGTGGAACATTCGATTTCCAGATGAGGTCCCAGATGCTCCTATCATCATGTTCCCCTGACGAGCGTGACGGGGACTGACGGGACTGCCCATGAATTGCAGCGGCCACCTTATACGCACTTCTTACTGTGAAGACCCCATTTCTTTCATAGTGCCAAGCGATCCGATCTTCAGCATTTGACCTCGGGCACATGCATCTGAATTGTTGTCAGGCAAGTGTGGTCGCGACCCCACCGCTCCCCACACTTGAAGCACAAACCAAGAGCCCTTCTCTATGCACGGAGAGTGTTCATCGGATTGGTTTCTGCAGGTGCTTGACGTGGCTGTTCCACCAGCGCCGCGCGAGCCGCGTCGACACCGCGGCGATCAACCGCGGTTGGAGTTGCAGGGGGCCGAGGTTGATGGATTGGAACCGCCTGAAGAGGAAGGCATGGTGCAGCGCGGTACACCGAAGTCGACGGACGGAAGTCCTCTGCACTAACCCCGTCATGCACCTCCTCCTGGACCAGGGCGAGAGCACATGCTATATCCAAATCAGCCGGGCGTTGGACCATGATCGCCGCTCGCAAATCCGCCCGGAGTCCACCGATAAAGCGTGTCAAAAAATAGAAAGGATGAATTTCATCAGAATATGATAATAATTGGTTCATCAAATGCTCAAATCTCTCAATGTAATCCTGGACTGCGCTAGATTGCTTAATGGCAAAAAATTGTCTAATCAAGAGCTGGTTCGATCCCGACCGAAACGGGTGGAGAGCAAATTGCATAACCCCTCCCAATTCAGGTTCATGACGTTTTTCCTAACGGACTGTAACCACACTGCTGTAGTAGGGGAAAAATTCAGAGTGGCCATCTGGACCCAGACAGACTCATGAATCGAGTAGATGGCGAAATACTGTTCACAGAGGTCCTTCCAGAGAAGGGTTCTCACCATCGAACACCGGAAACGGCATTGATGGTGGACTAGGAGCATGGAAAGCAAAGAACGGAGCAAAATTCCCCGGGTCACTAGCAGGTGCCGGGGTTTGGGGATTGACCGTACCGTTGGCCGAAGGGGTCGGCAGGCTGACAAGCACCCCATCGACCGCCATCCGTGGAGGTGAGGCAGTGTCGCGGCCATCGGCCCGAGGAGATGTGCGCGCCGGAGATCCGTCTGAAGACAAATTGCTCTTCTGCGCCGACAGATCGAGGTGATCTGTCGCTGACGCCTCCCCCGCGTCGGTGCCCTTGTTGCTCGCGTGTTGCTTCTTGAGCCGACGGACCGCCTACTGCAGATCAGCCATCTGGGAGTCGATCGCGGGCCTCCAGGATGCGAACTCGGCGGCGACCGTCGACTTGATATCCACTCTCCATTCCGCTCGGAGCTCCGTGAAGAAATCCTTGAGGTCGCCCTTGGTAATGGGCTCCATATCCCGATACATCCTGTCAGCTCGCTGCTTCCGCGTCTCGATGATGGACGCCGCCAGGACGGAAGCGAAATCGGGCCCTGGCTCTGTGTACCAATGTTAGCACTGCTCTACTGTCTAAGATTCATATGAGGTTCAGAGTACAGAATTCTCTCCTTAGTTCCTTACAAGCACAATAGTGCCAATTTTCAGGAAGGGAAAGTGGAAGTGGAGGGAACTAGGGTTCTAAGTGGTAGGTAGCTACCACCGCCGTGTCGTGCCAGCCTGATCGATCTTCGATGCCCTCTGATCCTCTCCCAGGTCACTTATACTTCGCTAGTAGAGTTCACCCACTCATCCCAAGTGATACGCTGGTTGGGCTTCATGATCCTCTTTGTCGGTCCTTGGGCCGTCTCCTTGCCTGACTCGTTGACTTGCTGGGCTGGTGCTGCAGGGATGTTAGGGGTGCTAACATGTTCCCGGGAAGCTCTTACAAAATGTTCACACCATGCTCCGCGGTGAATCGACGCAGTGTACGGACAGTCAAGCTCCTTCCAAGAAGCCGCCCTCAAAGCCCCTAGTCTGTCGGCCTGGTTACCTCGTTCTCCATTGGGCGACAAAGTGACTATTCCTAAAAGAGTATATGCTCACTAATGTAAAAATAGCAGAAATATGCACTCAGACTAATAGCTGATTGGAACAGAGAAGTTACATAAAATTATTCTTAAGCTTGCTTCATGCCATATCAATAAAAAAAAATACCCATACTACATTCAGCTATAAAAGTGATCATGACTATGCACATTTTAATTAAATTTAGCAAGAAAATATTAAATAAACTCAACTTATTAATTTTCTCTGGCACAAATGAAATTGCCTCTTGCAGTAAGACTCTTTTAAAAGGAAACAACAAATTTTGTAAATATCAAACCAAGTCGTTAGTATAGAACTATAGATTCTAAATCGGTGATAACAATAGAGCTCTTTTACGGAGGCTTCAAGTGAATATGGACTTTTCATTTCTGTTAATCTCAAGGGTCAAATTAATTGGAATTTCATGCAATTGAGGTGGGGTACCCCCTACAGAATAAAGTTTGTCGTTGTGATGTGGGCGTGTAGGGTTTCAAGAAAACGAGGACTAGTCTGTGAAGTTCGCCTTGCCTTCCTCCAGAGTGTGGTAGATCAGCAACCTGCTAATTAGCAGTTAAACCCTTGGTGATTAAGAGATGGCAAGCACACTCGCAGCCTTGAGGACCGCAGGTTTTCGGCGGCACGATGAAGGCACAGCAGAGTCAATTGTGGGAGGGAGATAACTAGATGAGGAGAGCAAGCGGCACACGGCGATTTGTGAGAGATGATGAGGCTGGTTGTAATGGGTAGTATTATAAGTTAGTATCATGCATATGATACTAGTGTATGATACTACCTTCCTAGTGCATAGTATCATATGGTAGTATCATAGATGACTTTATTTATTGTCATGCATGACACATACTACTGTAGCATTTATTATGATACTGTATCATAATATGATACTCAACCCTCTCTTACTTCATTTAATTCTATGCCACCTCATCGAAGTTGCCTAGTTGGTATGCATGATACTAGCTATGATACTCCCATTACAACCAGCCTGAGGCATCACATTCTCGATGCCAACTACGATAAGGTTCAATTAATGAAACGGTAGACGGCAGTTCGCCTTCACTACTTAACTCCATCAGGATCAGGATTTGTTTTTCTGTTTTTGATGGATTAAAATTTGATAATTAGTTTAGATCACAAAGTCAATAGAATCATAGAAGACTGAACTTCTATAAGGAGTCCTTGGTACCATAAACGCTCTCTAACAACATGGAATGAAATAAATATACTAGCTATTAAGCTTAAGAATGTGCCAATTTAGCTACCTACTGTACATTTCATATGATTTAAGCTAGTTTTTCGTTCATGTAATTGTCTTTAGTTTCTATAAGTTGTAAATATATCCACTGCATCTATGCGCTAATATTACCATTATAAAATTCTCAGATATATCAATAGAATAGATAGGCAAAAATATTATTTTGTTCAGTTGTTATATAAAAATTGGAAAACTTTTATTCATTGCTTTATTATAGGATGCCCATATAGTAAACAGATAAAGAGTGTGCCACCTCTGACTCGACTGGTAATAGTATGAGAATATAAAGAACGGCTTGCAACATTTTATTTTATTTTATTGACAAAAGAGAAACACCCACGGGATTAAATTATGGGAACTCAAAATCACAATTCATAAGTTACAGTGTTACACCTCGCTATAGAAGCAAAACTGGCTAGCTACCATGTTTTTTCAGATTATAACCATCAAATAGAACGCCAGCCCAACACACAAATATATAAAAAAAGTGAAACAACACCAATAAATATTCAAGAGACCATCAAGCAGAAAGAAACACTGAAGAAAAACTGGTCTTGCCGCTCGCACCATGGATAAGGGGGTGTGCGCCCTGTACCATTAAGCCTATATCGGGCGCTGAGGGCGCCGTATAGGATTTAGGCATAAAACATATCGCGGCCTATCTAGTTTCCTCACCTTCCTCAGAATAAAAAAATATTTAGTTTCTCACTCGTTTCTTCTTCGGTGCCACTAAAAAAACTAGTTTCTTCAGTTTTCCTATTTTATTTATTATTTATTAACATTTTTCTTTGTTCTTCTTGGTTTCACAGTTGTTCTTTCATTGTTCTTTTACTCTTTCTCGGGTTTCACTGTTTTTTACTTATTTTCTTTCTTTTTCTTTGTTTTTCTTCAGTTTTGTTTGTTTCTTTCTCATCTTTCATTGGTTCTTTTTGTTTCTTTACCAGTTTTTCACAGTCTTAATTCTTCTCACCGGTTTCTTTATTTTTCATTTTCTACGTTTTATTTTTAACTTTTTGTATTTCTTGGGTTTGTTTGTTTTTCGTACTTTTTTTTATTTTTATCGGTTTCTTTGTAGAT
>NC_041391.1:82679145-82689592 GCF_002162155.2 Triticum dicoccoides
ATACATGGTAATATTTTATATGCACATTTTAACTTTTTTAATATAAGAACATCAATTTTTAATACATGATCAACATTTTTTCTATACAAATTTAATATTTCACAAATGGTTGATTAACCTTTTTAAATACAGTATTAACATTTTTTAGTAGATGGTTGATATTTTTTCTATACACGTTTAACATTTATCAAATGCTTGATTCATAATTTTTTTAATACACGTTCAACATTTTTTTTCTAAATAAATTTAATATTTTCAAATGCTCGATTAAGATTTTTTAAATACATGATTAGCTTATTTACACACATTGTTTATTTTTTTCGTATACACGAGAAACATTTTCTATAAACACATTTAACATTTTTCAAACATTTGGTTTACAAATTTTCAAATGTTTTATGTAAAATAGGTTGAGCATGCATGGCGTCAGCTGAATGTTCGGCCGGCTAGCCGATTATTAAAATTTCCCAAATAAAATGTGAAGAAAAATAACAAAAAACAAAAATAAATCATGCATGACATCAGCTGACGTAGCTTGTGGTTACTGTGCCGGCCAGCTGTGCCCTCTTAGATATGCCTATCACTGTCAAGGGTTAGATATGCCTATCACTGTCAAGGGGATTTACACTCAAAAAAACTATCATAGGGACTTGATGAAAATTCTCAATTCTCAAACACTTAGCCGGTGTAGGAGGCGCAGACCGTTCAAAATTAACAAGATGGCATTGAGATTTCAGGAAGTAATCAAGCCCCGACGTATTTTAATACTTTGTGTACAAGGTAAGGAATCATAATGCATGAAACATATGAAATTCCGCATATATTGGAAGGATAGAACACATATTTAATCAATCTACTAAGAATCATTTCATTCCAGTCTTCTTTCATTTTCTATAATAACAAAACTATATTTGTGTTCCCCGTAAAAAAATATTGTGTTTTCTATCTACATCAATATGAACTGAATTGAATCGAGTTTTGTTTTGTTTTCTTTATGGTGCTACGGCGGGCTTACCCCGTTCCGAACCATTTTCATTATAAATAAGAATGAGATACAACATGACGGGTAAAATAGATATTGTGCTACGGCGGGCTTACGCCGTTCTGAACCATTTTCATTATAAATAAGAATGAGTTATAACACGCTGGGTAAAATAGATAGCATTTGACACACAAAAGAAGAAACAAGGAACAATAAAATAGTAGAAGGAACAAGGAAGAACAGAAAGAGAACCTGAAGCGAACTGTGACAGGTAGCCAACACTAAGAACTTAGCACCCATCATCATCAACATACAAAGAAGAGTGAGAACTAGCTTTATTGGATCAATCAAAAGGACATCCGCCAACGAGAAGATGTAGAGAAGAAGTCATCCGCTGCCACGCGATCACTCTGCACCTTTAATAGCTAGGAGATCGCGGCCACCATCGAATGGAATGCTACTGCCTAGGAACATCGCGATAGAAAGAGCCACATATCATGTCGAAGGGCAATGTCCGACAGAGGCAGTCCTACACCTCCTCTGGGCCCTCCATCACAAATAGAGAGAACCATAGCATTGCGTGAGCCCGCCAAACCTCAAACGCCATTGAAGGGTACCGAACACCAATTCCTTATCACCGCCATGAGCACCCAAAATGTCAGGTCAACCATCAACATAGGATGACCAAGATACTGGTCGCTGCTAGGGAGCACGTCCACCGCCACCACCATACAATCAGCAACCCGAACGAACGCTCCAACTTAGACATGAGTCCACCAACCGCGGGGCCCCGGCTACTAAAGCAACACCCAAGGAGGGGACATTGAAGATGTCGTCGTCATTCGATCCAGAGAAGGATATGAGGCTTTCTCCCGAAGCACATAAAAATAAAAATAAACAGTAGCTCCCCAATGATGCCTTCATGAAGGTAAATGGCGTCTGAGGATGTCGTCATCATCCTTGCCGATGAGGTCGGGCATAGGCTTTGGCCTGAAGCATCCCAGCCTAGCCGTCTCAGCATATGTTGGTCACCGGGTTCGGCAGCGCTAGACCTTCCCCCTCCTTACAGTCCACGACGAGTGTCCCCGCTAGGTCTAGCGAGAGTCTTTTGCTATCACAGCCGCTCACCACGAGCACCTGCACAAACATATTTAGGTTTGTCTTAGCTGACACCCACATGCAATCCCTTCCCGCCGGCCACAACACCACACCACCACATGCCTACCCTGCCAACAGCAGCCAGCGCTGGCCCCCTAACCATGGAGACCGTCGGCTATGCGAGCCACCACCCTAGAGGGGTCCAGACTGAGCAAAGAGAGGTACCCAGACCAGGCATGGCAGTCACCAGGATCAACGCGACAGCCAAGACACCAAGTTGTGCTTACTACATCTCCGCCCTACGCCACTAGCTTCGGTCGCGGCCACCGGGACCGCCAGCCAAGGCACCAGGCCACCGTCCGAAGGGAGCAAGATCTAGAGCTCCCCGAGACAAAGCAGTGTCGCATCACTTGGTTGACCAAGTTGTCCACGTCGCCGCACTGTGCCACCATTGTCGGCCGCTATTGCCGGCCGCTATTGTGCTTATATGGAAATCAGTTTGCTTGTTTGGTTGGGGGCGAGCAACGTAAATGAGAAGCAATGGAAGGCCAGCGTGGCGTGCGGCCGACTTGGGTGTTTTATGTTGGACGTGATGCGAGTGATCGCCATCGGGCCGAGCCGGTCAGGAGAAGTTGCGCGGCCCGATTCAGCAGTGAGAAAAAATAGCCAAGAAAAACCACGGACATGGCATGCCAGCTGGAGCTAACAATTGTGACTGACCTGTCAGAATGGTCACAAAATTTTAAACGGGATAAATTATGGCAACAATTTTGTAAAATGGGGTAAAACAGATGAAATCTCGCTAAATGAAGTAATTAGTGTAAAAATGTCAAAATAGGGGGTAAAAACCGGAATTCACTATATATTTAACCTGCAAAAAACCCTTCTACATCTCGTTTATACATCAACACGAACTGATTTTTTTTCTTTTGAGACAAACACGAACTGAATTGAGTACAGTGTATTAATGTTACGGGAAGACTGACTACAGTCTAGCTAGGGGAACAAAGATGGGCAACACATTGAGTTATAAAACCAGAAAAGATGAGCAATATATGTCATCCAACAACTTGCAAGGTTAATTTGGTAGTGAGTGATGCACCATTAGAGGCTCGATCCAACAATAAGTGGAGCCACATTACGCCAAGAAATGATCTGTTACCATTAGGGGCCAGGGACAGCAAAAACATCCATACATCTCCAGTATTCAGGAAACTACATACCCAATTTGTAGAGATTCATAAGCTGTCGGTACTCGGTAATGGATCTCTTACCATGTTTAAATTGTAGAGATGGATCAGCAGCTCGTGATTGACCTGTTGCCATTTTAACCTGCCATGCAAGTGATGCGCCTGCTAATATAAATAGGACAACTCCACGCCACACATCATCATCTCTCACTGTCTCCCTCTCACCACAGCACCTGTCTTCTTTTCTTCTTCGTTTAAACCTTGCCAGGAGGAAGCAGGAGAGATGGAGGCGAAGATGTCGAGAGCGGCCGCCATTGCCGCCCTGTGCATGCTCCTCCTCGTGCTGCCCGGGCAGGTGGCTGCCAAGTCCAAGTTCTGTGAGTGCTACGACGACTGCTACCGTCAATGCCGGCACCACGTGCCGCGGTTCGCCTGCGTTCCGTTCTGCGCCAATAAGTGCAGCCCCAACCTAGCTGCTGCGGCTGCCGCCGGCAGTGACCGCGACCGGTGCAGGGTGGCCTGTTCCAAAGTCCAAATCTGCGGCGAGTCGGATCCGTCCGGTAAGACGACGATGGAACCATCTCACTCGCGCATTTTTCACTAATTTGTTCCGCTTGTTTAGTTTTTCCATGGAAAAGCATTGGAACCTGTGTTATTCTTCTTATGATTTTGCTATTTGCAGACGGCGAATGCGATCGTGGCTGCTACTAGGAATTTGGTCTTAATAAAGAAGGAAATGATCGGAAAAGCTGGTCGACCATGATCGTTCGTATGTAGTTGAACGGACATGAATGTAGCAGCAAATCGATAAAAGTGGCGTACGTATGTCCACAAGACCACAACTGCAACAAGAAATGTAGCCATGATTAGAACTTCCAAGATTTGAAGAGTTCATCGATTGATGGATCATATATTCATATCACTTCTGTGATTAATTGTGGCAGCAATATACTTGTGAAAATAGGTGATGAAGCGCATGCCTGAGCAGGGGCGCATGTTGCGTGTTATATAGCCACCAGATGGCGGCACACAAGGTACAAGGAGGTTACGGTTTAGGTTAGGTGGAGATTGATCTCTTAAACTAACTACTAGGATCTTATCTCAACACCTAACCTATCCTAACAATATACAACACATGCAATATACAACATGTTTAACACTCCCCCTCAATCACAACTATCTAAGTTGAGATTGCGCCTAAAGGCTTCCAGCGGCCGCACTGACAAAGATTTGATGAAGCCATCTGCCACTTGATCACCAGTAGGCACAAAACGAATGTTTAGAAGCTTGTTGGCAACTCTTTCACGAACAAAGTGATAATCGATCTCAATATGTTTCGTCCTCGCATGAAACACAGGATTGGCAGAGAGGTAAGTAGCTCCAAGGTTGTCACACCAAAGGGAAGCCGCCGGTGAATGACGAATACCCAACTCTGTTAGCAAATTCTGCACCCAAATAATTTCAGCAGTGGCATTTGCTAGGGCCTTGTACTCAGCTTCTGTGCTTGACCGAGACACAGTAGCTTGCTTACGTGCACTCCAAAAAATCAGGTTGCCTCCAAAAAACACGGCAAAACCTTCAGTGGATCTCCGATCATCAGGACAACCTGCCCAGTCTGCATCTCAGAAAGCGCTGACCAACATGGAGTCTGACTTAACAAGTTTGAGACCATGACTCTTGGTTGCTTGGAGATAGCGAAGTATCCTTTTAACTGTTGTCCAATGAGTACTAGTAGGTGCATGCAATAACTGACAAACCTTGTTGACTGAAAAGCATATATCTGGCCTGGTTAGCGTCAAATACTGCAAAGCTCCTATAACACTCCTATATCTGGTGGAATCTTCAGCTCCAAGCACCTCTCCATCATGAAGAGACAACTTTTCGGATGTAGACAATGGAGTGGAGGAAGGTTTACAGTCTTTCATGCCCACTCGCTCAAGGATGTCGCGCACATACTTTTCCTGAGATAAAAGAATGCCACGGCCCACATGTTTTACCTCAATACCAAGGAAAAAATGAAGGGTGCCCAAATCCTTGAGCGCAAAATCCATACGAAGATCCTGAAGAAGTGCTTCAACTGCTCGAGAGGAAGAACTGGTGACGATAATATCATCAACATAAATAAGCATAAAAATAGTCACTCCATGCCGATGATAGAAAAACAAGGAGGTATCTCCTTTGGAAGCAGCAAAGCCAAGAGACTGTAACTTGGAGTACAAAGGATAATACCATGCTCTGGGAGCTTGTTTTAAACCATAGATTGCTTTGTCAAGCTTGCAAACATGCCATGGTAAAGCTGAACTTTCATACCCAGGAGGTTGCCTCATAAACACCTCTTCTTCCAGAACACCATGCAAAAACGCGTTCTTTATGTCTAGTTGTCGTATGCACCAATTCTTAGATATTGCAACGGAAAGAACCAAGCGGATAGTTGCAGCTTTTACCACAGGGCTAAAGGTATCCTCGTAATCAATGACATACCTTTGCTTAAAACCTTTGGCCACAAGACGTGCCTTGTATCTGTCAATCGTGCCATCAGACTTGCGTTTCATCTTGTACACCCATTTGCAGTCAATCACGTTTCTCCCTTTGACCGGTGGAACCAAGTGCCATGTCTTGTTTGTAACTAGAGCTCAAAACTCTTCATCCATGGCTTGCCTCCACTTAGGATCACCAAGGGCGTCATGCAGATTTTTCGGTTCACCTGTGACACAAAAACAACCCCATCGAACACAACCATCTTTATATACCTTGGGTTTCGCAATGCCACTTTGGGACCGAGTGTGGGACCGAGCAGGAGGAGGTGGAGCTGGCCGAGCATGCTGTAGCTGGAGGCGATCGTGCGTCTCTGAAACAGCAGAGTTGGACGCATGAGACGCCGGTGCAGAAAATCCTGAGTCCCCTGCTTGTAGAGAGCCAGCGGGATCCGGTGCGGCAGCCGATGGTGAACTGCCACTTGGCAGTTCCGAGCTGGAGGAAGACCGCGCCGCGCCTGGCTCCACACGCCCCGCCTCGTGGGGTGCACGGGGCCCGCTCCTGGTCGGCCCGCCAGGAGACCGCACGCCCTCCCATGCTGAGGACGATGCGGTGGGACACGTAGCTGGCCCACGCGGTGGCTCGGGGCGCCCGCCTGGCCCCCCACCTGCAGACGCGGATCCCGGCGTGGATTCGCCTGGTGCGGCTGGCCCATGCGCCGAATTGGGGCGCCCGCCTAGCCTCCCGCTGGTGGACGAGGATCCCGGAGCGGATTCGCCTGGCGCCACGCCAGGGGCGAATCCCGCGGCTGATCCGCCTGCCACCGCCGATCCCGAGGGCACCTGAGGATCTTTTGTGGTTGCATGCATGTTATCAGTTTCTTGCATAAAATCATAGGAGTTGTCACCAAAATCCTCAGCGTTCGGCTGCTCGATTGCCTGCACACTTTCAGCTGGGTCATTAGTATTAGACAAGGACATATTGTCACCAGCAAGATCCGCTCCCCCTTGAGCAAATTGAGGAGATGGCAGGAGATGAGAAGGGAGAAGGAGGAGTTCTTTTCGAAGTTGTGCACCGGCATTGGAGTGAAGACTGGCGAAAGGAAAAACTTTCTCATCGAAGATAACGTCGCGTGAAACATAGACACGACCAGAAGAGATATCAAGACACTTATAACCCTTATGAAGAGTGCTGTATCCGAGGAAAGCACATTGCTTGGATCGGAACTCAAGCTTATGCTTATTAAAGGGACGCAAGTTTGGCCAGACGACACACCCAAAAATGCCAAAAAAAAGAGTAGTTGGGCTTAGTGCCGAAGAGTCGTTCTAGAGGTGTTTGGTTCTTGATAACTCTACTAAGGATGCGGTTTATAAGATAAACGGCAGTAAGGAACGCTTCGTCCCAAAACTTGAATGGCATAAAAGCGTGAGCAAGTAAAGAGAGGCCAACTTCTACGATGTGTCTATGTTTCCGCTCGACGGAGCCGTTCTGTTGATGAGCATGTGGGCAAGAAACGTGATGCGTGATGCCAATGCGTTCAAAAAAAGAATTCAACCGTTGGTACTCCCCACCCCAATCGGTTTGCATGGCAATGATCTTGCGATCAAAGAGTCGTTCAACATGAGCTTGGAAGAGACGAAATTTTTCAAAGACATCAGATTTATTTTTGAGCAAATATATCCAACTAAACTTGCTAAAATCATCAATAAAACTGACATAGTATTTCTGTCTTCCTACAGAGACGGGTCCAGGACCCCAAACATCCGAAAAAATAAGCTCTAAAGGAGTTGTGGACTCACTAGTTGAACGAGAATAAGGCAACTGATGGCTCTTGGCCATTTGACACGTATCACACACTAGTAGGTGATCTTGTTTATTCGAAACAGGAAGACTGAAGTCACAAAGAATCTTTTGAACTACCGGAAGAGCTAGGTGCCCTAAGCGCTTATGCCACCAAGATGTGGAGGGTTTGATGGTAGCAAGGACTTGACGTTGAGGAGCACTCTGCCGTCCGGTCACGGGGAACAAGCCCCATCTACTCTTGTTTTGAAGGATTGTTCTCCGGGTAGCCTGATCCTTGACAAGAAAGAATTCAGGGTGAAGTTCAATGAAAACATCATTATCTCGCATAAGATTATAAGCTGGAAGAAGGCTCTGGTCAGCACTAGGAGCATGGAGGATGTTGTTTAAGTGGAGGGAACCAGAGGGAGTAGATAATACTGAATGGCCAATATGTGCTATGTCCATACCTTGCCCACTTGCTGTGTGGATCTGGTCGGTGCCGGTGTAGCGGTCTCGAACGGCCAGCTTCTCTAATTCCCCCGTGAAATGGTCAGTGGCGCCGGTGTCGAGATACCAGTTGGTATCTACGCCATAGGAGTGGGCAGAGTTGACGGAGCGAGAGTTGCCACCGCCGCCGCTGCCACCACGCCCACCACCACCGCGTCCGCCGCCACCGCCGCCGCCTGCTGGGTTACGCACATTGTCGATGTAGCTCTTGTCGAACCGTTTCCTGCAGCGCCACGCACCGTGGCCTTCCTCCTTGCAAATCTGGCAGCGCTCGCGGTCACCGCGCTCACCGCGGTCACCATCCTATTGGCGCGGCGCACCGCCACCTGAGTTGTCGTTGTAGTTGCTGCCGTTGTAGCCACCGCGACCACCACCCTGGCCGCCACGTCCGCTGCCGTAGCCGCCTCGACCACCCTTTGCAGCGAGGTTGGCGGAGTGATGGGCGGTGTAGGCTGCTTGCTGGGCGATGATCCGTGACTCCGCGGAGAGCAGCAGTGAAAAAAGTTCGCTGAGGCCGATCGGTTGATCGGTAACAGCGCGTGTAGAGATGGGGGTGACAAACCCGTTGTAATCGGGTTCGTGCATGAGGCCCTTCAAGATGTGCGAGACGATGTCGTCTTCATCGAGCGGTTTCCCGGCGGTGGCGAGCTCATCTGCAAGCCCCTTCATCTTGGTGAAGTAGGCGGCGGCAGAGAGATCGCCCTTGCGCGCGTTCCCGATCGCCGAGCGAAGCTGAATCTGGCGTGCCCGTGACTGCGCGGAGAAGCTTTCCACCAAGGCATGCCAGACTCCCGCAGTGGTGGTGTGGTTCGAGACCTGCATCAGAACCTCTCGGGACAAGGGGGCGAGCAAAAAAGTGAGCACCTATTGATCTTGAGTGACCCAGATCGCGTGTTCTAGGTTAGGCGTCTCGGTGATCTCCTTCTTCCCGGCAGTGTCCTTCTCGGAGACGATGACAGCAGCGGGCTCGTTGATCGAACCATCAAGGTAGCCCATCATCGCGGCGGCTCTGACATGCGGGAGCACCTGGGCCTTCCACACCACGAAGTTATCGCGGGTGAGCTTCTCCGTGATGGTGTGGCCGAGAGCAGCGAGGGAGGGCATAGCCATGGCGTGAGAGGAGGAGGAGGACGACATAACCTAGACATATGGAAGAACTAGGCTCTGTATACCATGTGAAAATAGGTGATGAAGCGCATGCCTGAGCAGGGGCACATGTTGCGTGTTATATAGCCACCAGATGGCGGCGCACAAGGTACAAGGAGGTTAGGGTTTAGGTTAGGTGGAGATTGATCTCTTAAACTAACTACTAGGATCTTATCTCAACACCTAACCTATCCTAACAATATACAACACACGCAATATACAACATGTTTAACAATACTAATGAAAGGGGTTATTTTGCTTCCGCGCGCGTATCACTTCTGCGGATGTTATAACATAAAATCGTTTGGCTTTGATTTGGTCTATCGAGTATAGACAAGAAAAACTAATTTCGTTTATCTATACTTTTGTGAGGAAAGTTAAGAATTTTTTGTTTCTTATAAGCCAACTCATAAAAAACTGAAGTCGAAATATTAGTCAGCTAACCGAATGGCCGTCCAACACCAAAGAAAATAGAAAAACATGCCCTGGTAGTGAACAGGACATGCCCTAGAGTACGTACCTCCAGTGGCAGAGCCAGGAAAATAGCATCAGGGGGGTCAAGTGCTGTGAAAACTAGTTGGGGAGCGCCAATCCAGTGAGAAATAGGCTTTTAACAGCAAATTATAACTAATTTCCACACTGTTCATCAACAAAGTACCACTAAATCCATGGTATTAGGGGGGGCCAGGGCCCCTGCTGGTCCCCCTGTCTCCGCCACTGCGTACCTCATCTGGTCCCCTCTTGGGTATATAAGGACAACTCTGGCTCCTAGGCCTTGAACGGTCACGAAGCCTTAAAATACACTTTCTAGTGCTTGAGGTTGACATTCTACGAGATTTTCTAGGCCTCGGTGACGGTGTCCTGGTTAGGGGTGCTTACCATGTCGGCCCCTTTGTAGTGGGTCGGGCAGTGGACCCCTGGATCATCATCAAGTGGGCTAAGACTATCATGTCTTTCTACGTGCTTAAAATTTAGGATGGAATCTTCCAAAGACTTGGCGCATACTACAAGTTACATTTGTATTATCGACATGTTTATCTCTAGATGTAATCGATGTCATGTAAACCATAAGAACCCCTGATCCCTATGTAAGCCCGGGGGTTTAGCTTGTAGGGTAGAGAATCAGACATTCACATATTATCTCGAGGTAAATCATCATGTACCTTGTACTCCAGTAGAATCAATACAAAAGAAGCATGACATACGGTTGTACCTCTTCGAGAGGGCCCGAACCTGGGTAAAAGTTATGTCCCTTGTTCGTCCTGTT
>NC_041391.1:82689848-82697631 GCF_002162155.2 Triticum dicoccoides
CGGATTTAACCCGATATTGGCGGTTGTTACTACCATAAGAGTTGTTTGTCTTGTTACCATCTCTGTAAAGCCCGTCCGCTATTGTGGTCAACTTCCAGGCCGTTTAGCAAAGCCCGTCCCTCCCGTGCGGTGGCACCGCCCCGCACCGGCGAGCCCCCGCCCTCCTCCTACAGCCTCGCCCCTCCTCCGCTCCCCTCCGCCGCCGTCGCCCGGGGCGTCACAGGGCAAAGCCCTTATGGCATGGCGGCGGCGGCGGTTTCTCCTCGGATCTCGATCTGGTTGGGAGGCGGCGCTCCTCTCCGACCAGATCGGCGGCGGTGGCGCAGATCGGCAGCGACATGGAAGTGGTGCGGCGGCGGCAGGGAAGGACGGCACCAGCAATGGCGGATCTGGCCTTGACTCATGTCGGGCTAATTCGTTGTGCTACCGATCTCAATCACCGTCGATGGGGCACTGCTCCTGGACTTGATCTGCAACACGAGGATGTCTGGGGCGCCAGCCCTAGGCTTGGTGGTGGTGGCCTTCTTCTTCGTCGGAGTTGGTCAGCCGGCCGGCTGTGCTCGCATGGTCATGCAGTGACCGACAGCTTGGCCGGTCGGCGGCGGCGGAACTTGGCCGGTGGCAATGGCGAAGTTCTTTCTGGATCCCGGGGCGGTGAAGCTCGGGCTTCCCGCGGCAGCATGGCGTGTTGCAATCCCTGTCCAAGGCGGATCTGTGACGGCGATCTGCTATGGATTGGTTCGGATCAGAGACGGCGACGAGCGCGCGGGATCCTTCTCGGCGGCTCTCGCGGCTTGGCGAGGCGGGGTGGGAGCCCTTCTCCTAGGCTCCAGTGGTGGCACACTCCGGCAGTGGCCGGTGCGCCAGGGGTCCCACGGTGGCACTGTTGCTGTGGTTGGTCGCCGGATCTAGGCGGCTGGATCTGGGGCTTTGAAGGCGGTCGATAGGGTGCACAGGTTGTTGGGTGGATTTCTTAGGACGGATTCGGGTGAAAACCTGATCTTCGGTCGATGGCCGGAGACGGTGATGACGATGCCCTTATCATCATTTCCTTCATGAAGGCATCATCAAGGTGAAGCTCCCAACTCCACTCAATACCTCCCGGGGAAACCCTAGATCAGCTGATCGGATGTTGGCGGCAATCATATGTCGTAACCCCCTTGGGGGCGGCATTCTTGGAGGTGCACTCGGCTTCGCGGGATCAACGAACGGCTTCTTTGGTGGAGCGGTGCTTCATCCATACATTGATGGCGATGGATCTAGACGGCATGGCGCAGTGCAGATTCGGAGTTCCATGTGGGAGGATGGACTCGCGCAGGAGGACGACGCTGTCTGGCGTCATGGTGGCGTCGATGGCTGAGAGACCTGGCACGGTAGATGCAACAGTACAACTCTGAAGATGGACTCGTGGCAGGTGGCTGCAGCGGCCCCATACCCGGCAGGCGTCCTAGTTGAGGAGTGCGTCGGACTGGTAGGTGCCCCATACCAGGCACGCGTCCTAATTGGGACCTCAGGTCTTAGATGTTTAGGTTTGGCTGCGATGTCTGTTTGGTATTAGGCCCAGACTATCACCGCCCCTTCATCAACTGGATAGGTGTAGTGACAGTTGTTGCTCAGACGGTGGCTTCAGTCTTACTGTTATATGACTTTGTTAGGTCTTGTTAGAATAATCTTCTATATCTAAATAGGGACACCCCACTAGCTGATTTTACTGGCTCCTCGTGAGGCCACGTCATCAGAATTTTTATAGCCGTTGATGCAATTTAGTTGAGCAGTCTGCAGCCGTATGATCAAGAGTTGATCGAATTTACTAGGACTTGCCACCGCCACGTTGCTTACGTACCTGGGATATAGGGCTGGGCTCTTTAGACACGCTCTAAAGCCCATGGAAAACGAATCAATAGCCCATGTATCCTCCGCACATCACTATTGTCGCCCATTGCGTCTGCATCCATCTTCCCCGTGCACGCCCTATTTTCCCCATCCAGCCGCCGCTCCTCCCCCAGTACCACGGCCAGCCGCCGGCGCCGGTACTGCTCTCTCCGGCCTGTCCCTCGGCTAGACACCGTCATGCTGGATGCTCGCTGTCCATTCTTCTGGTCAATCGTCACCATGCCCGACGCTCTCTCGGCGAGCCGCCGCCACCGCGACCGACGTTCCGCCACCTACTACTGCCGCCACGACCGACGATCTCCCCTGCATGAATTCTCTTGCCGCTACCGCTCTATGGCCGCCACTACCCTTCCAGCTCCACGACGTATGCTATTCCGGCCACAAATGCACATGAAACAGCCTCACGCACCACCTAATTCACCTAACCTCATTACATCACCCTTCATTAACCTGCAAATGCGGAAGAAAGTGGATTTAAATACCCCTGCTATGTAGTGTCATTGTCATCCATCACACACGACTTCTTGCGTCCCATCGCAAGAGGCCTCCGGCCCGGTAGCTGCACAGTTCCTATTTCCAAATGCCTATGATTTTTCCAATCCTGAAGCTTATGCCTTTTTATCTTTTCAGGTGGCGCTTCAGATCAAAGGTGCTCTGCTGCATGTTATTCTTAAACATCCCTTGCTGTTGGGAATTGTTTCATTACTTCACATGTCTCTTTGCATTTGTTCCAGATTGTGATTTACTCTCACTTTTTCATGTGCAGCAAATTCTCCTCGAGACGCACTCTGATTTCTCTCCCTTGCACTACAGGTCTGGTTCTTAAACCTAGAACTGCATCATCTAATTTTTCTTGCTTGGTTGTGCTATTCTCATCTTGGAAATTGC
The DNA here is from genome assembly GCF_002162155.2 of Triticum dicoccoides. Lineage (NCBI taxonomy): Eukaryota > Viridiplantae > Streptophyta > Magnoliopsida > Poales > Poaceae > Triticum > Triticum dicoccoides. The sequence continues at coordinate 82,692,630 of NC_041391.1, forward strand.
ATATCTTGGCTGATGCAAAGGTTGATGCGATCTGGCTTCTGTACAGAAATATAACGAAATTTTGCTCTTAAATTTTCCATGTTCCAATATACCACAATATTGTGTCCGTTAGTTGATTTTACCTGTATATTTCTATGACAGATTATCAATGTATATCTATGGATTTTAAGTTTTTCTATATAATATTTTTCTCCCATGCAATCTGAGTGTTATATATACATCACTATTTGTTGGTTGAGCCAAGTCACATACCAGAGAAGAATTAAAAGATGCAGTTCGTTCAATCTGCAGACTAGCAACACGAACATTACAAGCTACATCTATAATTTGGACACAAAGAGGAATTATATGTTCTTCATATCAATATATCATCAAGTATAACTACATGCAACAAATAGACATGTGTGACTCTGCTAGCTTGAAAGACTGTATGTATATCTTGGAAATAATACACTTGACAGGTCTACATGTGTTCTTGCTTCAAGTTTTGTCTCTAACATGATGAATTATCTATATGGTGTATAGTTTACCGTAAATGTTAGATAAGTGAACTGACAAAAAAATATAAGAGATGTGTAAAAGAGGAAAAAAAATATATACAACCATAGATTTAGCAAGAGAAAACCTGGGCTTAACTCGCTTTGCTTATTGAACTTATTACATTTTGCAAGACGTATACAGTCACCTTTAGATGGGTACCAGTGGCGTATGATAAAATTAGTACTAAAACATAAACATGTGTTTGGCTGGCTGATGCACAGTTGGATAGGATGGGAAAAGAAAATAATTATTCAACATAATCAGTCCCCTTAATTTGGTTTCCATCAAGAAATGTAGACTCGGATGTATTCAAACTTCTCCTACTTTCTATTTTGTCAGTAGTTTGGTGTACTGAAAACATAGACTTGGAGCAACACAACGATATTATGATTATTTGGTACTGCCATATATTTGAAAATCTTTCTAAATTATTCTGGCATTATCACCATTTTCTGTTTAGTCGATGTATTAAATGTTCCTCTATCATATAGAAAATCATGGATGTACACCATCTATTTAATTTGTACTGCTAGCAGCAAAGTAAAGTGTGCAGTTTAATTTGCATAGTTTGGTAAGCAGCAAGAGTGAATTTTATTTAGCCTCATTTGGTAACCAGCAAAACAACTTACTACTACAACACACACATTTATATAACATAATCCTGTCGTATTTTCAGCTTAGCTTATCTTTTCAATCACGGGTCAACAACAGGTACAAATGGACAACCAAAGTAGCAGGTACTCCTACTGAAATTGGTATACCCTATATTTTATTTCACTTCTTACCTTGATTGAGAAAATACATCTATTTTCTCCAGGATGTCACCTAATTCCGCAAACAATAATTTTCCATGTTCTACCCTCATTTCAATAAGAGAAGCTCAAAAGAAATACAGATGCAATTGCAAAGAGGAAGAGCACAAAAGACCTGGAGTTTATAACTGTCTGGTGATGGACATGAATTTTTAGGACATGATGGCACGCGATGCCGTAATCCTGGGCGTCCGCATGCGCATCAGGATTACTAATTAATATAGGGCCTTTTGCAATACGATGGTAGTAACTCAATGATACATAGAAATATACAGCCATGGGTGGGCAATGACGCTTTAAATTCGTATGGTACAACATTGCCTGGTAGTTGAGTTCTGGCACCCTGTACATTCACAGATGTGTTGAATTAAATTGGTGCTGGGTAACTTGATGGCCTGCATGTCGGTCTTTGCAGTGAATTAAATGCAGCCTGTACTAGTTAATGGAATGGGGTGTGCGAGGCCGGCATTTTAAACACAGATTGGCTAGAGACTTGTTCTTCAGGGCAAGAAGACTAGTGCTAGCAAAAGATGTATCCGACATCAGATGGACTGGACAAATCATATTGGTTCCGAATTTGTTCTGCTAGCAGGAGTTGGTTCTGAACTTGTGATATCTGTGCCCAAGAGTTGATTTGCACGGCGCAAAATCTTATCATCAGATTGGCTGGAGACTAATTCTCTCGGAGCAGGTTCCAAATAATGAATGCTCCTCAACCCGTTGCTAAAATTTCATCAGCAACAACGGTTCCAAATAAATCAATTTCAAAATTAATAATAAATAGGGTCGCCATGGAAGGGAAACATGGAAAAGAACACTTGAGGATGCAGAGGATCCACATGAACCTCAACTTATGGTGACTACTACGAGTAGAGCAACCTCGTTGCCATGGGTGTCGCTGGAGGAGCAAGAGAGAGAGAGAGAGTGTGTGTGTATGTGAGAGAGAGAGAGGGAGAGGAAGAGGAAGAGAGAGAGACCAGAGATGGACAGTACATCAATAATGCCCTATCTCCAAAAAAACCAAAAGAAACTCTACATCTTCATGTATTTGTTCTGACTAGCAATGGCATGAACAGAGAGCAAGAACTAGAGAAGCATGAGAGTGAGAGAGGAGTTACGCAATGGACAAGAAATGGGGGAGAAGATGCATGTGATGGTGCTGGTCGCTCCTGGATGTATGCTCCAAATAAATAAGATATTCCCTCCTCTAATCAATAGCATGGGATCAGTGTAGTTATTGTATGGTGGGCATGCTCACTTATTGGTTGTGGAATACTAAAACTATACCGCGCTGACACCGTGTGCATAAATCGCTATATATGCTCATCATACAAAAATTGCACGAATCACATGGGAATGAGCGGACATGATATCGACCTCGCGTGGCTGCATGTCCACTCATGATTTATCGTCTGGTGACCATCTATTCTCATATGTTGGATACATTGTTGAGTATGAAGAATGAGATACCATATGTCCAGGTCGTAGTAATTGCTCAAGGCACACCTACAAACAACATCAAAGATATCCTGCAACAGTATAGTTGATGCTACAAAGTGCTATAGCTTTATCATACAATATATGGTTCATGATATAAACTGCTAGGTTTAATCATGCGGTGCATATATGTATCGACAATAAATTTCAGTCATTCCCTATATAAGAAATATATCACTTTAATGAATCAAATTATATTCTTCTTTGAGATGCTGATGTTACTCTGAAAATCCACATAAAAAATTCTGCAGCAACGCGCGGGGAATCACCTAGTTAATAAAGTGGCCACATGCATTGCCCAGATGCAGAGGCCGGGGGTCATCCTCCTTTTCTAAACAAAATAAAAATAAGAGTTGTTGGATTTCCCCGAAGAGGATGAGTGGTGTAGCACGGAAGAAGAAAGTATTTCCCTCAGTTAAGAACCAAGCTTTATCTAACCAGTAGGAGGCAACGCACATACAACATTAGCAGCACCTGCACACAAACAAAATAATTACTTACATCCAACGTGGCTGTCACTCTCCTTATTCTTGCTAGCCACAATGTTAAAAGCGAATAATAGTAAAGAGAGCGAAGGATAGTAGTAACTAGAGTAATGATCCACCGGCTCCTGCTCCTCCTCCAAGAAAGAAAGTTAGGGTTCGTGCCTCTCGCCGGCGCCGGCGCAGGTCCGCCTCGTCTCCGGTGGTCCTAGGGCCATGGAGGCGCGGTGGATCCTGGCATGGGCCAGCGGGAGGGCTCCGCTTCTAGTAGTTTTTTTTCAATCTTGTTAGGGTTTGTGTCCTACTCAGGAAGGCGAGACGGCGGCGGCTCCCTGAAGATGGAATAAAGGTCTCCCCGCCTAGCCCCCGTTCCAGTGGTGCCTCTAGCATCGTTGGTGGGCGTGTGGAGGTGTGTCTCCGGCAGATCTATCTTTGGGGGATTTGCCCGGATCTCATCGTTGTTCGTCTACGTTCGTGTGTCTTCGGTTCGTATCCTTCCGATCTACGTTATTTTTCATCGGCGGCGGTTGCTGTTCTGAGGTGCTGGTCCTATGGGGCCTTAGCACGATTCCCGACTGTCTACTACAACAAGTTGTGCCCGGCTCCGGCGATGGAGGGGCGATGACGGCGGCGCGCCTTCGGCTCGCTTCGGTGCTTGTAGTCGTTGCTAGGTGGTCTACGAATCTAAATGTAATTTTTATTTCTAGTATTCGTTGTACTGCCATGATTGAGGATGAATAGATTGAAAGTTCTTTCGCAAAAAAAAAGATAGCAATTGTAGGAACTTCTACATATATAGAGAATAGACCCGGGGGCCATAGGTTCATTAGAGAAATCTCTCCCGAAAGCATAATATAGAATGGGTAAACAAATTACTATTAGGCAATTGACAGAGTTGCACATAGTTATGAAGATCATCCAAGGCATAATCGTTATATAGGCATTACGTCCGAGACAAGTAGACCGTTAATCCAACTGCATCTAGTACTATTACTCCACCCCAAGATCGCTATCCTTCTTGCATCTCAAAGTTCATGTAAACAGAGCAACGCATTAAGTAAGATGACATAATGTAAACAAAATAAGGTCAATTTATATGGTCAAGCCCGGTCGTTTTATTCTTAGTATCTATAGTACAAATATGTGCCCTTGTCCTTCTGTCGCTGGACAAGATCACAGCAAGATTTTGACGACATGATATTATCATTTGGCCATGTAAGAATAATTAGGTTCTATAACACATACTACATAACTTTCATAGACTAAATTTTACTAAAAGTTACAATGCCTGAGAAAATGTTACAATATTTCTTAGAGTTTAGAAAATATTACAATATTATATATATAAAAGTCTGTCATACACATGACCTTATAACGGGGCATAACGGGGAATGCGGATGGGATACATCCCCTTGTTAGACTGCGAGGTTAAAGTCTACCCCTACCCATCACCTAATAGATGAATTTCCCATGGGTTCGTGGGGAAGGGGGCCTCATTGCCATCCATAGACAAGGGGTGTGGTCGGGATGGGGATGGTCCATTTCCCTGGTCATTGGGGCCGAGAACGGCCAGAAATGGGGCGAGCGGTGGTGGCATTGAGGTAGGGGCTGGAAAGTGGCGGGCGAGCGGGAAGCGTCGTGGCATGTCCCTATTTTACTAAGAACAACCCA
>NC_041391.1:82697927-82727131 GCF_002162155.2 Triticum dicoccoides
TCGAGGAACTAAAGGTGTTAGGTCATGCTAGTAATGCTTAATCCCCTAAACAAAACATTTCCCCTCAAATATCTCTTTTAGGGATCTGCTAAAGATACCCTACTATGTCAAACCGAATTCAATCTTCTATCAACATCAACATATATGCAGCTTCATGGGAGTGATATAGTTTTTAATGGATCCGGTAGACGATGCTCAATCTCGTAAACAAAAACATTTCCCCTGAAATAGCTTTTGGAGGTCTGCTAGACATGCCCTTAGTGTCGTGGAATTGTCACATCATATGTCCAAGTGAAAGGACTTAGTCGTGGAGCCATCGCAACTAGGAAGCTTAAAGGGGTTAATTGGGACAAAGGACACGGGGTTTATACTGGTTCGGCCCCTTACGGTGAAGGTAAAAGCCTACGATCCAGTTTTGAGTGGGATTGATTATGTCTCGATTACCAGGGAGCGAATCCGCTTGACCTAGTTCTCGATCTGATGTTACTCACCTGAACCGCCGTCGGGTCGTCCCTTTATATACAGAGGTCGACGCTCAGCGGCTCTCAGAGTCCCGGCCGGCTCATAAACAATGTCCGGATCGGTCTCTCTCTATTCCTGCCTTGCAATACAAGTTACATACATATGGCGGTTTATCTCTATGGGCCTTAAGTCGCCTTTGGGCTTTTGGGCCCTTAACTGAACCGTCATCTTCAAGTGTCGTCTTGGGCTTCATAATACGAGTCGTCATAGGTATAACCCGGCCCCTCCTGGGCGGGTCATACCTAATAGTTATATCTGCAACATTAGGCCCCAAATTGATTTGAACGGGTTCATGTCAATCTTCAACACTTAGAAAAAGTTTCCTGCTCTTCGTTTCTATAGAAGCTTTATAACCCACCATGGCGTCATCCTATGGATTTGGGATAACCCGCCATGACGTCATCTGCCATTAACGCATGCTTTGTCCATCATATCTCAACGGATCCTTATCTTAATGATCATCCCAAGAATCGAGGCGTCCTAGTAGCTGGATAATGATATTTTTGGCCTCCTCGTTTTTTGCGCCCACTTAAGAGCCTTCCTTATAAATAGGCCCGATCGGTCTTTCCTCATTCTTCCCCTTTCCATCATCTTCCACCTCTCGCACCCTTATGCCATTCGAGCGCCACCACCACCGCAGAGCGCACCGGCATCCTCGTCCAGGCCGCTGCATCAACCTGAGTCAATCCAGAGAATGGCGGCGACCCTCCGCAGTAGATCTGCAGCTGTAAGTTCCTGCTTTCCCGCACTTTAAATCTTCATTAGGGTTTCTGCCTGTTCTTCGTGTTCTTCATTGTTTCCTCGTAGTTCCTCTACTGCAGCCTCTTTTGATCCAAAAGTAATAGAACTCATGCGGTAGTTGTTTTGCTCCATTTTTTATACTAGCGGATCCCTTTTTTCTGTAAACAAGCCTCATTAGAACTCACAAACTTATTTGAACTGGCTTTTTAGGTCTAGATTATTTCCTTTTCCTGAACAGCCGTCGATCCAAAATAATAGCTGCAGCCTGTGAAACTTGTTTGTGTAACACTTAGGCGAAAACTATATTTTGTTAGATCCACCTAGCCATGGCGACTCTTATCACCGGCTTAAAATTGCAATGCTCAATTGATAATCTTAACCACTCATGGCGGTTTAGATAACTTGCTTGCTCATGGCACTCATGGCGGCTTAAATAACTTAACATAATTAGCCACATACCATTAGGCCCCTTTATAAGACGCCATCTTGAATATGCACTGTAATGCTTCTCTTCGGCTTAAATTTGAACCGGAAATTTTACTCTTTGTTAGGCTTCCTTCACAATGCCGCCCAAACAACCCACTTCATGCAATTGGGTCAAGTCCATCGTCACAGATAGTATGCTTGAAGACTTTGTGAAGACTGACTATCTGCCAAAGAAGGAAGTCATGTCATATCGTGCTCCTGACCCCACAGAAGAAAAACCTCAGCGCAAAGAGGGGGGAGGTCATCGTCTTCACTGACCATATGAACCGAGGTTTTTCACCACCCGGCTCAAAATTCTTTAGAGACGTCCTGCACTTTTTTGACCTCCGCCCACAAGACATAGGACCCAACTCCGTGTCCAATATTTGCAACTTTCTAGTGTTCAGTGAGGTGTATCTTGGAGAAGAGCCCAGCTGATTACCCTTTAGAGAGCTATTTTATTTGAACCGCCATAACGGATGTGCCAATGGACCTAGCTTGGAGCTTGGCGGGGTCTCAATCCAACGACGGAGAGACGTCATTTTTCCTTATGCAAATCCACCATGTCACCCCAAAGACTGGAACCAGACATGGTTCTATTGCCAAGACACTTCTCCGGCTGATGAGAACCCTCTGCCCGGCTTTCGTGCTCTGCGTCTTGACTCCAATCATCCGCTTCCTGATAAGGTGACAGCCGCCGAACGCCAGACGCTCGCCCCCACCATGGCTCAAGTCAAGGCTCTTTTGGGGAATGGGCTAAATGGTATCGACTTGGTCCGAGTTTGGCTTGCCTGGCGGATCATTCCATTGAGCCGCCGCTCAGGTTTGATGTGCACTTACACGGGCAAGAAGAATGACCCTCTACGGCACAGCCATGACAATTTACCTGACCACGTCATTGATGACATGACAAAGTCACTCTTGAATGAAAGCCTAGCAAATTGTGGTAAGGTGGGCTTAAGCCCCTTCTGCGAAGCTAACCCGGCTCCAGCGGTAAGACGCCAACCTGAGTAAATTACCTTTAACCTTGATGTTTGTATGTACTCAACCTTTGCTAATTTTCACAGGCTGATGATAAATTTTGGAAGGCAAAATATGATCATGAGGCCGCGAAGAGAGCTAGGAAGGCCAAGAGATCTGCCAGGAAAGAAGCCACGAAGAAAAGAGGAAAAAAGTCTAGCACTTCTGAGTTGTTTCAACTGGAGGACTCTTCTGAGTCAGAGGTAGCCCTTGACTCTGTTGGCTCATTCTTCAATCACCTTATTGATACCGATTATGATCAGGATGACACGGGAACGAGTCATGGGGTAGATTAAGAGGTAACTATTATTTCCTCCGACTCAAAGCCTTTGCCAAGGAAAAAAATCCAAAGAGTAACCAGGAAAGTAAGATTTTCACATCGCTTAGCTTATCAAGATCCTCAATTTCTTTTGAAGCGACATATTCATGAGAGCTGGAGGCAGACCCAGACTAACAAAAACGCGGAACTCTCCTCCGGCTTACCAAATACACCAAAGAAGCGACAGAACGAGGTCACCCCCGATTTAAATCCCTTTTATCCTTTGGCGGGTCTCACTCGTCAACCACTCAACTCTTCTGACTCGAATTATCAGGAAACTTCACCTTCCTCCGGTGACTCAATCCAGTCCAACTTGCCGGCTTTCAAGACCGCTCGAGGGTAATGATGACTTACTTATCATGTATTCATTTCAATTGTATATATTTGTACTGATCTTTTGATCTTATGTAGCGGAAAAGCAAAGCCCAACAAAAGGCAAAGAAAAACAAGCTGGCCGAAGAGCCGATCTTCAAAGCGCTGGACCTCCAGACGACCACGCCTGAGGCCTCTGTTCTTGAGCCGCCACCTAAACCAGCTCATGACATGCCGACGCCGACCGCTGACCCGCCTGCCGAGCAAGCCGCTGATGGCTCTGAAAACCCCTGAAGTCTCTAGCCCGGCCAAGACAGACGACCCCCAAGACGCTGATGTTGAAATTAACAAGGCTGACTACACTGAGCCGGGGAGACCTACGGTGTTGGCCAAGTGTTCCGCCAAGGAGGAGCACCTGGAACGCCGCAAGGTCAGGTTTGATGTTGCTGATTATACTCACATGAGTATTGGGGAAGTTTTTTCTAGCTATCTTAGCCTAGTACACAACAGTCGTGACGTCAAAATTGATATGGTGAAGCAAATGCACCAGAAGTTTGAGGTATAGTCTCTTCCCTTCATTGAATTATCCTTACTATGATAGTCCCCAAGTCTATTGCTTATTATGAATATGTTGTAGACTTAGAACATACATGTAAGCATCAGTAATATCCTTTGGTCAAACCTGTAAAAATTCGGCTTAATCCATAGTCCCCAAGGGCCGGTTTAATCAACATGAATAAGCCGGTCCTTCACCTGCTGGTATAGAGTATAGTACTTGTGTAGATTGAACAGCAATATGCATTAGCCCCCAAGTGCCAATTACTCTTGCCTGCAAAGTGCTTGGGACTTACTCTTATGAACCGCCACTTTGATAAAATTCTTTGGTAAACATTAGCCCCCAAGTGCCAAGTGGTGTTGCTTGGAAAAGGCTTGGGACTTAATATTGTATGCTAACAGTCATGATTTTGACCCGGTATTTGTACAGGCCACCACCACTCAACTTCAATCAGAAGTGTCTTACTTGAAGAACCGCCTGGAAGCACAGGAGACTGAAACCCAAAGAGCCAACTCTAAATTTGAATTCAGTGTATATGAACAAGAGAAACTGAAAAAAGACTTTGAAGTGGAGAAAAAGTCCTGGGCTGAAGAGAAGATCGCCTTAACCAATCGGGCTAAGAAAGCAGAGGCGGGTCTTGAAGAGGTAACAACCGAATTATCCGGCTTAAAACACCATGTATCTCAGATGGTCTCAGCAATCTTTGGTAAGTCGCCCTGCTAGTATCGAATATTTGAATCTTTCCAGTGATCATATGAATTAATATTAACTCACCTGATATTGCTATGCAGGCCCCAGGAGCACAAATCTTAACCAAGAGATGCTGATAAAGCTGAAGCGGTTTATACGCTGGTGGAACAACTCTACACTGGATCTCAGCGTGCCTTAGCCACAGTGGCCCTGTCAAATGAAGTTCCCACACTCTTGGTGGATGTTCTAAGGAAGCTTTCTGTGCTGCCCCAGCGATTCAATGAATTAAGGCGGTCGTCTGCAAGAGCCGGAGCCATGGATGTCTTAAGCCGGGCCAAAGATTGGCTTCCAGAATTAGACCCGGCCGACAACGCCATTGGGTATCCAAGCCTGAAGGAGGACGTCACTCCATTTGATCAGGAGGACTTCGCCGCTTGTGTGAAAGAAATACGCCCTGTGGCCACCCTGATTGCTGATGAGGCGGATCTCACAAGGTACCAGCCAGGTTATGACGTGGAGAACCAGAGAATACCAATGCTGCATTATAAAGTGACCAGCCTGATCCCTCCAATCCGTAAGCATACCTTCGCCCCTGAAGTTGACCCAGCCGGACTAATTGATGATGAAGCTGAATTTGAAGCTTTGAATGGCATTGACTGGTCATCATCAACCTTCCAGGACAGGGAACAGGACAGAGGAGCGGAAAGGGTTGATCCGGAAGCTTCAGGCCAACAAGAAAATTGATCCGCCGGGCGGCTCATCTTTGTAACCCGCTGAAAAACAATTTAATCATTTGGACTCGAGGAGTCATGTAATAGGGTAGAAATGACTTTGCTTTGCCATGCCATCGTGCATGCTTTGGTGCTCAACATTATTAAGCGGCCATCTTATATTCACCCCCTTTTTATACTTATCATCTATTTTCCTTATGCTTAAGAAAGTCTTTGAACTGTCCTGCACATAGAAATAGATCACAAGAACCCTTGGCGACTTACCGCAGGGCGTGTCATAATATCTTACATATAACCCCTAATATATAAAAAGTCACAGATAAGCCTGTTATGAATTATAGCTTTGAAACACAACTATAATATCATACCTGTGATGTTGAATTTGTACTGCCGGTTTATTCGACCTGAATAGTAAGGGTGATAACCCAATCCTTAGAAACCAGTACTTCCAAATGTATGATGATTGCCATACGCTGGCGACTTATCGTCCAAAAACCAAGTCGGGTTAAATTTAAACCACACTTATACTTAGATCTGAACAAAAACGGTCTCAAGACAAAACAAAGGTTGCTTTCAAACAAAACTTGAGCCAAATAGAAAGAAAAAGTCAAGGCTTCTGATTCGAATACGATCAGTAAACCGTTCCAAAGGGGTTAAGCTAGGATTCGAATATGATCATGTAGCCCCCAGTGGCTTTGGCGTTGCGCCGATCAAGAGGGTATTGACAGCTATGTTCTCTTTGGTTCGAATGCGACCTAAATTTGAACAGGAAGCCCCCAAATGACCTTGAGAGTTTTTTAACGACTCTGATTTGAATATGATCAAAGTCGGACCCAAAAGGGGCTAAGCTATGATTCGAATACGATCAAGAAGCCCCCTAGTGAGTTTGGCATTGTGTCGATCAAAAGGGTACCGACAGCTATGTTCTCTTTGGTTCGAATACGACCTATGTTTGAATAGGAAGCCCCCCTAGTGATCATGAGGTTTAACGGCTAGATTCGAATATGATCATGAGCCAGACCAAGAGGGTTAAGCTAGATGCGAATATGATCAGCCCCCAATTGGTCGTTTGAAATGATGATGATGAAGACATATGATCATTGTGGATGAAAAGGACAGAGGTCCTGCTTTATTACTTATCATAATATATACATCATCAAAATATGTACATCATTAGAGACGATGGCTCAAGTGTAGTAAGGCCGCAGATGAGTGATATTCCACGGCCGGCGGGTCTCCTGCTCCGACTTACCTGAGTCTTTGTGCTCTTGAACATCGATAAGGTAGTATGACCCGTTGTTCAAGTTCTTGATGACCACAAAGGGACCTTCCCAAGGTGGGGATAACTTGTGTGCATCAGTTTGATCCTGGATGAGCCAGAGCACCAAGTTACCTTCTTGAAAGGTTCTGGACCTAACCCGACGGCTGTGATAACGGCGCAGGTCCTGCTGGTAAATCACCGAGCGGGCTGCTGCCAAGTCACGCTTTTCATCTAACAGGTCGAGTGCATACTAACGCGCCTGGTCATTATCAGCCTCAACATAAGCCGCCACGCGGGGCGAGTCATGAGGATGTCACTAGGGAGAACCGCCTTTGCTCCGTAAACCATGAAAAAAGGTGTGTAACCCGTAGATCTGTTGGGGGTAGTATTGATGCTCCATATCACAGAAGGTAACTCCTCCAACCAACAACCCGGCGTCCGTTGCAAAGGAACTAAAAGCCGGGGCTTGATGCCTTTCAAGATTTCCTGATTGGCTCTTTCAGCTTGACCATTCGATTGGGGGTGAGCTACTGATGAAACATCAAGCCGAATATGCTCATGTTGACAGAACTCCTCCATCGCGCTTTTGGACAGATTAGTACCATTGTCAGTTATAATGTTGTGTGGAAAGCCAAAACGAAACTCACCTTTTTCATGAATTGAACCGCCTTGGCTGCATCACACTTACTAACTGGCTCTGCCTCAACCCACTTTGTGAATTTCTCAACCGCCACCAAGAGGTGGGTCTTTTTATCTTTGGAACTTTTAAAAGGCCCAACCATGTCGAGTCCCCAGACTACAAACGGCCAAGTGATTGGAATCATCCTCAACTCTTGAGCCGACAGGTGAGCACGTCTTGAGAACTTCTGACAACCATCACATTTACTGACCAGATCCTCCGCATCAGCGTGAGCCGTCAGCCAGTAAAATCCATGACGAAAAGCCTTGGCCACAAGGGACTTTGAACCGGCATGATGGCCACAATCTCCTTCATGAATCTCACGAAGAATTTCTTGACCTTCCTCAGAAGAAACACAACGCTGAAACGCCCTAGTGACACTACGATGATGTAACTCACCATTGGTAATTGTCATTGACTTAGACCGCCGGGTTATCTGCCTGGCCAAGGTTTCATCCTCAGGCAACTTGCCCCGGGTCATGTAAGCCAAGTATGGCACTGTCCAATCTGGGACCATGTGAAGAGCCGCCACCAATTGTGCTTCCAGGTCAGGAACAACCAAGTCTTCCTCTGTAGGCAACTTGACAGAAGGGTTATGCAGAATATCCAAGAAAGTGTTAGGCGGCACTGGCTTACGCTGAGACCCCAACCGGCTTAAAGCATCTGCCGCCTCATTCTTTCTACGGTCAATGTGCTCCACTTGGTAACCCTTGAAGTGTCCAGCAATAGCATCAACTTCACGGCGGTAAGCCGGCATGCGAGGATCCTTGGAATCCCACTTGCCTGATACTTGTTGAGCCACCAGATCTAAGTCGCCAAAGCACCTTACCCGGCTTAAGCTCATCTCCTTAGCCATCCGAAGACCATGGAGCAAGGCCTCATACTCAGCTGCATTGTTAGTACAGGGAAACATCAACCTTAGCACACAACAAAAAAATTCACCTCGAGGGGAAGCTAAAACAACTCCAGTCCCCAAGCCCTCCAATTGCATGGACCCATCAAAGTGAATAGTCCAATATGTGTTGTCCGGCTTCTCTTCAGGCATCTGCAGCTCTGTCCAATCGTTGATAAAGTCCACCAGTGCTTGAGACTTGATAGCAGTGCATGGCACATACTTTAAACCATGAGGCCCAAGTTCAATGGCCCACTTGGCGACTCGTCCTGTGGCTTCTCTATTTTGAATGATAACTCCCAAAGGAGCAGAACTGACCATAGTGATGGGATGACCCAGGAAATATTGCTTAAGCTTCCGGCTTGCCATGAACACCCCATAAATGAGCTTCTGCCAATGCGGATACCTTTGCTTGGACTCAATAAGCACCTCACTGATGTAGTAAACCGGCCGTTGAACCAGATGTTCCTTACCAGCCTCCTTGCACTCCACCACAATGGCCACACTGACGACACATGTGTTAGCAGCCATGTATAATAATAATGGCTCCTTATCAATGGGAGCAGCAAGGACTGGCGGCTCAACTAGCTATCTCTTCAAATCTTCAAAGTCAGCGTTAGCAGCATCACTCCACACAAAGTCGTCTATCTTGTTCATCATCTGATACAGTAGTATGGCCTTCTCATCTAACCGACTTATGAACTGGCTTAAAGCAGCAATATGACCCGCCAAACGCTGAACATCATTGATACACGCTGGCTTAGCCAAAGAGGTGATTGCCTTGATCTTCTCTGGGTTAGCCTTAATGCCTCTTTTAGAAACCAGAAAACCCAAAAGCTTGCCTGCTGGCATACCAAAAATGCACTTGGCTGGGTTAAGCATCATCTTGTAGACCCGGAGATTATCAAAGGTTTCCTTCAGATTATCTATCAAGGTCTCCTTTTCTCGGGACTTTACCACAATGTCGTCCACATAAGCATGAGTGCGCCAATTGTGAAGACAATTCTGCACACATCACTGATAAGGAGCCCATACTCTTAAGCCCAAAAGGCATAGACACATAGCAGAAGGCTCCAAACGGAGTAATAAAAGTCGTCTTCTCCTGGTCCTTAACTGCCATCTTGATCTGATGATAACCAGAATAAGCATCCAAAAATCTCAAACGCTCACAACCCACCGTAGCATCAATGATTTGATCAATATGATGGAGAGCGAAGGGATCAGCCGGACAAGCTTTGTTTAAGTCCGTGTAATCCACACACATACGCCAGGAGTCGTTCTTCTTAAGCACAAGCACCGGGTTAGCCAACCACTCTAGATGAAAAACTTCAACAATGAACCCGGCCGCCAAGAGCCAGGCCACTTCCTCACCAATGGCCTTACGCCTCTCCCCATTGAACCGCCAAAGAAACTACTTGACCGGCTTAAATTTTGGATCAATATTGAGAGTGTGCTCAGCGAGTTCTCTCGATACACCCGGCATATCAGAAGGCTTCCATGCAAAGATGTCCCGGTTCTCGTGGATGAACTCGATGAGCGCACTTTCCTATCTGGGATCCAGATTAGCACTGATACTGAACTGCTTAGATGAGTCGCCTAGAACAAAATCAACAAGCTTGGTGTCATTGGACGACTTAAACTTCATCACCGGCTCATGTTCTGTGGTTGGCTTCTTCAAAGACGTCATGTTCGCCGGGTCAATGTTGTCCTTGTAGAACTTCAACTCCTCTGTTGCAGAAACAGATTCAGCGTAAGCAGCATCGCCTTCCTCAAATTCCAAGGCTATCTTCCGACTCCCATGCACTGCGATGGTGCCTTTATGACCCGGCATCTTGAGCTGCAGGTAAACATAACACGGTCGTGCCATGAACTTGGCATAAGCCGGTCGTCCAAACAGGGTGTGATACGGGCTCTTGATTTTAATCACCTCAAAAGTTAACTTCTCGGCCCTAGAATCATGCTCATCACCAAAGGACACTTCCAGTTCAATCTTGCCCACTTGGTACAACGACTTACCAGGCACCACTCCATGGAAAACAGTGTTGGACATCTTATGATTTTTATTAGTCAACCACATGCGACAGAAAGTCTCATAATAGAGGATATTGATGCTGCTGCCTCCATCCATGAGTACCTTAGTGAATTTATATCCACCAACCTGAGGTGCCACCACCAAGGCCAAGTGACCC
This sequence comes from Triticum dicoccoides, assembly GCF_002162155.2. NCBI lineage: Eukaryota > Viridiplantae > Streptophyta > Magnoliopsida > Poales > Poaceae > Triticum > Triticum dicoccoides. The sequence goes on from NC_041391.1 coordinate 82,708,305, forward strand.
GGATTATCAACCCGGGGAGGGTGATCTTCCCTACTCCGTAGGATAGGCTGCTCAGACCATCTCAAATAATGAGGAACTGCCGGCTCAACAGTGTTCACAGCCCTCTTATGAAGCTTATGGTCCCGTTTGCACAAACTGGTGGTAAACACATGATACTGTCCACTATTCAGCTGCTTTGGATTACTCTGATATCCAGATTGTTGCTGCTGCTGAATTCCCTGGCCAGATTGCTGCTTATAACCACCTTGATTACCTCGAGAGCCTTGAAAACTGGAATTTGAACCGCCGCCCAGGCCATGAAAACCGCCGCCACCTGAGCCGCCGCCCGGCCCATGATTGTTGTCAAACATGTTAGAGTTCTTGAAAGCCTTCATGATCGTACAGTCCTTCCACAGGTGGGTTGCCGGTTTCTGCTGAGTACCATGCCTTGGACCGGGCTCATTTAGCAACTGCTCAAGATTGGGACTTGACCCGCCGGACCGAGGAGGTGGTCTCCCCTTACGTCGTTGGTTGTTGCCCTGCCCATTGGTGTTAGCCACAAACTCCGAGCTACCATCAACCTTACATTTATTATTGCCTCCTTGATTTGCCGGGTTATGTTGAGGACCCTTGGCATTGTCGTTCTTCTTTCCCTTCCCTGTCTTCTCATCGTGAGACTCGGAATCCTTGGTACTATCAGAGTCGGCGTATTTCACTAGAGCCCCCATCAGCTAGCACATGTCATTACAATCGCGTTTGAGCCGCCCCAGCTTCATTTTCAGAGGCGTAAAACGACATTTTTTCTCCAACATTAACACTGCAGAGCTGGCATCCATCTTATCAGATGAATGTATTATGGCCTTGACCCGGCGTACCCAATGGGTCGTGGACTCGCCCTCCTCTTGCTTGCAATTAGTCAAGTCCACAATTGAAATGGGCTACTTGCATGTATCTTTGGAGTTCTGAATAAACCGGGCCTTTAACTCAGCCCATGAACAGATGGAATTAGGTGGCAGCCCCTTCAACCAAGTGCGGGTCGTTCCATCCAACATCATGGTAAAGTACTTGGCCATTGCAGCGTCTCTGACTTCCAGTAGCTCCATGGCCATCTCATAGCTTTCAATCCATGCACGAAGCTGTAAGTCGGCTGTGTAATTAGGCACCTTTTGAGGTCCTTTGAAATCCTTGTGCAAACATTCATTACGCAGAGCCGGCACCAGACAAGGGACACCTCCAGTCCTAGCGGTCACACCTGCCTCAATAGAAGTCGTCGGATAAACCGGAAAAGACTGGTAAGCCGCCCGCAGAGCCGCCTGTTCAGCCGCCTGCTGAGCCGTCCGCTCAGCCTCTTGGCGTATCCTGTCCTGACCAACTAAGTTAGGAATTCCATCACGCGCCGGGTCATGCCCGCCCGGCTGGTCACGGCGTCGGGCGTTGCTTGAAACGGCCGCTGAATCCATGTGCCTGCTATAACTCGGGCTCCGGCTTGGGCGAGGGGTCGAATGAATTCTGTCTCGCCTGTAAGAGTACGCCTCCTGCTGCACCAAAGCCGTCTAAAGAAGCTCTCTGACCCTTCGTGTTTCAACCGCCGTCGGAGAGTCGCCATCCACCGGGAGAGTCGCCAATCATGCTGTCACGGCGATAATGTTCTCCAAAGGGTTAGAATAATGACCCGATGGTGTTGGTATATGTGATGCCCTCGATTCAATCGTACATTAATCATACACGCAAATGTGTATGATCAAGATCAAGGACTCACGGGAAGATATCACAACACAACTCTAGACACAAATTAAAATAATACAAGCTTTATATTACAAGCCAGGGGCCTCGAGGGCTCGAATACATAAGCTCGAATACAAACGAGTCAGCGGAAGCAACAATATTAGAGCACAGACATAAGTTAAACAAGTTTGTCTTAAGAAGGCTAGCACAAAAGTAACATCAATCGAAAAGGCAAGGCCTCTTGCCTGGGAGCCTCCTAACTACTCCTGGTCGTCGGAGTCCGTCACGTGGTAGTAGGCACCCTCGGGGTAGTAGCAGTCGTCGGTGGTGTCGTTTGGCTCCTGGGCTCCACCATCTGGTTGCAGCTCCGAGAAGAATGGAAAGATGTGGAAAAAGGGGAGCAAAGCAACCCTGAGTACTCATCCATAGTACTCACAAGCAAGGATCTACACTACTTATGCAACATTATCAAAGGAAGGCTATATATGTGGACTGGTCTGCATAAATGCCAGAATAGAGAGAAGGCCTAGCCCTATCGAAGACTAGCATCTTCTGGAAACCACCTTCTTGCAGCAAACAAGAGGGAGTAGAGTAGCATAAAGTAAAGTAGTAGTAGTAGTGTTATCAACCTCAGCCAGAGATCCTTTCTCGACTCCCTGCGAGAAAGCAATCCCAGAGCCATACTATCCATTTCGCATATCCAAAACTCATCACCATCCAATTCTCATCACAAGTATCCAGTTCTAGTTGTATTGGTCGGGATACAACTCCAAGTGTCCGTTACCATAGGATAGGCTATCGATAGATGTTTTCTTCCCTGCAGGGGTGCACCAACTTACCCACCACGCTTAATTAACTCCGGCCAGACACACTTTCCTGGGTCATGCCCGGCCTCAGCCAAACAATACGCCGCAACCCGACCTAGGCTTAATAGAGAGGTCAGCACGCCGGACTAAACCTATGCCCCCAGGGGTCCTGCGCCATTGCCTCGGGAACTCTTGCATGTTGCGAACGCGGTCGGTGAGCAGACCTAACTACGTCCTTCAAAAAGGCAGGTGCTTACACAGTCCAACTCGACGCGCGCCGCTCAATTGCTGACATCTATTAAGCTTTGGTTGATGCATACGACGCAGCACCCCCATACTATGCCCACGTGATGGTTAGTGCTGTCAGGCCAGAGGCCCCTCGAGTCAAATATCCAAATCGTAGTGGATTAGGAGCACGCGGTAACAAGCAGAGAGTCATGAAAGATGTGACCCCATTGCCCCGTCTCGAGGACTTGCTGCAAGGGCTAGGAATGCCCGGCCACGCCTCGTAAGTATCTCATAGGCACCTTCTAGGTCAACCCGTCTCCACATCACTCGTGGGTACCCCTCAGGGTCGACCCGCCTTTTCAAGTAACAGTTGTAAGGTCCAAGTATCTGCATGTCCAAACATCAAGGGGAAAACCTGAGGAATCACCCCCGGTGAATTCAACTTGATGTAATCATCAAGGTGAACGTAAGAGGATCCACCCTCGAGGTCCACACTTGAGGGGTTGCACGATAGAGTCGTATCTGTCAGGACCCCGACTCGATGTCACATCGATCTAGCTGGTAACACCTCATATCACTTTGCGGCCTCACGCACGGTATCCCCACGGGTGTCGTCTTACCTTTTCCCGGGACCGTTTGCGCCTTTTGGCTCACGTATATGATAGTGTCGCTAGCATCCATATGATAAGGAGCCCGGGCTGACATGACTAGTCGTAAACCCAAAGTGGCACAGACTTACAGGGACAGGCATCCATGACCCAGCTTCGAACGTGTCGGTCATCAGCAAGTGGGTCCGGGCTGTAGCACTGGGCTAGCAGGACTCCGGTAAACCGGGCTGTAGCGGGCTAACAGGACTCCGGTACTCAAAGCGTGACATTTCCCCGAAGGGACAGACACAGGAACGAAGAAGGACACATGCCGGCCAGCCTAAGTGTTCCAGAGCAGTAGCAAGCTACCATGGCTCAGCGGTAACACTAGGAGACATTTCCCGGTAAGAGAGGCTACTAAAGATAAAGAACTAGATAGTCAGATCCTACACATACCAAGCATTTCAATCATACACACAATATGCTCGATATGTGCAAATACAACGAAGCATCACAACATGACTCTACGACACAAGTACTTTATTTAAGGCTCAGGGAGCCATACATAACATACACAAAGGTACGGGTCTCACGACCCAACATTCAAGTCATACAGTCATACAAACCAACAGCGGAAGTAACTTGTCTGAGTACAGACAACTAGTAAAATAAAAGAGGCTTGGAAAGCCTAGCTATACTACATGGTCCTTCACAAGCTCAGGGTCACCACCTGGGCCTTTAGCCTACTCGTTGATGTCAATGTCTACATAGAACCCATCAGAAGGGGTTGCAGCGTCTTCTGTAAAAATGTAAATTATAGCAACATGAGTACAAAGGTACTCAGCAAGACTTACATCAGATCCTACATACATGCATATTATCAAGAAGGGTTGGTGGAGTTATTGCAGCAAGCCAGCTTTGACTTTTGGCTAGACTATCCTACGATACTTCAACTTGAAATGGTTTTGCGCACACGAGTCCACTACTCACCACTTCAATACACTACCGAGGATCCACCTCCGTCTCCCTATGGAAGAGCCATCCTCGGCACTCACACTTATCTTGAGGCTTTTAGTAGTTTCCATTTACTTGTCTATGAACTGTATAGGCAACCAAGTAGTCCTTTACTGCGGACGCGGCTATTCGAATAGATCATGTTAACCCTGCAGGGGTGTAATTCTTCATACATGCTCTCACCACTTACCGTCGTTTACACGACATGTACTCGGCAACCTTCAAGCGGAAGCCCAACGTGGGTGTCGGCCACGACCTACCTAATCACCTAAGCCTCCAGTAGGCTACAAACACCAGAAACTACTTGCAACTCCTGGACGGAGAACTAGGGTGAATAAGAAGCCGAGAGGGTCCATTGGTTTCGGGCCCAATGCATGGTAGTAGCTGATTCTTAAATCACACATACAGATCTCAGTGCTTAAGGTCGGCTTCAATGAAACAACCCACCATGTACTCCTACATGGCCTCTCATCGATACCTTTACCAAATCGTGTTCACCACACCACTCTCATTACCGACATAAACATTTCACTCTAGCCCATCACCCAGATGAACCAGACCTGACACGACTCTAAGCATAGCAGGCATAGCAAGGTAGGAACAACACATACATATGGCTCAAACAACTCCTACACATGCTAGTGGGTTTCATCTAGTTACTGTGGCAATGACAGGTCATGCAGAGGAAATGGGTTCAACTACCGTAGCACACAACAGTTTGAAACGCGTTGTCTTAATGCAGTAAAAGAGAGCAGGAGCGAGAACATGGGATTGTATCGATATGATCAAATGGTTGGTTGCTTGCCTGATGGTTCGATGCACAGATACGGTTCTTCGTTAGGGTAATCACGGTACTCCTCGGGGACAGAACCTGTCGCAAAGGGCATCGATACACAAGCATCACCAAACAATGTGCAACAATATGATGCATGCATGAAACATGGCAATATGAGTGTATTGGGCTAATGCAACTAAAGCTAGAAGGGTTTGAACAAATTTGAATCAAAGATTCAAATTCCAAATTCAAATATGGCCTTTTTAAGTGCCTTTTCTTGTTCTGCTTAAAACATCAATTTAACTTGTTTGATCATGCATGAAAATAGTACAGATGGATAGATTGGATTTTTCTGATCATTTTTCATATATAATTTGTCCAATTTGGAGTTACAGAATAAAAGTTATGAATTTTTGAAGTTTAATTAATATTCTGGAATTTCCTGATTTAATTTAAATCCAGAAAATCAATTACTGCGTCAGCCTGACGTCAGTGTGACGTCAGCAGGTCAACTGCGGCTGGTTGAAGTCAAACCTGACGTGTGGGGGCCACACGTCAGTGACAGGGGGGGTTAAACAGGTTTAAATTAATCCTAATTAGGGATTAGTGGCGCTGGGGCCCACTGTCAGTGTCAGGGGGGTTGACTAACAGTAGTTAGCGCTAACCTAACCACCTGGCCGACAGGGCCCACGCGTCAGTGACCCTGGGGGGGTCAAACCCCAGGTCGGACAAGTCAAACCCCACCGGCGACATGACGCCGGCGAGGTCCGAGATGGCGGCGAAAGTGCTTTTTGCCATTCCGGCAACCAAATGGACGGCGGAAGGCATCTACGTGTTGCTGAGGCTGAGCCGCGACTATTGGTGGTGGTGGTTGGGCTCGGGGTGGCCGGAGTTGACGGCGGCGAGCTCGGCTGCGGCGGCCGGAGTTCGGGTGCGGTCGGAAACGGCGTTGCAGGGCGTTAGGGGAGGTGTTGGTGCGTGCTACGTGCTCCTAGTGAGGTGTGGAGCATGATGGTGTGCTTGGTTGGGCGCTACGGCGACCGTGGCCACGACGGCGACATCGTCGGCGGCGTGGAGCTCTCGGCCGAGGTGGGGCTAGGGCCTAGAGGTCGGGAGAGACCAGGGAAGAAGGGGGAAACGCTCCGGGGGCTCACCGCGGTTGCAGTGGGCGTCGAAGCGGGCTCGGGGACGCGCCGGAGACGACGAATTTGACGGCGACAGTGGTCGGAGTCCGAAGAGGGGAACGGCGACGTGGCGGTGATGCAGGGCTTCCGGGGAGCTGTGGAGCGGTGGGAAGGAAGAGGGGGTTGTGGCGGAGCTTCTGAGCTAGTCGGGGGAGCGAGGGGTGGCCGGAGATGGCTGCTGTGGTGAACGGCGGCGACGGTGGTGTTCGGCCGTGAGAGAGAGAGAGCGAGGGAGAGGAAGGAAAGAGCCGGGGAGAGTGAGAGAGAGCAGGAGGGATCGGGACGGCCTGCGGGAGTCGTCCACGCGGCCAGGAGGTCGTCGGCAAGCAGGAGGTGGCCGCGCGGCCGTGCGCGCGCGAGCACGCAGCAGCTTCGGGGCGAGGGGAGGAAGACGACGGAGAGCTACAGTGCTGGGCTGGGTCGGCTGCTGGCTGGGCCGGCCAGCTGGCTGGGCCGCACAGGGAGGAGCCCAGGTAAGTTTTTCCCTTTTCTTTCTGTTTCTGTTTTTATTTAATATATCTGCAACTTTGTTGAATTAAATAAAATACCTAGGCAACTTCAAAAATCACCAAACTATTCCTGGCCCATAGTTGGATTATTTCCAACATGAAACATTTTAGTTTGGAGATATTTGAGCATTTAAATATTTTATATTATTTTAAATGCCCAAATTCAAATATTTATGATTTAATTCAAAAACCCTAGGATGGCCTAGGAAAATGTGCACCACTTTTGGCAGAGGTTCTGAACCAAGGCAAAAATGATGGGCATTTTAGAAGGGCATTTCAGGTTCATTGAAAAATTATTTTAGTAACCCTAGTTGGATTCAGAGGGGACTGGGGGTTCTGTCATCCCCATTTCAAATTTCTGATGAAAGAGTAAACATGATGCAACACTCTAATGCATGACTAGCTAGGGTGTGACAACTCACCCCCACTCAAAAGAATCTCGTCCCGAGATTTGGGTTCCTCCGGGAAGAAGGCGGGATACTCGAGTCGAAGACGATCCTCCCTTTCCCAAGTTGCTTCATCCTCAGAATGATGCGACCATTGAACCTTGAGAAACTTGATATTATGACGTCGCGTGGTACGTTCGGCTTGATCGAGGATACGAATGGGGTACTCTCGATATGTAAGATCATCTTGGAGATCAAGCGTTTCGTGGTCCACTTCACGGATAGGATCCGAGAAGCAACGCCTGAGTTGAGAAACGTGGAAGACATCGTGAACTCTGGAGAGATGCGGAGGTAGTTCCAACTGGTAGGCAACTTCTCCTCGTTTGGCAAGAATGCGAAAAGGTCCAATGTAACGAGGAGCCAATTTGCCTTTGATACCGAAACGATGGGTTCCCTTCAGAGGGGTGACCCGAAGATAAGCCTTCTCGTCAACCTCGAAAGTCATAGCCCTATGTTTTCGGTCATATTGACTCTTTTGGCGAGATTGGGCTGTTTTCAACTTTTCACGAACGATACGAACTTGATCTTCTGCTTCCTGAATCATGTCCGGGCCAAAGAACTGTCTTTCCCCGGTCTCTGACCAGTTAAGGGGTGTTCGACATCGTCATCCATAGAGAACTTCAAAAGGGGCTTTACCCAAGCTAGATTGATAGCTGTTGTTGCAAGCGAATTAGGCAAATGGAAGGCACTTCTCCCAGTCCATTCCGAAAGAGATAACGGAGGCTCGAAGCATGTCTTCTAGAATCTGATTGACGCGTTCCACTTGACCACTCGACTGAGGGTGGAAAGCGGTGCTAAAGGAGAGACGGGTTCCCATAGCATTTTGGAAACTTTCCCAAAATCGAGAGGTGAAAAGACTTCCTCGATCCGAATTAATTTCCAAAGGAACACCATGGAGAGACACTATTCGGGAGATGTACAAATCTGCCAGCTGACTAGCGGTTATACTCTCACGAACAGGTAAGAAATGAGCTACTTTGGAAAGACGATCGACCACGACGAAGATAGCATTATTCCCTCTCTTGGTCCTGGGAAAACCGGTAATGAAATCCATACCAATTTTATCCCATTTCCATTCAGGAATAGCTAAGGGTTGAAGGGTGCCAGCAGGCCGTTGATGCTCTGCTTTTACACGACGACAGACGTCGCAATTTGCAATATACTGAGCAATTTCTCTCTTCATCCTAGTCCACCAGAACCTCTGGCGTAGGTCCTGATACATCTTAGTACTACCGGGATGAATGGTGAGAGGAGATTCATGAGCTTCCTTAAGGATTAAACGCCTTAGGTTGCGCACTTTGGGAACCACTAGTCGATCCCCGAAGTATACTACCCCTTGATCATCAATGGAGAAACAATTCGCAATTCCTTTCTGAATGTTTCTCTTGATGCGGGAGATTCCCGGATCTACCTTCTGTGCTTTGATAATTTGATCCGTAAGGGTAGGTTTTGCCACCAAGGTGGAAAGAGAACCTTGAGGTATAATGTGAAGGTTAAGCTTCCGAAATTCCTCATGGAGAAGCGGTTGACTTTGTTGTAACATCAGGTTGTTACAATAAGATTTACGACTTAGCGCATCAGCCATGACGTTGGCTTTCCCTGGGGTGTAGGTTATTCCTAAGTCGAAGTCTGTGATCAATTCAACCCAACGTCTCTGCCTGAGATTCAAATCCGGTTGGGTGAAAATGTACTTCAGGCTTTGGTGATCAGTGAATATTTCGCAACGATTACCGAGGAGGTAATGTCGCCAGGTCTTAAGTGCATAGACTACGGCTGCAAGCTCTAGATCATGAGTAGGATAATTCTCCTCATGTGGGTGCAATTGCCGCGAAGCGTAAGCAATTACGTGTCGATCTTGCATAAGAATGCAACCTAGTCCTTGTCGCGAGGCGTCGCAGTAGATAACAAAGTCCTTGGAGAAGTCTGGCGGTACCAGTACGGGAGCAGAGGTCAGGCGTCTTTTCAGTTCCTGAAAGCTGTGCTCACATTGTGGAGTCCATTCGAACTTCTTATCTTTCTTGAGGAGTTCGGTTAGAGGTTTAGCAACTTTGGAAAAGTTCTCGACAAAGCGACGGCAATAGCTCGCTAAGCCTAGAAAACTCCGAACTTGGTTGACCGATTCGGGTGGAGTCCAATTAAGGACGGCTTGAACTCGCTCAGGGTTAACAGCAATACCTTTACCAGATATTACATGACCCAGATAGGTCACTTCTGACAACCAGAATTCACATTTTGAAAATTTGGCATAAAGGCGATGCTCTCGAAGTTTCTTCAACACTAGCCTTAAATGTTCGGCATGTTCTTCCTCGTTCTTGGAGTAGATGAGTATATCATCGAGATAAACTACGACGAATTTATCCAAATACTCCATGAAGATTGAGTTCATTAACCGAGAAAAGGTGGCTGGAGCGTTGGTTAATCCGAAGGACATGACGGTGTACTCGTATTGGCCATAACGAGTAACAAAGGCCGTTTTAGGAATGTCCCCGTTTCTGATTTTGATTTGATGGTAGCCCAACCTCAAATCCATCTTGGAGAAGACTGAGGATCCAGTGAGCTGATCATACAGATCGTTGATCCTGGGAAGTGGATATTTGTTCTTGATTGTGACCAAATTGACAGGTCGGTAATCTACAACCATCCGGTCCGTACCATCCTTCTTCTTGACGAACAGGACGGGGCAAGCCCACGGAGATGAACTAGGGCGGATGAAACCCTTTTTCAAGGATTCATCGAGTTGCTTCTTAAGCTCGGCTAGTTCTAGGGGTGCCATCTTATAGGGTCTTCTAGCAATCGGAACGGTTCCGGGGATGAGGTCTATTACGAACTCAACATCCCTGTCAGGTGGAACACCTGGCAATTCCTCTGGAAAGACATCCGGGAAGTCACAGACTACCGGCACGTCCTCAAGGTCTGGCAAGGGGCTGGCGTTAAGAGAATATAATTGTCGCTTGGCTATTCGGGTCAAGACATTGACTATCTTTCCCGAAGGATGGGTGAGTTGAACAGTCCTAGAGAAGCAATCAATTTTGGCTTGATGAGCTGACATCCAGTCCATACCCAAAATGATATTAATATCTGAAGATTTAAGGGCTATCAAAGATGCAAGGAAAACAAGTCTGTCGACTTGGATTTCATTTCCATGGCTTACTCTAGAGGTTTGCCATTTGGATCCCGGAGTTTGAATTACCATAGAGGTTGGCATATCACCGAATGCGACGTTATGCAAGCGAGCATAGTTTTCAGATATAAAAGAATGAGAGGCTCCTGTATCGAAAAGAACAGATGCCGGGTGGCAGTTAACAAGAAGCGTACCGAGAACGACGTTGGGATCCTCTTGAGCTTCTTCGGCAGAGATACAGTTGACATGGCCACGTGAAGCAGCGACCGGTTTAGCATGAAACACCTTCCCTGTCGGCTTGCCACGGCCAACAGCTTTAGCAGATTGATTGGGGTTGGTCTGGGGACACTCACGCATATAGTGACCAGATTCCCCACACTTGAAACAAGTCACGGAACTGGTACGTGGAGGAGCATTATTGGTTGGACCCCCATAGGGCTTGGCCGGTGCAGACTGTTGAACAGGGCGAGGCGCCTGGAAGGATGGCCTCGGTGTGAACCTGGGTGGCAGGGTGGTGTTGGGTACCCACACGCGGCGCTTCTGAGGACCAGCACCGGATGAGGAACCCATGTCACGTCCATGCTTGCGTGTTGCGTCATAGTCAGTCTGACCAGTTTCAGCACTGATGGCTTTGTTGACAAGTTTCGAAAAAGATGTGCACTCATGCAGACGGAGGTCGCGGCGAAGCTCAGGACTAAGGCCCTTACGGAACCTTGCTTGCTTCTTGGCGTCAGTAGACACTTCCTCAGTCGCATATCGGGCGAGATTACCAAACTCTCTGCTATAGGCATCCACAGAAAGTCGGCCTTGGGTGAAACTGCAAAATTCTTCACGTTTACGGTCCATGAGACCCTCCGGAATGTGATGTTCACGGAAAGCCTCGCTGAACTCAGCCCAAGTGGTGACATGGCCCGCTGGGCGCATAGCTCCATAATTCTCCCACCATAGACTGGCGGGGCCTTCAAGATGATATGCAGCAAAGGTGACCTTGTCAGCCTCCGCTACCAGCGCGGAACGCAGCTTGTGAGAGATACTGCGAAGCCAGTCATCAGCGTCGAGAGGCTCGACGGAGTGGTGGAACGTGGGTGGATGTAATTTGATAAAATCACTGAGTGACACCACGTTAGCCCTCTGATGGTGTGCTGTATTCTGTTCAATACGCTCCAACAAACGGTTTGTCTCCCGCTTGTTTCTCTCAGCTTCCATCATAACCTCGGCTAGTGAAGGAGGTTGAGGCAAATTTGCATCCCTGGCTTCACTGCCTTCGGCCTGCTCTTGGGAAGCAGGGTTAGCGCGCGTGTTGACCATCCTAGGTAAACAAGACAATGATTTAGTCAGAATGATAAAATTCCGACATAGGATACATAATGTAAGGAATAACTCGGAATGCAAGATGATCATCCATATGACATGGTAGATACAGAAACTGCTTCTTTATTCCATCGTCATACACACCATACAGGGTTTAGTACAAGACCAAACAAGGTACTATTACGGTGAAAAGAGGATTACATCTCATCGGAGGCATTCCAAGCTCCTATACATTATTTTTCTACATCTCCGGAAAGAGTACAAACTAGGTCATATCCCACGAGTCACACGGGACGATAGATGACACAGCTAGTGCGAACTAGTGATACTACCCCTAACTCAGACCGATCCGTAGTAGTCCTCATAGAAGTCACCTCCATAGCCTGGAAGTTCGACATGATCATCCGGAAACAGACGGTCTCGCGGAGCTTGTGGACCATAGGGGCTAGGATGAGGCCTTGGACCAACAAACGGTGGCCTGCGGGGACCGCGAGGTGGGGTGATGCCTCCTACATCACGCCAAACCATCACGTCTGGCGGAGCAGATCTCACAGGATAGAGATCGCGCATATCTGAGAATCCAGCTTGCACCGCCGGTGCGAACCGAGTCAAAGTAGCCCAGTGGTCAGCACGGGTATTGAAGAGCTCTAGCCTCAAGGCCCGATTTTCACGGTCCTTATCCTCGAGCATCTCAGCAGTGGTACGAGTCCGTGAATCCTCCTGAGTGGAGTCAGCATAGATAGCCTGGAGATATCCTTGTGCTCCCGGAAGTGATCCTGGCATATACCGGAAATCAGAGTCCCGGAATAAACCAGATCTGACTCGCATAATGGTCATCATAGAGTAGGCGGCGTCCTGCACAGCCATCTCAATAGTAACCCCGAGTCCATAGGAACAGTGAAGAGGCTCGGTAGATCCAGGATAAGATGGAAATATCCTGACAGTGCAGAGATACTGGCTTTGATTGAAGTCTCGGAATTGCTCTTCGACCGTGTACTCAGGATACCAGCGGTATCCAGCCTCAGTCATTACCCTGACCAACTTAGCAGTATGGCCGGGTACATCTAGGCATCGAGTCAGGCGAACCACTTGATTGAGGTCGCGAGTGGCCATCTGAAAGCACAATCATAATGCAAAGGCATTAGAATTTCTAGCAAAATTTCGGCAGCATAACAGCTGTAAATGCTCAAAAAGGATTTTGAGACATTTGATAAAGGATTTCGTACACACTCAACATCACCATATCAAAGTTCTGAAACCATTCTGGCAACATATTGTGGTAGTAGAACTGAACTAGGCTTGTATCCATCAAACTTATAAGGTACTACTGATTAGTAACACGTGATCCTGATAGAGAGAACAGATCCTAATTCCTTAACCCCCGGTGGAAGAATGGACTGACTCAGATCAGAATGTCATAAGATATAAGGAGTAAAAAGAGCCTTACGTTCCATCCCACAAACAATTCCCCTACATATAACTAAAGAATTTCTAGACTCAACATCGACCAGTTTGGCTTGGAGAACCTACAGGCAGTCCGGCTCTGATGCCAACGCTGTCAGGACCCCGACTCGATGTCACATCGATCTAGCTGGTAACACCTCATATCACTTTGCGGCCTCACGCACGGTATCCCCACGGGTGTCGTCTTACCTTTTCCCGGGACCGTTTGCGCCTTTTGGCTCACGTATATGATAGTGTCGCTAGCATCCATATGATAAAGAGCCCGGGCTGACATGACTAGTCGTAAACCCAAAGTGGCACAGACTTATAGGGACAGGCATCCATGACCCAGCTTCGAACGTGTCGGTCATCAGCAAGTGGGTCCGGGCTGTAGCACTGGGCTAGCAGGACTCCGGTAAACCGGGCTGTAGCGGGCTAACAGGACTCCGGTACTCAAAGCGTGACATTTCCCCGAAGGGACAGACACAGGAACGAAGAAGGACACATGCCGGCCAGCCTAAGTGTTCCAGAGCAGTAGCAAGCTACCATGGCTCAGCGGTAACACTAGGAGACATTTCCCGGTAAGAGAGGCTACTAAAGATAAACAACTAGATAGTCAGATCCCACACATACCAAGCATTTCAATCATACACACAATATGCTCGATATGTGCAAATACAACGAAGCATCACAACATGACTCTACGACACCAGTACTTTATTTAAGGCTTAGGGAGCCATACATAACATTCACAAAGGTACGGGTCTCACGACCCAACATACAAGTCATACAATCATACAAGCCAGCAGCGGAAGTACATTGTCTGGGTACAGACAACTAGTAAAATAAAAGAGGCTTGGAAAGCCTAGCTATACTACGTGGTCCATCACAAGCTCAGGGTCACCACCTGGGTCTTTAGCCTACTCGTTGATGTCAACGTCTACATAGAACCCATCAGAAGGGGTTGCAGCGTCTTCTGTAAAAATGTAGATTATAGCAACATGAGTACAAAGGTACTCAGCAAGACTTACATCAGATCCTACATACATGCATAGTATCAAGAAGGGTTGGTGGAGTTATTGCAGCAAGCCAGCTTTGACTCTTGGCTAGGCTATCCTACGATACTCCAACTTGAAATGTTTTGCGCACACGAGTCCACTACTCACCACTTCAATACACTACCGAGGATCCACCTCCGTCTTCCTACGGAAGAGCCATCCTCGGCACTCACACTTATCTTGAGGCTTTTAGTAGTTTCCATTTACTTGTCTATGAACTGTATAGGCAACCAAGTAGTCCTTTACCGCGGACGCGGCTATTCGAATAGATCATGATAACCTTGCAGGGGTGTACTTCTTCATACATGTTTCCACCACTTAGCGTCTGCACACGACATGTGCTCGGCAGACTTCAAGCGAAAGCCGACGTGGGTGTAGACCACGACCTACCTAAACACTTAAGCCTCTAGTCCAGGTTTATCGCCTATCCAGGTTCCATCCGCAGGGAGTCCGGCCGAGGTTTCCCATACGGCCCCGAACGATGTGAACAGGGTTCCCGAGATACCTAACGGGTATTCGGTACACCCGGCCACGTACCTACCGCATCACAGCCCACCCCTATGGTCAGCGCTGTCCGCGGCCTCCAGTAGGCTACAAACACCAGAAACTACTTGCAACTCCTGGACAGAGAGCTAGGGTGAATAAGAAGTCGAGCGAGGTCATATTTCAGGGCCCAATGCATGGTAGTAGCTGTATCTTAAATCACACATACAGATCTCAGTGCTTAAGGTCGGCTTCAATGAAACAACCCACCATGTACTCCTACATGGCCTCTCATCGATACCTTTACCAAATCGTGTTCACCACACCACTCTCATTACCGACATAATCATTTCACTCTAGCCCATCACCCAGATGAACCAGACCTGACACGACTCTAAGCATAGCAGGCATAGCAAGGTAGGAACAACACATACATATGGCTCAATCAACTCCTACACATGCTAGTGGGTTTCATCTAGTTACTATGGCAATGACAGGTCATGCAGAGGAAATGGGTTCAACTACCGTAGCACACAGCAGTTTGAATCGCGTTGTCTTAATGCAGTAAAAGAGAGCAGGAGCGAGAACATGGGATTGTATCGATATGATCAAATGGTTGGTTGCTTGCCTGATGGTTCGATGCACGGATACGGTTCTTCGTTAGGGTAGTCACGGTACTCCTCGGGGACAGATCCTGTCGTAAAGGATAACGATACACAGGCATCACCAAACAATGTGCAACAATATGATGCATGCATGAAACATGGCAATATGAGTGTGTTGGGCTAATGCAACTAAAGCTACCAACGCTGTCAGGACCCCGACTCGATGTCACATCGATCTAGCTGGTAACACCTCATATCACTTTGCGGCCTCACGCACGGTATCCCCACGGGTGTCGTCTTACCTTTTCCCGGGACCGTTTGCGCCTTTTGGCTCGCGTATATGAAAGTGTCGCTAGCATCCATATGATAAAGAGCCCGGGCTGACATGACTAGTCGTAAACCCAAAGTGGCACAGACTTACAGGGACAGGCATCCATGACCCAGCTTCGAACGTGTCGGTCATCAGCAGGTGGGTCCGGGCTGTAGCACTGGGCTAGCAGGACTCCGGTAAACCGGGCTGTAGCGGGCTAACAGGACTCCGGTACTCAAAGCGTGACATTTCCCCGAAGGGACAGACACAGGAACGAAGAAGGACACATGCCGGCCAGCCTAAGTGTTCCAGAGCAGTAGCAAGCTACCATGGCTCAGCGGTAACACTAGGAGACATTTCCCGGTAAGAGAGGCTACTAAAGATAAACAACTAGATAGTCAGATCCCACACATACCAAGCATTTCAATCATACACACAATATGCTCGATATGTGCAAATACAACGAAGCATCACAACATGACTCTATGACACAAGTACTTTATTTAAGGCTCAGGGAGCCATACATATCATACACAAAGGTACGGGTCTCACGACCCAACATACAAGTCATACAGTCATACAAGCCAGCAGCGGAAGTACATTGTCTGGGTACAGACAACTAGTAAAATAAAAGAGGCTTGGAAAGCCTAGCTATACTACGTGGTCCATCACAAGCTCAGGGTCACCACCTGGGTCTTTAGCCTACTCGTTGATGTCAACGTCTACATAGAACCCATCAGAAGGGGTTGCAGCGTCTTCTGTAAAAATGTAGATTATAGCAACATGAGTACAAAAGTACTCAGCAAGACTTACATCAGATCCTACATACATGCATAGTATCAAGAAGGGTTGGTGGAGTTATTGCAGCAAGCCAGCTTTGACTCTTGGCTAGGCTATCCTACGATACTCCAACTTGAAATGTTTTGCGCACACGAGTCCACTACTCACCACTTCAATACACTACCGAGGATCCACCTCCGTCTTCCTACGGAAGAGCCATCCTCGGCACTCACACTTATCTTGAGGCTTTTAGTAGTTTCCATTTACTTGTCTATGAACTGTATAGGCAACCAAGTAGTCCTTTACCGCGGACGCGGCTATTCGAATAGATCATGTTAACCCTGCAGGGGTGTACTTCTTCATACACGCTCTCACCACTTACCGTCGTTTACACGACATGTACTCGGCAACCTTCAAGCGGAAGCCCAACGTGGGTGTCGGCCACGACCTACCTAATCACCTAAGCCTCCAGTCCAGGTTTATCGCCTATTCAGGTTCCATCCGCAGGGAGTCCGGCCGAGGTTTCCCATACGGCCCCGAATGATGTGAACAGGGTTCCCGAGATACCTAACGGGTATTCGGTACACCGTGCCACGTACCTACCGCATCACAGCCCACCCCTACGGTCAGCGCTGTCCACGGCCTCCAGTAGGCTACAAACACCAGAAACTACTTGCAACTCCTGGACGGAGAACTAGGGTGAATAAGAAGTCAAGAGGGTCCATTGGTTTCGGGCCCAATGCATGGTAGTAGCTGATTCTTAAATCACACATACAGATCTCAGTGCTTAAGGTCGGCTTCAATGAAACAACCCACCATGTACTCCTACATGGCCTCTCATTGATACCTTTACCAAATCGTGTTCACCACACCACTCTCCTTACCGACATAACATTTCACTCCAGTCCATCACCCAGATGAACCAGACCTGACACGACTCTAAGCATAGCAGGCATAGCAAGGTAGGAACAACACATACATAGGGCTCAATCAACTCCTACACATGCTAGTGGGTTTCATCTAGTTACTGTGGCAATGACAGGTCATGCAGAGGAAATGGGTTCAACTACCGTAGCACACAGCAGTTTGAATCGCGTTGTCTTAATGCAGTAAAAGAGAGCAGGAGCGAGAACATGGGATTGTATCGATATGATCAAATGGTTGGTTGCTTGCCTGATGGTTCGATGCACTGATATGGTTCTTCGTTAGGGTAATCACGGCACTCCTCGGGGGCAGAACCTGTCGCAAAGGACATCGATACACAAGCATCACCAAACAATGTGCAACAATATGATGCATGCATGAAACATGGCAATATGAGTGTGTTGGGTTAATGCAACTAAAACCAGAAGGGTTTGAACAAATTTGAATCAAAGATTCAAATTTCAAACTCAAACATGGCCTTTTAAAGTGCTTTTCCTTGTTCTGCTTAAAACATCAATTTAACTTGTTTGATCATGCATGGAAATAGTACAGATGGATAGATTGGATTTTTCTGATCATTTTTCATATATAATTTGTCCAATTTGGAGTTACAGAATAAAAGTTATGAATTTTTGAAGTTTAATTAATATTCTGGAATTTCCTGATTTAATTTAAATCCAGAAAATCAATTACTGCGTCAGCCTGACGTCAGTGTGACGTCAGCAGGTCAACTGCGGCTGGTTGAAGTCAAACCTGACGTGTGGGGGCCACACGTCAGTGACAGGGGGGGTTAAACAGGTTTAAATTAATCCTAATTAGGGATTAGTGGCGCTGGGGCCCACTGTCAGTGTCAGGGGGGTTGACTAACAGTAGTTAGCGCTAACCTAACCACCTGGCCGACAGGGCCCACGCGTCAGTGACCCTGGGGGGGTCAAACCCCAGGTCGGACAAGTCAAACCCCACCGGCGACATGACGCCGGCGAGGTCCGAGATGGCGGCGAAAGTGCTTTTTGCCATTCCGGCAACCAAATGGACGGCGGGAGGCATCTACGTGTTGCTGAGGCTGAGCCGCGACTATTGGTGGTGGTGGTTGGGCTCGGGGTGGCCGGAGTTGACGGCGGCGAGCTCGGCTGCGGCGGCCGGAGTTCGGGTGCGGTCGGAAACGGCGTTGCAGGGCGTTAGGGGAGGTGTTGGTGCGTGCTACGTGCTCCTAGTGAGGTGTGGAGCACGATGGTGTGCTTGGTTGGGCGCTACGGCGACCGTGGCCACGACGGCGACATCGTCGGCGGCGTGGAGCTCTCGGCCGAGGTGGGGCTAGGGCCTAGAGGTCGGGAGAGACCAGGGAAGAAGGGGGAAACGCTCCGGGGGCTCACCGCGGTTGCAGTGGGCGTCGAAGCGGGCTCGGGGACGCGCCGGAGACGACGAATTTGACGGCGACGGTGGTCGGAGTCCGAAGAGGGGAACGGCGACATGGCGGCGATGCAGGGCTTCCGGGGAGCTGTGGAGCGGTGGGAAGGAAGAGGGGGTTGTGGCGGAGCT
>NC_041391.1:82727547-82744895 GCF_002162155.2 Triticum dicoccoides
GGGATCGGGACGGCCTGCGGGAGTCGTCCACGCGGCCAGGAGGTCGTCGGCAAGCAGGAGGTGGCCGCGCGGCCGTGCGCGCGCGAGCACGCAGCAGCTTCGGGGCGAGGGGAGGAAGACGACGGAGAGCTACAGTGCTGGGCTGGGTCGGCTGCTGGCTGGGCCGGCCAGCTGGCTGGGCCGCACAGGGAGGAGCCCAGGTAAGTTTTTCCCTTTTCTTTCTGTTTCTGTTTTTATTTAATATATCTGCAACTTTGTTGAATTAAATAAAATACCTAGGCAACTTCAAAAATCACCAAACTATTCCTGGCCCATAGTTGGATTATTTCCAACATGAAACATTTTAGTTTGGAGATATTTGAGCATTTAAATATTTTATATTATTTTAAATGCCCAAATTCAAATATTTATGATTTAATTCAAAAACCCTAGGATGGCCTAGGAAAATGTGCACCACTTTTGGCAGAGGTTCTCAACCAAGGCAAAAATGATGGGCATTTTAGAAGGGCATTTCAGGTTCATTGAAAAATTATTTTAGTAACCCTAGTTGGATTCAGAGGGGACTGGGGGTTCTGTCATCCCCATTTCAAATTTCTGATGAAAGAGTAAACATGATGCAACACTCTAATGCATGACTAGCTAGGGTGTGACAGTATCGGAAGTGGTTAAAGAGGAAATCACCCTCGATGACCACGACTGAATCGCTACACTACAGGGTTTACATCAGAAGTACTGATGAGGTCTCACCCTCGGCACTCGATAGTAACCCAGTAGTGTCGAGCAACTAAGGGGAAGTGATGTGCGGTGCTGGGGCCTGGTCTTCGATCCCGTTGATCGGGTCTTTGATGATGAAGCAGGGGCAACAACGACAAGGTGGGGGTCACTGATGGATCACTAACCAACCTATACTAAGCAGTTTAGGATAAGCAGGTAAGGTACAACAGCAGATACAAAAGCAGACTATGCATCAGAATAGGAGCAATCAATAACAGTAGTGAAATCTAATGCAAGCATGAGAGAATGGAATGGGTGATATCGGGATGATCAAAAAGGGGGGCTTGCCTGGAAGCTCCGCTGAAAGGGAAGAAGGGTCATTGTTGACGTAGTCGATCGCAGGGGCAACATCGATCTCGGGGTCTACCGGAGAGAAGAGCGGGAAGAAACAATAAATAGAAAGCAAACATAGCATCACAAAGCATAACGTGGCAATATGTTGTACCGGGTGTGACCTAACGTATGGCTACACGATATAGGTGAAGGGGGGAAATCAACCGGGAATGTATTCCCGGTTCCGGACCTGTGTCACACAGATGACTGGAGGGGAATGTTCCATGTTCAGATAGTTAGAAGCATCTGACAGGTATGTGGTCAGCTTATTCGGGTTCGTCTCGTTGTTCTGAGCAACTTTCATGTATAAACTTTTTCCAATCGAGCTACGGTTTATTTTCTATGAATTTTCAAAGATTAAACCATTTTCTGGAATTATTTAAATTAACAGAAAAGGGAAATGACATCAGCAATGCGTCAGCATTCGACTGACCTCCTGACTGGTCAAACAGATAGGTGGGGCCCACCTGTCAGCCTCTCTGGGTTAAACAGTGGGTTAAACTGATCTAACAAACTAATTAGAGGGGTGGGGCCCGAGTGTCAGTGACTAATTAGGTTAATTAAATTAGCTTAATTAACTTTGTTAGTTAGAGGGTGTGGGCCCCATCAGTCAGTTGCATGGGCTGGTCCAGTCAGCATGTTGACTGGGTCAACCCAGTCAACGGGGCCTGCTGGGCCCGCTGGTAGTGGCCCCAAGTGTGCCACGTTGGCGGTGGCCGGCGGCTCAATGCCGGCGACGCCAAACGCGGCAGTTCGGCTCGGATATCACCGGAAAATGTGCTCCGGACACCGTTTTGTGCGCGTGAGGTGGTGTTCGAAAGAGGGGAGCGAGGCGCGTCGTGTGGCGCTAATGGTTGGCCTCGGGAAGGCCTAAAACAACAACGGCAAGCGGCCAGGCGGACGCCGGAGTTCGGCCATCTCCGCCAAAGGCGACAGAGCGCACGAGGAGACGAGCTGGAGGCTCGGGCGGCACCAGGAAGGCGCCCTGAGCATGTTGACATGCTTGCCCGGCCTTGGCAATGACTACAGTGACGGCGAATAGCCGGACGGCGGAGCTCAGCACGGCCATCCATGGCGATGCCGGTTATGGGTGCAGAAAAGAGCGGCAGAAGGAGGAAGGAGGAGCGGAGCTTACGGGGCAGGCACACGGAGGCCTCTCGGGGTTCGGGAGCACAAAGGGAGGCATGTGGCTCCGGTGATCGCCGATGACCACCGAGAAGGGGAAGAGGGCGATGCCGATGTCACTGACCTTCCCGACTCCAGCTGATGGACGAGGACGGTGAAGCGGAGGACGGCGCAACCTCCCAGGCTCGGTTGCCGGGCTCGGGGACGCCGGTAGCCACGGGGACGACGGAGAACGGCGGTGACCGCGCTCGGGCGTCGATGGGGAACGAGTGGGAGAACGAGGAGGGATCTGGTGGGGAGGGGGAGAGGCGGAGCAGGGCAACTGGTGAGGTAGGTGGGGAAGGACTCGAGGAGCCAGAGGGGGCGCTCTTATCCTCTCACCGGGGGGGCGTTGCCGGTGAGGTGGTTCGGCGGCGACTGCGCCCGCGGTCGCTCGAACAGGAAGCCGACCGGGGGAGCATGGGAGGTTGGGCTGGCCAGCTGGAGTGGGCCGAGGCTCGGGCCAGGCACTGTGTACTTGGCACAGTGTACAGTGACATGTGCTCTTTCTCTTTTCTTTTTCTTTTTTGAAGTATCAGTTTCAAATAGCTTAGGCCATTTAAACACTTTGAAAAAAATAGGTCCACCACAAATATTCATTATGGAATATTTGGCAAGATGAACATTTTAGTTTTCAAGTTTGAGCATTTTGAATTTCACTCATAATTTGAAATTGAATTCCACTGGAATTTGAAAGAGAGAGGAGACAATGATGATCAAACACCTGTTTAGCAAAATGATTAACTTAACCCCAGGGATTACTATAGCATCATTACATCGGGGCGTTACAACTCTCCTCCTCTAAAAGAAATTCTCGTACCGAGAATTAAGAGGTAGAAGGGAACAGGTCGGGGTATTCAGCCCGGAGGTTATCTTCGCGTTCCCAAGTGGCTTCCTCTTTAGTATCATTCGACCATTGCACCTTGAGGAACTTGGTAACCTTCTAGCGTGTTCGACGTTCAGCTTCTTCAAGAATGCAGATCGGATGCTCCTTGTATGTGAGGTCATCTTGAACTTAATCAATTCTGGATCCACTTCATGTTCCGGATCCTTGAAGCAATGACGAAGTTGCGACACGTGGAAGATGTCATGGACGTGAGAGAACTGAGGTGGCAACTCTAGTTGATAAGCCACCAGTCCACGACGGGAAAGAATGCGGAAAGGACAAATGTAGCGCGGAGCTAGCTTGCCCTTGACTCCGAACCGATCAGTGCCTCTCAAAGGAGTGACATGCAGATAATCTTGTTCACCAAGTTGATAAGTTGAACCCTGGTGTTTCCGGTCATAGTTGCTCTTCTGGCGGGACTGGGCCACCTTGAGATTATCCCAGACAATGCGAACCTGCTCTTCAGCTTGTTGAATAATTTCTGGACCAATGAGCGTCCGTTCCCCAGTTTCTGACCAATTCAGAGGGGTTCGGCACTTACGTCCATAAAGCACTCCAAAGGGTGCCATCTTCAAGCTGGCTTGATAGCTGTTGTTATAAGATAACTCTGCATAAGGGAGAGATTCTTCCCACTTCTTGCTGAAAGAAATAACAGAAGCTCGAAGCATGTCTTCAAGAATTTGATTGACTCGCTCGACTTGGCCTTGGGATTGGGGATGATAAGCAGTGCTCCAAGTAATATGAGTTCCCATTGCCTCTTGGAAACTATCCTAGAACTTTGAAGTGAATAAACTGCCGCGATCTGAAATGATCTCCTTTGGAATGCCGTGGAGTGACACAATTCTGGAGATATACAAGTTTGCTAATTGTCTAGCAGTGATTATCTCCTTGACTGGCAGAAAGTGAGCAACCTTCGAATTGGTCGATGACGACAAAGAAAGCATCGTTACCTTTCTGAGACTTGGGAAGGCTAGTGACGAAGTCCATCTGAATCTTATCCCGCTTCCATTCAGGAATCAGAAGTGGTTGCAGAAGTCCAGCCGGTTTCTGATGTTCTACTTTGACGCGACAACAAACGTCACATTCTTCAATATATCGAGCAATGTCTTGCTTCATCTTAGACCACCAGTACTTTTGACGGATGTCTAGATACATCTTGGTACTTCTCGGATGAATAGAGAGAGGGGTGTCATGCGCTTCTTTCATCACCTTCTCTGTCATAAGCTCGAACCGGGGCACTACAATGCGATCTCTGAAGTATAAGGTCCCATCTTTAGCAAGCGAGAAATCTCTGGATTTCTCTAAGGCAAGATCCTTTTTCATCAGATCAACATGAGCATCTTTGGCTTGAGCAGTCTTAATTGCTTTCAGAAGAGTTGGTTCCAAGACAAGGTTATTTAGAGAATCATGTGGAACTAGTTGAAGGTTCAGCTTGCATAGCTCTTCATAAAGGTGGGGTTGAGCTTTAAAAACCATGTGATTGTTGCAATAAGACTTACGGCTCAGGGCATCGGCCATTACATTAGCCTTACCAGGGGTATAGGATATACAGTAGTTGTAGTCAGCAATAGCTTCCATCCATTGCTGGTGAGGGAGGTTCAGATCTGGCTGAGTAAACAGGTACTTCAGACTCTGATGATCGGTGAAGATCTCGCAACGATTACCGAGAAGGTATTGTCGCCATAGCTTCAGTGCAAAGATAACCGCAGCAAGCTCGAGGTCATGAACTAGGTAGTTCTCTTTGTGAGGACGCACTTGACAGGAGGCATAAGCAATCACCCTACGCTCTTGCATTAGGACACAGCCTAATCCTTGACGTGAAGCATCGCAATAGATGACGAAGTCCTTGCGAGAATCAGGGGGAGCAAGCACTGGGGCGGATGTCATCTTGTCCTTGAGTTCCTGGAAACTTTCCTGACACTTTTCAGTCCAATCAAACTTAACGCCTTTGTGTAGCAGATTGGTCAGTAGCTTGGCAATCTTGGAGAAGTTCTCAACAAAACGGCGGCAATAACTGGCAAGTCCGAGAAAGCTTCTGACTTGCTTGACAGTCTTCGGAGGGGTCCAGTCAAGAATAGCCTGAACTCACTCTGGGTTGACTGCAATACCATCCTTGGAGATGACATGACCAAGTTAGGTGACTTCGGGTAACCAGAATTCACACTTGGAATACTTGGCATAAAGTTGATGTTCTCGAAGCTTCTCTAGAACAAGACGAAGATGTTCAGCATGTTCTTCTTTATTCTTCGAATATACCAGTATATCATCCAGATAGACTACGACGAACTTGTCGAGGTAATCCATGAATATATAGTCCATCAGGTGAGAGAATGTAGCTAGAGCATTGGTTAAGCCAAAAGACATAATTGTGTACTCGTAAGAACCATAATGAGTCACGAATGCGGTCTTTGGAATATCCTCTTCACGAACACGGATCTGGTGGTAACCCAAACTCAAGTCGAGTTTAGAGAATATCAATGAATCAACCAGTTGATCATACAGATCATTGATCCGAGGAATGGGATATTTGTTCTGAATTGTAGCTTGGTTGATAGGATGATAGTCTTGGACCAAACAGTTTGTTCCGTCCTTCTTCTTGACAAAGAGAGAAGGTGCTCCCCAAGCAGAGGAACTTGGACGAATGAAACCCTTGCGAAGAGATTTGTTGATTTCCTCCTTAAGTTCAAGGAGTTCATGAGGTGGTATCTTGTAGGGTCGTTTGGCAATAGGAACGGTGCCTGGTTTCAAGTCGATGACGAACTCGACAGCCTGGGCAGGGGGTATTCCTGGAAGTTCTTCTGGAAAGACATCTAGGAAGTCGCAAACAACTGGAATCTTTTCAATTCCCTCAAGAGGTGTTGCATTCAACGCATTCAAGACATAAAGTCGAGCTTCGGCGTTTTGAACCAGACAAGCATTGTAGCTTACTATCTCATCTGAGGGGTGTAGAAGGTGGACCGTTTTAGTGGCGCAAACAATGGAAGCCGTATGTGCTTTCAACCAATCCATTCCCAGAATGAGGTCAATATTGGAAGACTTCAGAATAATGGGGGAGGCAAAAAATTCCAACCCTTCGATTTCAACTGAAACATTGTGGCTAATCATGGAGGTTTGGCATTGGCCAGCAGGGGTCTTTACCACAAGTGGAGTGTGCATCTCTTCATATTTAATGCCATGCATAAATGCAAACTCTTCTGATATGAAAGAATGCGATGCTCTTGAATCAAACAAAACATATGCTAGTACTGAATTAACAAGAAGAGTACCCATCACAGTGGCAGGCTGGTCTTGAGCTTCATTCAGATCAATATGATTAGCCTGACCACGACCATATGGTCTGGCATTGTTGTTGTGGGGCTGATTGTTACGGCTAGTTGAAGGCAGAGCCAGCTGATTCTGATTCTGAGGGCATTTCCTGGAACGGTGACCTGGAAGGCCACACTTGAAGCACAGACCATCATTGGGATTGGGAGCAGGAGCTCGAGGTGGTACAGTTTGAAAAGGCTGCCTCTGCGGGAGTGGAGGCAGACGAGGTGCAGCATAGGACTGTCTTGGTGCAGGTGCAGTTGGATGATACATGCTGTGGGGGATCCATATCCGACGCTTCTGCACTGACGGTCCCAAAGATGAGCTAGCGTCATGGCTGCACCTGAGGGATCCCTGGTGTTCCTGAAGACCAGTCTCAACCTGAATAGCCTTGTTCACCAAGGTGGCAAAGTCGGCAAAGTCATGAACGAGTAGTGCTAGCTTGATATCAGGGTGAAGTCCATCATGAATCTTCTCTTGCTTACGAGCATCAGTTGCATTGTCTTCTTTAGCATAACATGACAAGTCCAGAAATTCCCGCTAATAAGCATCTACAGTCTTGTTGCCCTGGGTGAGGTTGCGGAAATCTCGCTTCTTCCTGTCCATGGTTCCCTGAGGAATGAAGCGGGCACGAAAGGCGGCTTAGAAATCCGGCCAAGTGATGACCGTTCTAGTAGGCAGGGTACGCCTGTGGCTGTCCCACCATTGAGCAGCGGGACCCTTGAGGAAGAAGGATGCGAAGGTGACATAGCTGGCAGGGGCAACACTAGCAGACTCCATTTCATATGTGATGTCGCGAAGCCAGTCATCAGCATCAAGGGGCTGAATTGAGCTGCGGTAGATTGTCGGGTTGAGGCGCATGAAGTCATGCAGAGTAACTGGGGCTGGCTGCTGGTTCATATTCCGATGAGGAAACTGAGCCATCATTCCTTCCACGAACTGGCGGTTCAGCTCAAATGGTTGCATCGTTCCAGCAAAGAATTTGGGCGGTGGTGGATCGTTGCCACCACGGCCACGACCAGCAGGTCTAACCATCCTGCTAACATGTAACATGGGTAGTTCAGTATCGAGCATTTGCAAAGACAAAGGATCATTCATGATGAAACAGGCATAATGAAAGAGGTACGATGGATACCACTTAGTAGTCAACACGAAAGTGTGTGCACTATTCAAGATGCTATTCTAAGGAGTAACTATGGCTTATCCAACTTTGGGGTGAAAGTGGTCACAGGATCCTAATGTTAGAGTTAGTAAATTCGTTTAACCCGAGTAGAAGAGAGTTCAGAGTCCCAGAGTATAGACGAGGAGTAAAAGATCCTAATACCACCCAATGGCGACGTGGGCCCGTAAGACACACAGTCATGTTAGTAAAAGTTTTTCAGTGACTAGACTCAACTTCGGCCAAGGAGTTGGAAATGGGGCT
Source organism: Triticum dicoccoides (assembly GCF_002162155.2). Taxonomy (NCBI): domain Eukaryota; kingdom Viridiplantae; phylum Streptophyta; class Magnoliopsida; order Poales; family Poaceae; genus Triticum; species Triticum dicoccoides. The sequence continues at coordinate 82,735,434 of NC_041391.1, forward strand.
ACCTACAGGCAGTCGGCTCTGAGACCAACCTTTGATGCCCTCGATTCAATCGTAAACTAATCATACACGCAAATGTGTACGATCAAGATCAAGGACTCACAGGAAGATATCACAACACAACTCTCACTACTACAAAAAGGGCTGCTAGTGGCGCACCTGTTTTCGCTACTAATGGCGCACTACACGTGCGCCACTAGTACCACGCCATTAGATTTTTTTTTCTAATGGTGCACCACAGCCATTAGTATCTGGTATACTAATGGCGCACCGCTGGTGCGCCATTAGAATAGCCCATGCTGCGTAGTGCGCCATTAGTAACAATTTTTTTCAAAAAAATTTTTAATTTTTTTTTCAAATTTTTGTTTTCGTTTTTTTCTTAATCTCAGGTCACTATGGCTTAATCTCGGGTCAATATGCTTAATCTCAGGTCAAATCGCACTCCGTGGTTAAACTTCCCGAGAGGTCACCCATCCTCACACTACTCCAGCCTAAGCACGCTTAACTTCAGAGTTCTGTCCAACCCCAGCAACAGCTCACTTCACAGGCACTTGTTAATATATCTAGCATATCAATCCTATTATACCTTGTTGATGTCTAGGACTTTGTTCATGTTCATGACTATGATGAAATTTTGAAAAATATTTCAAACTTCCCGGTCATATTACGTATCATTTTTTGAAAAATAATTCAAAACCATTTTTTTCTGTTACTAGTGGAGCACCACATCCACGGTGCGCCACTAGTAAGTTTGAATTTTTTTTTAAAAAAATTGCCTCTAGATCTTGAAAGCCCTGTAACTTTTTTTCTGTTAGGTTTTTGGGAATTTTGAAAATGTTTAACGGGGTTCCCCTGATTAAATTTGGATGTAACTTTTCGAGTAGATAATTTTTCATATAAAAAACTTTTTAATCCGAGTTTGTATGCAAAAGTTATGCCCATTTTACAAATTTCCAGAGAGATTTTGCAAATGAAGTCGAAATTCATATTTGTAAATTTTCCCAACAACTAGACCACATATCACATGGGAAACTTATTTTCTTTTATTTTTTTGACATTTCCATCATTTCTTTTATTTTTTCTAAAACTGAAAAGGCGATCCACGGGGAGGGGGGTGCATTCGGTGTTGGGCCATGTTAGTAATTGTGCGCCGTGGGGTGGTGCGCCATTACTAGTTAAACTAGTAATGGCGCACCACACCTACGGTGCGCCATTACTAGTTTTGAAAAAAAATTGAATTTTTTTTTGGAAAAAACTTAGTAATGGCGCACCCGTGGACGGTGCGCCATTACTAGTTAGGTGTGCCATTACTAACAATTTTTTTATTTTTTTTACTTTTTCTAAAACTACTAATGGCGCACGGTGGGTGTGGTGCGCCATTACTATGTCAACTAGTAATGGCGCACTGTCCCACGGTGCGCCATTAGTAACAAATTTTTTTTATTATTTTTTTCAAAACATCTAATAGCGCATCACACACCAGGTGCGCCATTAGTAATATATTACTAATGGCGCACCTGTATGTGCTGCGCCATTGCTATATACTAATGGCGCACCACACATGTGGTGCGCCATTAGTGTCCATTTCATCTATAGCCGTTTTCCTAGTAGTGTCTAGACACAAATTAAAATAATACAAGCTTTATATTACAAGCCAGGGGCCTCGAGGCTCGAATACATAAGCTCGAATACAAACGAGTCAGCGGAAGCAACAATATCTAAGTACAGACATAAATTAAACAAGTTTGCCTTAAGAAGGCTAGCACAAAAGTAACATCGATCGAAAAGGCAAGGCCTCCTGCCTGGGAGCCTCCTAACTACTCCTGGTCGTCGATGTTCGTCACGTGGTAGTAGGCACCCTCGGGGTAGTAGCAGTCGTCGGTGGTGTTGTCTGGCTCCTGGGCTCCACCATCTGGCTGCAGCATCCGAGAAGAATGGAAAGAGGTTGAAAAAGGGGAGCAAAGCAACCGTGAGTATTCATCCAAAGTACTCGCAAGCAAGGATCTACACTACTTATGCAACATTATCAAAGGAAGACTGTATATGTGGACTGGGCTGCAGAAATGCCAGAATAGAGAGAAGGCCTAGCCCTATCGAAGACTAGCATCTTCTGGAAACCACCTTCTTGCAGCAAACAAGAGGGAGTAGAGTAGCATAAAGTAAAGTTGTAGTAGTGTTATCAACCTCGGCCAGAGATCCTTTCTCGAGTCCCTACGAGAAAGCAATCCCAGAGCCATACTATCCATTTCTCATATCCAAAACTCATCACCATCCAATTCTCATCACAAGTATCCAGTTCTAGTTGTATTGATCGGGATACAACTCCAAGTGTCCGTTACCGTAGGACAGGCTATCGATAGATGTTTTCTTCCCTGCAGGGGTGCACCAACTTACCCACCACGCTTAATTAACTCCGGCCGGACACACTTTCCTGGGTCATGCCCGGCCTCGGCCAAACAATACGCCGCAACCCGACCTAGGCTTAATAAAGAGGTCAGCACGCCGGACTAAACCTATGCCCCCAGGGGTCCTGCGCCATTGCCCCGGGAACTCTTGCACGTTGCGAACGCGGTCGGTGAGCAGACCTAACTACCTCCTTCAAAAAGGCAGGTGCTTACACAGTCCAACCAGACGCGCGCCGCTCAATTGCTGACATCTATTAAGCTTTGGTTGATGCATACGACGCAGAACGCCCATACTATGCCCACGTGATGGTTAGTGCTGTCAGGCCAGAGGCCCCTCGAGTCAAATATCCAAATCATAGTGGATTAGGAGCACACGGTAACAAGCAGAGACTCATGAAAGATGTGACCCCATTGCCCCGTCTCCAGGACTTGCGGCAAGGGCTAGGAATGCCCGGCCACGCCTCGTAAGTATCTCATAGGCACCTTCTAGGTCAACCCGTCTCCACATCACTCGTGGGTACCCCTCAGGGTCGACCCGCCTTTTCAAGTAACAGTTGTAAGGTCCAAGTATCTGTGTGTCCAAACATCAAGGGGAAAACCTGAGGAATCACCCCCGGTGAATTCAACTTGATGTAATCATCAAGGTGAACGTAAGAGGATCCACCCTCGAGGTCCACACTTGAGGGGTTGCACGACAGAGTCGTATCGGAAGTGGTTAAAGAGGAAATCACCCTCGATGACCACGACCGAATAGCAACACTACAGTAGCAAAATCTAATGCAAGCATGAGAGAATGGAATGGGTGATATCGGGATGATCAAAAAGGGGGGCTTGCCTGGAAGCTCCGCTGAAACGGAAGAAGGGTCGTCGTCGACGTAGTCGATCACAGGGGCAGCATCGATCTCGGGGTCTACTAGAGAGAAGAGGGGGAAGAAACAATAAATAGAAAGCAAACATAGCATCACAAAGCATAACGTGGCAATATGTTGTGTCGGGTGTGACCTAACGTATGGCTACACGATATAGGTGAAAGGGGCAAATCAACCAGGAATGTATTCCCGGTTCCGGACCTATGTCACACAGATGACCGGAGGGGAATATTCCATGTTCAGATAGTTAGAAGCATCTGACAGGTATGTGGTTAGCGTACTCGGGTTCGTCTCGTCGTTCTGAGCAACTTTCATGTATAAAGTTTTTCCAACCGAGCTACGGTTTATTTTCTATGAATTTGCAAAGACTAAACCATTTTCTCGAATTATTTAAATTAACAGAAAAGGGATATGACGTCAGCACTGTGTCGGCATTCGGCTGACCTGCTGACTGGTCAAACTGACAGGTGGGGCCCACCTGTCAGCCTCTCTGGGTTAAGCAGTGGGTTAAACTAATCTAACAGACTAATTAGAGGGGTGGGGGGCCCGCTGGGCCCACTGGCAGTGACCCAGGGGGTGGCCCCAGGTGTGCCACGTTGGTAGTGGCCGGCAGCTCAACACCGGTGACACCAAACGCGGCGGCGCGGCTTGGATCTCGCCGGAAAACGCGCTCTAGTCACCGTTTTGCGCGCGCGAGGTGGCGTTCAAAAGAGGGGAGCGAGGCACGTCATGTGGCGCTAACGGTTGGCCTCGGGAAGGCCTAAAACGACGACGGCAAGCGGCGAGGCGGACGCTGGAGTTCGGCCATCTCTGCCAACAGTGACAGAGAGCACGAGGAGACGACCTGGAGGCTTGGGCGGCACCAGGGAGGCGCCCCGAGCACGTTGACGTGCTTGCCCGGCCTTGGCAACGACTACAGCGACGACGACTAGCCGCATGGCGGAGCTCAGCGCGGCCATCCATGGCGATGGCGGTTATGGGTGCGGAAAAGAGCGGCAGAAGGAGGGAAGAGGAGTGGAGCTTACGGGGCAGGCACACGGAGGCCTCTCGGGGTTCGGGAGCGCAGAGGGAGGCTTGTGGCTCCTGTGATCGCCAGTGACCATCGATAAGGGGAAGAGGGTGATGCCGATGTCACCGACCTCCCCGACTCCAGCTGATGGACGAGGACGGCGCACCTCCCAGGCTCATTTGTCGGGCTCGGGGACGCCGTTAGCCACGGGGACGACGGAGAACGGCGGCGACGACGCTCGGGCGTCGATGGGGAACGAGGGGGAGAACGAGGAGGGATCTGTTGGGGAGAGGGAAAGGCGGAGTGGGGCAAGTGGTGAGGTAGGTGGGGAAGGACTCGAGGAGACGGAGGGGGCACTCTTATCCTCTCGCCGGGGGGCGTTGCCGGCGAGGTGGTTCGACGGCGACCGCGCCCGCAGTCGCTCGAACAGGAAGCCGATCGGGGGGGCGTGGGAGGCTGGGCTAGCCAGCTGGAGTGGGCCGAGGCACGGGCGAGGCACTGTGTACTTGGCCCACTGCACAGTGGCATGTGCTCTTTCTCTTTTCTTTTATGTTTTTAAGCATCGGTTTCAAATAGCTTAGGCCATTTAAACACTTTGAAAAAAATAGGTCCACCACAAATATTCATTATGGAATACTTGGCACAAGATGAACATTTTAGTTTTCAAGTTTGAGCATCTTGAATTTCACTCATAATTTGAAATTGAATTCCACCGGAATTTGAAAGAGAGAGGAGACAATGATGATCAAACACCTGTTTAGCAAAATGATTAACTTAACCCCAGGGATTACTGTAGCATCATTACACCGGGGTGTTACAGTATATAATGAGGTAGAGTAGTATTCATACGAGGAGGTTCCATCACACGTGCCTGAACCGGCGTCCCAGCCCCGGGCGTTGCAACCCGGTTTACCTCCAGCGGGTTACTGGTCCCTGGATCGGATGTACGGAAGAAGTTTCGAGGATCATAAACCGGAGGCAGGTGGGATTGAGTCTTCTGGTATCTTCTCCTCATGACCTCATTTGACGCGTTCTGATCCATCGTGAGCTGGAAAGCCTGCGACCGAATCCGCTGAGCTTGAGCACCCAGAGCCGCCCGCTTTGCGGTCATCCTGACGTCTTCCGCCGCCAGGTCTTCCTTAGCTTGCACTATATCCTGCTTTAACAGCACCACCTCCGCATCATGTTGAGCTTGATCCGCCGGGTTGACCACGGCGGTTAATAGAGCTGTCATCTTATCCATTAAATCCATGAGAACCTGAGCCGGTGGGCGCACAGGGCCTCCTGCCCCGGCTGCCCCTGACCCTGAGGTTATCGTTGCCGCTGCCGTAGAGTTTTGAACGGGTTGCGTGCCAGCCATGAAGATCCCAACTCTGCTCGGCGGCTTGAAGAGGTCCAGAATACTGCTGCCATCGGAACAACCCCCAAGCCCGTCGTCTTGCAGTTGATACAAGGAATCCGTCTCACCCATGGATGACTCACCATCAGAGTAGATGGCCGTCTCACTGCCAGACACAGATCCTTCAGAGAGTTCCCCTCCATGGATGCATCCCACGAAGGCACGCTTCACGACAGGCTGAGCCCGGGCGGGTCTCGCACGCTGAGCCGTCTTGACGATGTCGATGCAGATGTCCGGCTTAGGGCCCGGCTCGCCGATCTTGCCGATGAAGACGTGGATTCCGCCGAAGGGACCCGGTACCCGTACTCAATTGAGCCGGCGTCGGGGCCCCAGCCTGCGTCGTGATGTAGAGCTTGCCGCGACGACTCTTGGTCATCCGGCCCACAGTGTATTCCTTGAGCCCTTCGAAGCTGCCCTTCAAGAACTCAAATCCACCGTGCGCTGGCCCCATGGTGGGCGCCAACTGTCGTGGAATTGTCACGTCAGATGTTCAAGTGAAAGGATTTAGTCGTGGAGCCATTGCAACTAGGAAGCTTAAAGGGGTTAATCGGGACAAATAACATGGGGTTTATACTGGTTCGGCCCCTTAGGGTGAAGATAAAAGCCTACGATCCAGTTTTGAGTGAGATTGCTTATGTCTCGATTACCAGGGAGCGAATCCACTTGACCTAGTTCTCGATCTGATGTTACTCGCCCTAAACCGCCGCCGGATCGTCCCTTTATATACAGAGGTCGACGCCCAACAGCTCTCAGGGTCGCGGTCGGCTCATAAACAGTGTCCGGCTCGGTCTCTCTTTATTCCTGCCTTACAATACAAGTTACATACATATGGCGGTTTATCTCTACGGGCCTTAAGTCGCCTTTGGGCTTTTGGGCCCTTAACTGAACCGCCATCTTCAAGTGTCGTCTTGGGCTTCATAATACGAGTCGTCATAGGTATAACCCAGCCCCTCCTGAGCGGGTCATACCTAATAGTTATATCCCCAACACTTAGTGTGTCAAACTACCGATTCAATTTCCTATTAACATGAACATATGCAGCTTCATAAGGCTAGTGAAATCAGAGATGAGTGACATGCTGAGTTACAAAAGAACGACGACCAAACATTCTAAACAGTTTACGAACCATATATCAATTCAACGGCTGCATGCAAAGCGAATTTGGCAGCGAGTGATGCACTATTAAGTGAATGTTGGTGCCACTTTACGTGGAGAAATGAACTATTAACATTATTACGTGGTTAGTGATAGCAGAAACGTCTGACAGAGACATTAAACCTCGTGTACGTGGTTACCAAACTGCCAAATTTGCATAGATTAATTAGCTGTCGGCAATTGATCCCGGCAAAAAATAAAAAGATCCTTTACCACGTTTAATTTGTATAGAGATCAATTAGCGGCCCGTAAGTGATGCGGCTGCCAGTATAAATAGGACAACCCACGGCCCGCATTTTCATCTCCCACTAGCACGTCTCTCTCTCTCACCACAGCACTTGTCTCCTTTTCTTGTTCGTTTGTGCTTGCCAAGAGGAAGGAGGAGAGATGGAGGCCAAGAAGTTGAGGGTGTGCGCCATTGCCGCCCTGTGCGTGCTCCTGCTTGTGCTGCCGGGGCAGGTCGCCGCCAAGTCCAAGTTCTGCGTGTGCTACGAGGACTGCTACCGTCAATGCAGGCACCACATCCTGCGATTCGCCTGCGTTCCGTTCTGCTCCAACAAGTGCAACCCCAACCAGGCCGCCGCCGCCGCCGGCGGTGCCGGCGGTAACCGCGACCGGTGCAGGGCGGCGTGTGCCAAAGTCAAAATCTGCGGCCAGTCGGATCCGTCCGGTAAGAAGACGATGGAACCATCTCACTCTCCCTCTCGCATTTCATTAATTTGTTCAGCTTGTTTATTTCATTTTCATGAACACCGATTGAACCAATGTTCTACTTATGGTTTTGCGATTTGCAGAGGACGAATGCGAGCGTGGCTGCCTCTAGGAGTTTGGTCTTAATAAAAGGGCTGGCCGACCATGATCGTTCATATGATGTTGAACGGACGTGATTGTAGCAGCAAACCAATAAAAGTGGCGTGCGTGTGTGACAGTGAACAAGAAATGTAGCCATAATTAGAACTTCCAAAATCTGAAGAGTTCTCCATTAAAAAAAAAACATTTTAACAGTTTGTCGATTGGTCCATCATACTCCATCCGTCCCAAATTACTCGTCGCAGAAATGGATGTATATAGAACTAAAAAACATATAGATACATCCAGGAAAATATCCTGTGGAGCATAGGCTTAGGTGCACCCCCTTATCTAGCCATCCATCTTTGCATCGCGATTCGTGCAAGAGCTTTTCTCTTTTTTGTTTCTTCCAAATAAAACAACATATGAACTTAAAATTTTTGCAAGATAGCAAAACATTCTTACTACAATGAGAGAAAAAACTTTCAGATTTTTTCGTCCATCATAACTATTAAAAATAACATTTTTTAATAAAGAAAATCTCATTTTATATATTAATATCCGTCAAAAAAATCTATAAGTTTTTCTCTCATTGTAGTAAAAATGTTTTGCTATTTTGCAAAGTTTGAAGTTCATATGTTGTTTTATTTAAAAGCCACAAAAAAGAGAAATTTTTACGCAGTAAGTTAGTTGTCTAGCACGGATCTCAAAGCTATATTGAAGGGTATAGATAGAGGGTGTCCATGAGACTATGCTCTAAAAATCCGCGTCCGATACATCCATACCTGCGACAAGTAATTCAGGACAGAGGGAGTATTATGTAGCACGGCTTTGATTGCAGGTTGCAGCAGCAAATATAATAATATAAGCGGTTTTGTTTTGATTCTGCACATCACTTGTGTGGATGTTATCATGATACGTGTAAGCGTTTTGGTTTTGATTTGGTCTATGGAGATGCCAAGCAAATTTCATTTTTGTTTCCTGAGTTAAATCGTGAAAGAAGAAACGAATGCCCTATAGTAGAGCATACAAATTCTCATGCAGCAATCAGCAATGGCATGTATTTCTCCGTGTGAATTCCAAACACAAATGAAATTGTGATGAAAATAAAGAGATTCGACTGATCATTAATAAAGATGTTTTTTGTCTTAAAAACTGGACCAATGCACCTATAACCTTTTTATGTAGAAGATTAATTGCATGAAAGTTCTTCTAGCTTTATTCAGAGTTCATGTTTCTACTTATGAAACAGTGCAAATTCCTGGTCTCACGGTGCACATGGGTGTATAAATTGTCAGAGCAACTGTAGCAACAGTCGTCATATTCACAGTCGCTATATTGCATGTGGAGTGCACGCCATATGATTTTGGAGGCTGGACAGACGGCGTGCATACTTGAGTCGCCATATCTCAACCTCCATAATTTTCTTAATAAGGAACTTATCCGTCACTACCTACATACTTATTCTCCAATTACTTAATTAGCTTCTACTTCCCTTCATCATCAACAGCCGGCGGTGATGAGGTCGACGCTGTCGGTCACGGATGCGGTGAGTGTGAGGATGACCACGAGGGCGAGGGTGAGCACGAACACAGACGGTGAGGGCGAGGACGATTCCGACAGTGGCGCTTTGGGCTGTTGGGTATAGCGATTCTAGTGACAGCAACTCGATTTTGATGGCGGTAATGCTTGAAATCAGTGGATGTTCGAGACCGTCCCCCGCTCCCCCGATCTAGGGTTCCTCCCTCCCCCTGCCGCCGCCGGCCGTCCTAGGCCCCGCCGCCGCCGGCGGCCGCCGGCCACCGGCCGCCCCCGCCCCAGCCCCTCTCCCCCGGCCCC
>NC_041391.1:82745057-82782412 GCF_002162155.2 Triticum dicoccoides
CGCTCCGCGCCGCCTCCCCGGGAGGTCGCCGGGGCGACGCGAGCCCTGCCCCCCCTTCGGCCGCCCTCGTCGCTCCTTCCCACCCTGTCGCCGCCGATGGGCGCCCTGGCGCTTGCCAGGTGGTGTTGGCGGAGGCGGGGCTTGCCTATCCCCGCGCGCGCGGCTCACGCGGTGGTGGCGTGGCCCCTTGGCGGCGAGACGGCGTGGTAGCGCTGGTTGGCCGGTGGCGCGCCCCCAGCCCAGATCGGGGCCCGCGGGCCCCATATGGGTCCTAGCGGGCCGGCCCCCGGCGTGGCTTCATCATCGTCTGTGTAGTGAGGTGGTGGAGCAGCAAGGACGGGGGGCAGCGGCGCCGATGGCATGCCAGCTGCGGCGCGGAGGCAGGAGTTGTCCGGGCCTCTGAGGGCCCGGCAGGGCCTGTGGGGCCTTGAACCTGGTAGGCTCCCGCTTTGGCGTCCGGTCGGCTACCGTCGTGGACGGTGGAGGTGGGGCCCTCCAGTATGCTGACGGTGTTGCTGCCCTAGTCCCGGCTCCCTTCCTCATTGTGCAGGCCATCTTCGCGGTGCCGTGATGAGACAGCGTGGTAAGCTTCGTGTCCGTGTGCCCAGGGTGGTGGTCGGTTTGGTGGCGAGCTCCAGAGTGCCTGAGGTGGAGGATGGGATCGGGAGAAATCCATGTTGGCTTGGCCGATACCGACGCGGTGGCGCCTGAGGGTGCCATCAGACCTTCCTGGAGGGCGTCGGGGCTACCCTTCCTCTTTCCTCACCGCGTACCGGGGGAAACCCTTGGCAGCAGCGCCGTTATCGTCACGTCCCTTCTTGGAGGTGTTGATTGGTACCGGCGCTTCGGAGTCTCCACTAGTAGAAAAAGGGGCAATGGTCCAGGCCGGGTCAGCCCATTAGTCCCGGTTTAGTCCAGAACCGGGACCAATGGTGGCATTAGACCCGGTTCGTGAGCCCCGGGGGCCGGCCGGGCCACGTGGGCCATTGGTCCCGGTTCGTCTGGACCTTTTGGTCCCGGTTGGTGGGACGAACCGGGACCAATGGGCCTCGCTCCTGGCTCACCACCATTAGTCTCGGTTGGCGGCTTGAACCGGGACCAAAGGCAGCCATTAGTCCCGGTTCGTGCCACCAACCGGGACTAAAGGGTTGGTCCTTTGCGGTCAGAGTTTAGTCCCACCTCGCCAACCGAAGGGCGCTCACACCCGTTTATAAGCCCCTCCCTCTCTGCCTTGTTGAGCTCCTCTCAAAGTGAAAATAGATGCCCTTATACAGGAAATTTGACCTAAATTCATATTGAATTTCTCTGAAGTTAGTAGAAATTTATTATGAATTTAGGTTGAATTCTCTCTATAAGCGCATCTATGCTCCTTTTTTAGTAAAGTTAATCACAACTATTTTTTCTTCTATTTATTTCTGAGTAGTTTTTATATAGTTTTTTTCTTTTCTGCTATATTTATTTTTTTCTATTTTTTTCTGAGTTGTAATAAGTCATTAAAAATAAAAAATAGGTGCAATGCTCGTTAATTAGCTTCAAGCCTTTCAGAATAGTGTAAACTGCACTGCACATAGCTCCGTGCAGTCTACCCTATTCCTCAAGGTCAAGGCTTAAAGCTAAGCAACATGCAGGTTAGCATTGAGCCTCTTCTGCATCGTCTCTGCACTCGGGGCTTATAAACCGCTGCGAGTGCCTCTCGCTTGGCGAGGTGGGACTAAAAAACAGTTGTAGAAAGAATCAACTAAAAAACTCTTTTACCGGTTCATGCCACGAACCGGTACTAAAAGGTGCTCGTTGGGCACCAGCCTTAAAACATGTACCAAATAAAATGTCTTTGTAACAGCCTTAGAACTGGTACTGAAGGAATCAACTAAAAAGCTTTTATAAACCTCTAGTATTATTGAAACTAAAATTATATAGAATTTCGTTACAAACTTTAATAGCAAAAAGATTTATCATAAAAAAAAATAAATAAGTAATAAGAATTCTGTTCAAAACATTAAAAGCAAAAAGAATTATCATAAAAGAAAATAAATAAGTAATTAGAATTCTGTTCAAAACATTAAAAGCAAAAAAAGAAAATTATCATAAAAGAAAATAAATAAGTAATTAGAATTTTGTTACAAACTTTAATAGAAAAAAGAATTATCATAAAAAAAAATAAGTAATTAGAATTCTGTTCAAAACATTAAAAACAAAAAGAATTATCATAAAAGAACATAAATAAGTAATTAGAATTTTGTTACAAACTTTAATAGCAAAAAGAATTATCATAAAAGAAAATAAATAAGTAATTAGACGGGTGCATTGGTACCGGTTGGTGGAAACTAATTATTCAAATTTGGAAACTAATGGAGTAACAGAAAGATTATAATTAATCTAAGCTAAAAGAAAAAAAGCAAAAATCAAAAGAAAATAAATAATTCAAAGCAAAAAATAAAATAAGTAAAATAAAAAAGTGCCACCCAAAGGGCTACCACGGCCTGAATACGACTAGAAACCCAACAATGGGCCAGGATTCAGGCCCGCAATAGGCCCAATAGGCCCACAGGCACATATAGTGCGTTTAGGCCCGTAAGCCTGTATTTGAGAGGAGCTCGAGAGGGCAGCGGGACTGGGGCTTATAAACCACTCTCGAGCTCCCTCAGCTAGCGAGGTGGGACTAAACTTTCCTGCCACGACGCGGGCAGCACAGGGCCTTTAGTCCCGGTTGGTGGCACCAACCGGGACTAAAGTGGTGCATTGGTACCGGTTCGTGGCACCAACTGGTACCAATGCCCTCCCTTTAGTCCCGGTTGGTGCCTCCAACCGGGACCAAAACCCTCTGCTTCCCGCCCTTTGGGTTGCTGAAAAGAGGCCTTTGGTCCCGGTTGGTGGCTCCAACCGGAACTAAAGGGGTGCATTAGTCCCGGTTTGTGCCACGAACCGGAGCCAATGCCTTTGCTATATAAGTAGCACTTAGGAAAATTTCAGAACCGCCCATCCTCACTTCCATCTCTTCTCCTGCTCTCCACCGACGGCAGTGAATCCATCCCCGGCCCGCGCCGCCCCGACGCCGTCTCGGCGCCGCCCCGGCCCGCGCCGCCCCGACGCTGTCGCCGCCCCGCCCGCCCCGCACCGCACCTCGCCATCACCGTTGCCGTCGTCGTCGCCGTCGCCGTGAGCAACTAATTTAATTTGATGTTAGTAGTAGTTAATTTAGATGTGTAGTTAATTTTGTTAGATTTTTTTTAGATTTCTTTGTAGTTCATAGATTTTTTTTTTGTTAGATGTGTAGTTCATTGATTTTTCTGTTAGATTTTTTTCATATTGTGTAATTAATTTGTTCATATAATTGTGTTAGATTTTTTTTGTTAATAGATTTATTTTGGTGATATTATTGTTTAATATGCATGTTTGTATGTTCATATATATGCAAAGATCGAATATGTCAAATTTTTTTGATTTTTTTCTGTTCATAGAATTTGTATGATTTTTTCTGTTGTAATTTTGTTCATAGAATTTTAATGAATTTTTTGTCCATAGTATTTTCTTTGTCAACTTATTGTGTATGTATAGGAAAATTGTGAATGATATAAGTCATTAATGAATATGTTCATATTTAGAATAGAGGAAAAATGAAAAAAATAAGAAGAAAAAGTGTTTAATATAATTAGTTAGAAAAATAATAGAACTATAATTAAACTAGTTTGTTTTTAGTAAGTACTACTTTATTTTATTTATAGTAAGTGCTTCATATATGTTGAACTAGCTAGTTGATTTAATAAACTACTTTATTTTACTATATATAGAAGTAGTTTGTTTTTAGTAAGTACTACTTTATTTATTTATAGTAAGTGCTTAGTAGTTGAACTAGTTGATTTAATTAATAAAACTACTTTATTTAACTATATATAGAAGTAGTTCCCGCATCGACGTCGGCGATGCCTATCTCGCATCCTCGTCGTCATCGACTCGGCGGTGGAGGCCTGCTTGATCAGGGCCATGTTCGGGACTAGACTTCGTCAGGCTGGTATTGGGAGGTGCTACCTTCCGGGGGACGTAGGAAGTGAGGAGGCAGCCCGTTGTTGACCTGATCCTTGCTTGGTGGCCGTCGCGTGGGCCAGTGACGGTGCCGAGGCTTTCGGACACCGCGAAGGTGGTACGTCACCGTGTCAGCAAAGGAGGACGAGCACGCCCGTCGCCAGATGGTTGCATTGGAGGGCAGGTTCGACAATACCTGGCAGATTCTTCAGGAATCTCACTGGAGCTATGATCCTGTGATGGTTCCTTATCTTTGGGTGTCCACCGCCCGCGACGATACCCGTCGGGCACTACGGTTCTAGTTGTATTAGTGATGCTATATTAGTGATAATATTCGACGATGTACGGACACCAAGAGATGATGTACTTTTGTTTATAATTGAATGCATGCTAATTTGAATACTACTTTATTTTATGATTTGGTTTTGCTTATTTTATAATTTGGTTTTGCTTATTGAATGCTAATATTGGAAAAGTTCTCCTTCATTCCTGTGTGCTAGACTATTTGGTGTAATAATGCACTCGGGAATGAAAGGAGGAGCTACGTACCATCACCGATAGTCAACCCATGATTAATAGTAATGATCTAGTTAATATTTGAATTATGAATGTAGGCCGGAAATGTCGTACTCGGACGAGGAAAACCGCCCGGGGGAGTGCGACTGGTGCCACGACGACCGAGGTATGTGCGACAGGTTCATTGAGCTGGATGAAGATCGGCGCTTCAGTATTAAGCTCGAGGAGACCTTCGATGTTCATACGGTACGCAACGACGACAATAGTTTTTTTCGTAATTAAGCACGATTTCAACTATTTTAACGTGTATTTTTCATCTTTTCCAATTCGTCTAGCTTATTTCATGCTATGCAAGACGCTATGTCTTGGAGAGGATGTGTTTTGAAGACCATGAAAGTATGGAAACCAAAAAAATTCTCCTAAGGACCCATCATGGTGTGGATTTTCAAGTAAAGTTGTACATGCTGAGAGTGTAACCCATTTTGGTTGCAAAAATTGGGAAGCACTTTGCAAGATGTATGGTTTTGATGACGGTATGCTTGTCACCATGGATCTTGGTGATCCTACAATCGAGCAAGACAGACCTTCGATTTAGGTCCTTGTGGATACACCTCCAATTCTTCCCCCATGTGATCTTAACATAGTTAATTATTAAGTAATTTATATTGTTTATTTTAAAATAGTTGACATCTTATTTCCATTGACAGCTTATTTTCATTCTTCAAAGAATGTGCGGAAGATGATAGACAAAACCCACTACACCGATGGCTCCGAATTAACTTATAGGGAGAAAAATCATCTGATCGCATTTTTGTACTGATCTTGAGAATTACAATGTCTACAATCGAACTCCTCAACATTATGGTCAATATGTGCCACTAGTGCACGTGTTGAACTACGGTAACTACCATGGAGATACCCTGGTAAGATTTTTTACTATTACAACATCCGTGCATCTTTTTGCACACTTCTAAAACTAGTACATCATTGCTAACTACGAAGTTATTATTATGTTTTTCAACAGATAATCCCGAATGATTGTGTGCCTCATCTGATGTATACGCACGGTAGCCTTCATGTTTTAAACATACAACCAGGTCTTCCTACGAATCTGAACTGTCCATACCGGGTTTCTAAAAGAAGTGGAGACATGACAATCAAAGAATAGAAAAAATATATGGACAGTCGTAAGGAGCTTCTTGGAAGCAAAAGGCAGCGAAGCGCAAGAATTGGAGACAGGATGATCTCCATTCTTCATAATGGAGAGTCAGGGTCTATATTATTTTATGCTATTTTACCTTAAGGGTGTTTAGGTCCTACCTGATACTGATGATCATGTGCTAAGAACAATTATGTAGGGTTGGGTTCGATGACTATGAGGATGATGATCGTATGACTTATTATTAATAACGAGTAGAAGTTGTATGATGATGCATGATTAGTAGGACTTGTTATTATATATGATGATGTATGATGCGAGCATGCATGAGTTATTATATCAGCGGGTGAAATGAACATAGCAGCAGCGTTGGTAAACCAAGGACGAAGATATAAGAGAGGACACTTCTCTCTATTAGCTAGCTAATAAGAACCTAAAAATAACCCCCAAAACCCCTAAAGCAGCCACTTTTTCTTTTTAAAAAAAACATCGCCTTTTGGTCCCGGTTGGTGCCACCAACCGGGATCAAAGGCCCCCCTGCCTGGGCTCAGTGCACCGGCCACGTGGAGGACCATCTGTCCCGGTTCGTGTTAGAACCGAGACTAAAGGGGGGAGGCATTAGTAACGACCTTTTAGTCCCGGTTCATGAACCGGGACTAAAGGCCTTTACGAACCGAGACAAATGCCCTGTTTTCTACTAGTGCTTGGAGCTTGGGGGACGATTTCCGGTGGAAGCAACGGTCGCGAGGCTTCGTCATCTTTGTTAATCCGCCGTTGTCGGCATTTGTTTCTTTTCTTTTTTTTCTCTTTCTTTTCTTTTAGGCGTGGTTGTGCTGCTTCCGCCCCAGCATTTATCGTTGGTTTTATCGGATGTTTGCTTTGTAATACAAAGCGGGGGGAAACCTTTTTTCTTAAAGCTTAGTATATTTTGAACAATGAGGACGATTCCAGTCCTCATCGACGATGAAGGCAGCCTCTCCTCCTTTGAGAGTGGCACCCACTTTAGGTTGTGGGCAGCGGGGAGGAAGTAGAGGTTATGGACGATTGGGAGAGAAGTGTATGTTGTGGGCATCGGAATATGAGCTACTTAGGACATGGCGATGGGATGCGTCGATTCGGTGCCCGAGCACAGCTGCACCCGATATCCTGATCGTACGTTCCTCCCTTGGGATGCGAATAAATCACTCTGGCACGCCCGACACGAGTTTGCGGAAAAGGGATCTACTGCTCCCTCTTCATGCTCACATCCGTGCTCCCACCTCATCATACGGCTGTTTTTTTCTCTTTTTTCTTTTTAATCTAATCATCTCCCCCTGATTTTAAGGGGGTGAGGCCGGGCCTTATTTTGTTCTAATTAAATCAAACCACGTATATGGGAGCATGGATGGGCACAGCAGGCAAGTCTGGTCCGCGACGGAGGGCGCGCGCGGGGGTCCTGGTCCACGGACCAGAACGTTGCCTGATTTCTCGATCCAACAGATAAAGGGGACAACACGTTATTGCACAAAAGCTGAGCCGTTTGTCTTACCTGGTCGTAGGCCCACACGGCCACACGTGTTCGTGTCCTGGCAAAGCGGCGCCCCACCCACCTCCAACATCGGGTTAATTCTGGAAGATGCTCGGGCCTTCTCTCTCCCCCAAGATGAACGCCATTATCGCCTTGCTTTGAGAACCTGGCGTTGCAACCCTGCTATGAGGCGAGAGAGGAAACAATGGATGATGGTGGATAGGTTAGTTCCCGCGGACATGGGAAGTTTGGTTTAGTAAAGTTTGGGTTGGGATTTTTGCCTAGCAGAGTGCGATTCCTGAAGCTAATCTTGTCCAAATTCCTGCTGCAGGCGGAATTTGGTGACAACCTCGACAATTCAGATTCGGTTCCCCTGGTCTGTCGGAAAACGAGGCCAACCGTACAGAGCCGGAGGACTCAAATGCCGAGTCTGCGTGCGGTCAACAACTCGGCGGAGATCACATTTGCAGAGATCGAGTTGGGGGCGCCGGCGTGCGGATGCATCTCTGACCCGGTCAGCGCAGTCTACTGACAGAGTCAACCGGGAGGCCCCCAGTTGGAAAAAAGATCTGAATTTCCCTAATAGAAATTGTACTTTTTTTGCATTTCAGCTGTAGAAATTTCCATCAGCCAATGGATTGCTCCATGAGAGGAAAGCAGCAAAACATATTGTTGCATGATTTCGTAAAAATGATAAGTAGGTTCACTGTCAGAATGGCTGCCTTTGCACTGTCAGAACTTGTTGAAACTATGTACTGAATATATAGTTGTACTGAATATGTACCATTTGTGTAAAAAAAACAGATTACAATGTGCCCCATATGGTTGCCCTGGTGCTCATGTTGCGCTATGGGAAAACCAATCAACTGCGCGTTTGGGTACCCGGCGGCTTGTTGCTGAGCACGGCAATCTGCAGCGGAGTCATCATTCTGAAGTCATCCTTCGTACGTAGGCGTGCTGGATTCAAAGAAACGACACTCGCGTGCCTCGCAAATCAGATCCAAAGAGTGGGGAGATGTGATCGGAAACGAACTGCATGCGGGGGAATAATACGGGTTTACTTACCGAACACATTTGTATAAGCGATGCCCGGTCCTGTTCCCCGTCCTTGCGACATTGGTCTCCATCTCCGCTCCGCAAAAAGGACAATCAATGAGAGAAAGAAGAAAGTCTTCCGGAACAAGAAGAGATGAGGAAGACGCATCGGACATGGCGGACGGAGTGAAAGGGGGTTAGGCCAACTCCACCGCGCGATCCTATCCTGTCCGGCCCCGTCCGTTTGGGGTAAAACGGACAAACTGGACGGCCCAGCGCGCGGGAGCAAACGGATGTTCGTCCGTTTTGTGTCCGCTTTCAATCCATCTGCGGCCCAAGTTTGCGCCGCTTTTGGGGCGAAACAGACAGCGCGCGGACGGGCGGGACGCGCGCGCTTGTCCGTCCCTGGCCCGCCTGTCGGTGACCCAAAGCAAAACCCCTCAAGCTTGGATGAAGATTAGCCAAGATCCAAAGACCGGCGCGCAACAAAAGAGTATTGTTTTTTGTACGAGAGTCCACAAAACATTCCATCAAAGAAAGTTGTTTGAGCCCTACCAATTTGAAAGCAAACGTGACGTCGGGTCGATCCAAAAGAGATGGTTGCATGACACTTTGCATGGCATGATGTCGCAAAAGGATGTGAGGGACGAGAAGAAGCAACAAAGCAAGGATGAGCAAATGAAGCAATACCTAGAGCTCCAAACGAAGAAGCTTGAGATGGAGGAGGCGGCCAAGAGAAGGAAGATCGACATGTAGGAGGCGGCCCGGCAGAGGCAGCTCGACATCAAGAAGGCGGCCCGGCAAAGACAGCTCGACATCGAGGCCGACAACGTCAAGGCCAGGCAAAGGCATCCCGACATCGAGGCCACCAATGCCGCCACCAAGGCGAAAGAGGTGGCCCTGGCGATCATGAGCGTGGACTTGTCGAAGATGAGCGAGAAGACGAGGGCCTGGTTCGAGGCCACGCAGAAGGAGATGCTAGACGCCGACGGCCTGAACTAGGTCGTCCGATCGGTCGTGGCCGTTCTTTTTTGGAGGCTGGCATAGTTGCCGCCCGCCCGGACCGTTGGCCGTGTGTCGATGAGAAAAACATTCATTTTGAAGGTCGGATGTGTTGCCGGCCGCTGGCTGTACTGCCGGCGAGGACAACCATTCATTTTGGAGGCCGGGCTGTGTTGCCGGCCGCTGGCTAATGCCCGCGATGGATGTGTAGGCCGCTGGCTAATGCCCGCGATGGATGTGTAGGCCGCTGGCTGTGCTGCCGGCGAGGACAACCATTCATTTTGGAGGCCGGGCTGTGTTGCCGGCCGCTGGCTAATGCCCGCGATGGATGTGTAGGCCGCTGGCTTTGTTGCCAGCGTGCGTGATGAACTGCGGCCGTAGGGCTTGGCATTTGACATGTTTCTCTTTTTTTTAAATAGACACGGACACGATGGGGTAAAGGATGGGGCCGCGCGCTGGGCGCACGGCCACCGCATCCCCGGACAGGCCCGGACACGACCCCATCCCCCTGCCCAAATGGACAAAATCCGTACAAAACGGACGTCCGTTTGGGGTCGCGCGTGGAGTTGGCCTTAGGAGATAGGCGATGGGGATTTTTTTTATGCGGCGAGATGTGCAGGACGAGAGGATGGAGGTGCATTTAAGGCGACCTCATCTGCTCGCCGTTTGGGAGGCCGGTGGCGTCCACGGCTCAGGCTGGCTCAGAGACAATGCTGAGCCATTGCACTGCGACATGTTCCGCCTGTCCAAGGCCATGCGCGGTCGCAATCATTGCGAGCCAGCGGCAGATTAAAGAAAAAGAAATACGGTAGTGGAATACAATGGATGGCACAAATCCAGATGCGAGGCAGAGGTGTGGATTTCGGGCTCATCTGAGCACGGGAGTATATGATCACGAGCACATATGCACTCGATATCTTGTGCCTTCGCTAGCGCATGGGGATCTAGGCCAATTCCTAATACGGTTGTTTTTGAAGCCCTGGTAATTGCGCACTGTGGCAGAATACGGGCCAGCTGCTTGGCGGCCGTCTCCCGATGATGGGCTGAGTCGTGGCCCAGGTTCGTTGTTGTACGTCTGTTCCGTCTCCCGATGCGGATTATGAAGGGGGAGGAGAATGCAGAGTGTGTTAATGACACGGTGCTAGTTCTTATTCCCAAGGTGATGAACCCAACACTCCTCTCACAATTTCGTCCAATAAGCTTATGTAATGTGCTATACAAAATTGCGTCCAAAGTTGTTGCAAATAGACTGAAAGTGATCCTGCCGGGCATTATTTCTGAAGAACAATCAGCCTTTGTCCCAGAGAGGTTGATCACAGACAACATTATCTGCGCTTATGAGTGCTTGCATTTTATGAAGAGAAGTAAAGCAAAGAGAAATTCTCACTGTGCACTGGAGCTGGATATGATGAAGGCATATGATCGCTTGGAATGGTCCTACCTCTAGGCTATAATGATGAAGATGGGCTTTGCACAACAATGGGTGAATATTGTTATGAGCATGATCAGCTCTGTAACATTTTCAGTTATGTTCAATAGTGAGAAACTTGAATCTTTCAAACCATCACGAGGCATCAGACAGGGAGATCCGATCTCCCCCTACCTTTTTTTGATTGCAGCAGAGGGCCTTTCGTGCCTACTCAAAACCAGTTCACAGTCGACCGCGCTTGAGGGGATCAAGGTGGCAAATTCAGCTCCGGCTGTTAACCACCTCCTCTTTGCGGATGACAGCCTACTGTTATTCAAGGCGATTTCAGAGGGGGCAGTTGAGGTTTCAAACCTTCTGGAGTTATATTGCAACGCATCGGGCAGCGTATCAACTATGAGAAATTGTCCATTTTCTTTAGCAAAGGATGCCCACAACAGTTGAGGGACAGTATTAAAGCAATTCTTCATGTACACAATGAATCATTGAATGAACGTTATTTGGGCATGCCTACGGATGTGGGGCAGTCCAAAATGAACACATTCAGATATCTCCGAGATAGAGTGTGGGAGAAGGTGAAGGGTTGGATGGAGAAGCTCTTATCAGTGGGAGGGAAAGAGATCCTAATTAAAGCAGTGGCACAGGCCCTGCCGGTCTACTCCATGGCCTGCTTTAGGTTACCTAGAGGCCTCTGTGAGAATATTTCCTCTATTATTAGGCAGTTCTGGTGGGGAAGCAAAGTGGGAAAACGTAAACCAGCATGGGTGGCTTGGGACATTATGACACGGCCAAAACATCTTGGAGGCCTTGGCTTTCGGGATAGGGAGATTTTTAACCTTGCTTTGTTGGCAAGACAAGCCTGGAGAGTGCTATGTGACCCTGATTCACTGAGTTCCCGGATCCTAAAGGCAGTTTACTTCCCGAACTCCTCTCTTATGGATGCAGATCTTGGCAGTAGACTGTCATAAATTTGGCGGGCGATATTGGATGGGAGAGACATGCTAAGGCTAGGCCTTATCAGAAGAATTGGTAACGGGAAAACTACATATATATGGACGGAGAACTGGCTTCCACGTCCTGGAATGATGAGGCCGATCGCACCCATGCTTCCAAACCCTCAACAGTTAGTTTCAGATTTGTTACTTACAGCGACAGCGAGTTGGAATGAGCAGCTTGTCCGTTCGGTGTTCTTGCCCATTGATGCAGAAGCAATTCTAGCTATTCCTTTATGTACTAGAAACGTAGAAGATTTTTGGGCTTGGAGTGGAGAGCAAAGAGGGTCTTTTTCTGTCAAGTCTGCCTACAGAATTATCGTGCAAACCAAGATCACAAGAGAGAACTGGATTGAAGAACGGGATAGCTCATCGACAGCTGACAGTTTGCGGACGGACTGGACTGAACTTTGGAAGATCGAAGTACCTCCAAAAATCAAACTCTTTCTATGGCGACTCTCTAGGAACTCAATCCCGACAGCCGATCTCTTGGAGCATCGGCATATGTCAACATCGGCTGCATGTTCGTTATGTGGAGCGAGGGAGTCGTGGAGGCATGCTTTATTATCTTGCCCGATGGCTGGCAGCGTATGGGCACTAGCTGATGAGGCCATCCTGGACCAAATGAGCCGTTTTGACACCGTTAATGTCAAGGGCTGGCTGTTTGACATGAAGGGAGCTTTGTCAAGTGATCTGTTTGTCCGCATGACGACCACTTTATAGGCTATATGGGCGGCAAGAAGAAAGGCGATCTATGAAGATATATTTCAGAGCCCATACTCCACTCATTGCTTTGTCAATTCCTTCCTCAATGATATCCAACTTGTCAAGCAACCAGAGATGAGAGTAGTGCCACCAGTGCATGTGAGGCCAACTGGTTGGATTAAACCACCCCCAGGCTTGATGAAAGTAAATGTTGATGCGGCCACTATGACAAGATCAAAATTTGGGGCAGTTGCTGCGGTTTGCAGGAATGGAGAGGGCTTGTATCTTGGTGCTTCGGCTATAGTTTTTAATGGGATTTGTGACCCAGCCATCCTCGAGGCTTTGGCAGTACGGGAAGCAATGGCACTTGCAGAAGATCTCCATATACATGCACTACACGTTGCCACAGACTGCAAAAGCGTGGTGGAAGATATCAAGCAAAAGAACAGTCCAAACTATGGGGCTATTATCCGTGAGATAGTTGATTATTCTCGTAGTTTTCATTCATGCAATTTTGCGCATGAGTTTAGGAGCTTGAATGTCGAGGCTCACAATCTAGCGAAGCATGTTTTGAGACTAGGGATCGGCCACCATGTTTGGTTGGGCAACCCTGGTGACCTTCAGTTCGTCCTTGTAAACATTGTGACGTTTTGAATAAAAAGCTTCGTGGATTGTCTCAAAAAAAAGATAAGATGCTTTCCGTCAAGAGCGATAGCCATCCTAAAAAAAAGAGCGACAGCCTCGAAACAACCGCAGATCCAGACTCTTCTTCCCCAGTGCGGCAGCCATTTTAGGTGATGAGATAGAGAGGGAGGAAGTGTGAGAATGGGCGACCGACGCTTAATGGAGTTCCTCATGCATCCAATCCGTAGGTATGAGAGCGATTTTCCCCCAATTTGCGTGTGATCTGTAGAGTGGAGCACAGGGGACTGAGGTTTATTTGCTTTCTCTGCCATAGATCCACGCTGAGTGAGGAGGTAGGAGAGAGTCTGCTGTCGGAGTTTGCCGGCGGACGGTAGCAGGCGAACGGTGGTGGTGCCATTGCTGGAGGGCACGGGTGTGAGCGGCGATGGGCGGATCTGCGTGGCGTCTGCACCGGCGGCGACGAGCGGGGATGGGCGAATCTGCAACGTGGCTCAAGCGGCAACAGTGAGAAGGACAACTCGCCTCCGACTTCTGAGCTCTCCATAGGAAAGATAAATCCCCAGGCTCCTGGTTGGAATAAAAGGTGAGGGGAACTGAATTTAAAATTTGATCAGTGCTATGAAGAATTTCACTAAACGTATTTCCAGGTTGTTTGTGGTCATGCATTTTGGTTGAATCTTGGTGTGGCAGTAATCCATGGTCTGATATGAATTAGTGTGAGGACTTGATGTTTTAATCTAATTAGGCTTCATGTGAGTTAGTAGTTTGAACTACAATTAGATGAGCAGAGAATCAGTTTGGTTGACACAAATCATTTGTAATCCCTCTCAGGCTGAGAATTTTTTATGAGCTTACCGATGACAAATGTTGATGCCTTGCTAAGAATAATCTCTTTAAAACTTGAAGGGGGCCGAGCAGTACGAACATCAGCCCTAGCACTAACAGTGTGGTCAAGGAAGATGCGGACGTGAACAAGGTTGTACCGCTTGTGCAAGATGAAGATAACAATTGCCCAGGTAAGATAGTAGGTCCATCCTCAGAAGAATGGTTTGCAATTAGACTATTTTGTTTTTGCAAAATGTGAATGGATGATCATATATGGTAACACATCTTGGGGCTTGTTTCTGGTAGCTGATGCTGGTTTAATGGATGTTGTTCTGGAGGAGATCAACGCGATGCATGTACATGCCTCTCAGGCGGCATCATGTGATGTTAGGGCACGCACAAGCATCCCATTGGTAAAACAAGAATGTGTTGGAGATGGTGATGTGCAGGGGCCTGATGATGTGGTTGTGCGCAGGGTGGAGCGGATAGATGACGTGCATCTAGATGATCAACTTGCTCGGCAACTTGAAGCAGAGCTGGATGTGGAATGTGAGTACAGGAAAAAACTTTGATCTAAAAATGCTTACTGATTCCTGGATGCAGAAGCAACTTATAATTGTGTGCTTACTTTTGTGTGTATGCTTTTGCAGATGAGATGGAGATAGCATCCCGTGCACCGGCTGCGAGTGCGACGACGGGTTTGGTTCATGGGGTTATTGACATCTCTGACGATGAAAGCAATGATGAAGTTGATATGGAAGAATGGTCTGATGATCCTGAGCACGCTAAGTTGTCTGAGACAGACAGAAAGCTGAGGGAGCAAGAGCTGCAAGATCCAGATGTCACGAAAATGTATCAAGAAATGTATGATAAAAATGATGGTCTGCGAGAAGAAGACTGAGGTTGCAATGATGTATCAAAAGCTGTATGATCAAAATGGTAAGTTTGCATGAAGGCAGAAATGAGGTGATGCAAAACATGGTGGTCATGTATTGGACACGAATGAACTAATGCATTTATGTTTTGCTACAGCAACTAAAGCTGAGATCGCCAATGCGACAGCAAACCAAAACCTTGCTCAGGAGGTTGAACCGGCAGGTCCAGAAACAAGCCCCGTTGAGGGTGGCCATAGAGGTATGATAGTAAACAAAGTATACTACCACAAATGTGAAATATGTTGACACTGATTTGCTTGATCTGTCAATTGTACATGCAGATGTTCAGGTTGATAAAAGTGCGAATGAGAATTGCCGTCGCTGGCAGGCAAATATCGAAGGTTAGACGCACTGAAAAAAGTTCATACATTTAAACACAACTTCTAAAATGTCTTTTTTTGAATGCAGTTTGAATATTTACTAAGAAACAACTCTGCTTTGCAGGACGGGCGTGCATTGGTGGTTCTCAGCCATGATGGTGGTTGTTGATTTGATTATCTTTATAGCCTTGAAGTAATGCTTGGTTTGATTCTCTGGATTGCAATGCTTGGTTTACTACAGATAGCATATACATTTAAGTTCCCTCCTGAGAATTGTATTAGAACTACTACCCTGATTACATATGCAATTTGCATAATATATTTGGATGGATGCCCCCCTGATTTTAAGTATAATTTGGTGAGGGAATTTTTGGATCGATGTTCTTATATGAGGTTTCTGTGGTCAGTTGTCGGATCACTCTTACAGACTTTTGTTCTTAGATTTGAAATCTGTAGCTCACATAATACAACAATCAGTGTTGTAGCTGAGCACTTCTTGTTTTTATTCAGTACAACCACATTTTTTTCTTCAGCTCTCAAACTGCAGCTCACATGGTTGTGCTTCTTAACTCTTAGTTTTCCCAGCTCTTATGATGCAGTTCAAGTGGTTGTGATATATATTTATCCTAGATAGACAATCAGTGTTCTTCTATCTAGTTTTACACGGACAAGTCTAAAAGGAATGTTTCTCAGTTTCATTGATCCTCTTTATTTTTAGAAATGTTCAGTGATAATAGCATTTTTATTTCAGAGCTTGTATTACAGCTTGAGATGATGCTTAAACTGTCTTTTCAACATGTTTTCTTCTGTGTTATGGTTCAGTCTTTCTTCAGTTATTCCTTTCAGTATATATCATTGTCTATTTTTGGTTCAGCCATGAAGTAATGCTTGGTTTGATTCAGGTGTCAGTGTTGTCCCAAATTCTGAAAGTACTCGCTATGCCTTTGGTCATCAGCCATTATCCTTCTTTTGTGTCTGTGCACTGCTGTAATCACGTGATACGGCTCAAATAGCTTTGAATCGATTTTGTGGGATGTCCCCGATCTTTCACCGGCGCAAAGGAGCTAGCAGAATATACTTGATCAGAAGCAGATGTACTAGAGCAGACAGAGATATATATGTGTAGAGATGTGTACGTGTGGAAGAACTTGGACTAGATGGATCGGAAGTAGTGGACGTGGTGTAGTAGTACTAGAGCTAGACTAGATGGATGGATTATGCTAATGATGATTAGTGGCGGCGGCGGCGGCGACAGAATAATTAGCAGATGAGAACTAAGCAGCAGCAGACGGAAGGAAAAGAGATGAGATCAATCCTTGCCGGTCAAGAACCGAACTAACTAGTGCCCTGGGAATCAAGTCGCCGGAACATAAGCAATCACGAACCAAATTATGGAACGCAGGAAACAGACTGCCTCATCATCAAATGCATCTGAGAATATTTTTCATCAACTCAAACCTAGCTTTTACATAGCCACTCGGCCTTTATTTATATAGGTGCACGCAGGCAACCTGGGCTAAGCCCGTAACTCACAAGGACACACCAACGGACTTGAAAAAAAAAGTAATTACTAGGAGGAGCAAAACTAATGTAGTAAATTCTTCGTATAACTAGGAGACCTTCATGTATATGGTTTAATTAATTCCAACGAGGTGGAGTCTGAAAGTTTGGCTTGATATCTTCTGTTGGTGGTGTCGCTGGTGATTGATATTTATGTTGTAGCATCGACTGATATGCTCGTGGTACGGGCCCAAGTATACCTGCACCTGTTCTCCTCATGCCAGCTGCTACTCCATGTTGTGCTGGTATGATATATTTTCTACAGCCAGAGTCGCATGCATCCTTCTCAGCCGTGACCTTCTCCGATGGTGCAATAATATTAGCTACATAGCTAGGGGTGATCACATCATCCACTCCCCCTTCACGCGAAACCGTCCTCAGTTTCGGGGCACTCTTAAAAATCTCCTTGTGTATGGCGAACAGAGGATCAATCTTGATAGTGTTGCTACCCATGGGCTGCAGCTCACGTTTGATGCCAACATCTCGGAACACATAAGTGTTGGGTCTCCCCTCATGTATAGCATTGCGATCATATTGCCACGGACGACCCAATAGCAACTGACACACATCCATTGGCACAACATCACAAATCACCTCATTATAATATGTGCCAATATTGAACTTTACGCGTACCTTGTGAGTCACCTTCAGTCGTCCGGAGTTGTACAACCACTCAATGCAATGTAGTTGCGGATGTGGCCATGTCTTCAATCCTAAAGCGTCAACCACACGCTTGCTTATGATGTTGGTGTAGCTCCCTCCATCAATAATCAACTTGCAACACTTGTTGTTGATTCGGCATTGTGACTGAAAATTTTTCCACCGCAGTCCTGCGCTTGGAATTTGATCCTCTTTAGCTCGCTGCACCATGATGCATGGCAGATCATAATCCAAAGGATAGCACATGATAGGATTAGTTTCACTTTCCCCTTCCTTGGGCTCATCAGACTCCGAGTCAGTTTCGTCTTCGGAAACATATCCATCATTAACAAGGAGCACTCTCTTCTTGTTCGGATAATCAATGCGTTTGTGTCCCCTACCTCCACATGTGTAACAAACAATCTCACTAGTACGCATAGCAGACTGCGCACTTGAATCAGCCCTTGAAGCCACTTTGCTCGCGGCCATAGATTCTTTGCTCATCTGCTTGTGATCGGTAGCAGCTGACCTATAGGATGAAGCTGGCTTGACATTATCATCGTCATGCGAATAGGAACGTCGCCCTATGCTGAAATTGGTGTGGCCTTTGGAAACTTGCTTGGCTTTGACCTACTGTTCGGCACGCTCCGCTTGATGATGAAGCTCTTGCATATCATTATACTGCATCAAATCAACACGGTCACGTATATCCTCATTCAGCCCCTCGAAGAAGCGTGTCATTGTTGCATCATCAGACTCATGCACATTAGTTCTGATCATCAGAACTTGCATCCGTTGGTAATACTCATCCACCGTCATGGCTCCTTGAACAAGACGTCGAAGCTTTGTGTGTTGCTCCTTCTGAAAATAAGCTGGCACAAAGCGAGCACGCATTGTACGCTTCATCTCACGCCACGATTCTGGTCGTGCGTCACTGCGGTTGAGCTGATCCCACCAAATTAATGCATAACCTGAAAATTCAAGAGAAGCAAAACGAATCTTCCACTCCTCGGAGTAACGGTGATTATCAAAAATCTGCTCCACACGCATCTCCCACTCAAGATACTCCTCGGGACCGGCTTTGCCTGTGAACGAAGGTATAGTAATTTTTATTCTACCAATGCCTCCGTCCTCGTCCTCATCGCGGCGCCGCCTTGGTCCATCATCACCGGGACGAGCATCCTGTCGTGGTCGGCGAGGCAAGTCGCCGCGAGCATCAGAACCATCCTCGGACTCAGCATCATTGTCGTCGTTGGCAACGTCCGCGTCACAGACATGTCGAGGTGCTCGCTGCTGCAGGGCATGTTGTTCCCTCGCTGGAGCAGCCGCGCTGGCTGCCCTTGCCTCTAGGCGACGGAGGGCTGCTTGCATGGCCTGGAACCCGTCGGTCACCGTCTCGTCGAGGGCCTTCATGCGGCTGTCGAAGTGCTGGTATGTAGTCTTGAACATAGCACGGACACCTGGGTCCAGATCGGGACCATATTGCGGCGACCCGTCATCCTCCCGCAAATCATCCTCGTCACGCTTGCTTGCGATTGACATCGCGCGCAGTGATAAACCTAGCGCTCTCTGATACAAGCTGATATGGCTCAAATAGCTTTGAGTCGATTTTGTGGGATGTCCCTGATCTTTCACCGGCGCAAAGGAGCTAGCAGAATATACTTGATCAGAAGCAGATGTACTAGAGCAGACAGAGATATATATGTGTAGAGATGTGTACGTGTGGAAGAACTTGGACTAGATGGATCGGAAGTAGTGGATGTGGTGTAGTAGTACTAGAGCTAGACTAGATGGATGGATTATGCTAATGATGATTAGTGGCGGCGGCGGCGGCGACAGAATAATTAGCAGATGACAACTAAGCAGCAGCAGACGGAAGGAAAAGAGATGAGATCGATCCTTGCCGGTCAAGAACCGAACTAACTAGTGCCCTGGAAATCAAGTCGCCGGAACACAAGCAATCACGAACCAAATTATGAAACGCAGGAAACAGACTACCTCATCCTCGAATGCATCTGAGAATATTTTCCATCAACTCAAACCTAGCTTTTACATAGCCACTTGGCCTTTATTTATACTAGATGACCAGTTGCGCCAAATGGCACAAAAACCCGTTTAAGACCATGTTCGTGTTGAAAATATTTGCATTTTTTCAATAACCGTATATTTGAGTACCCCTACATATAAAGGAAATTAAATGCAAATATTTTCTTAAGGTAATAATGCCACAAATTAGATCATTGATAGGTCAAGATAGTTGAGTCTACAATTAGAAACTCCAAGTAGTTGTAAACTTGCATTAAAAAAGAGTAAACACAAGTGACACAATAAGATGTACTTAATACATGAACTGAACATTGTGTACAAGAGTAGTTAATAAAAATAATAGTCAATTACATCATATAATTGGGTTCTATACTCTTTTGCGTATATATCGTGAATGCTACCCCTTTGTGATCAACTCTTTGTCCTCCTAATCAAATGGCACAGCTACTGCCCCTTATGGAAAAAGAAAGGACTCTGTAATACTCATAAATGTAAAAGAAAAACATCATGTGATGCATCTCAACCTGCGCAGAACAATGTAGAAACATACATGTTGTCTACATACTCTCATTGTCTAGCAAAGCATAAGTAGCTGAGGGACCCTGTATAGAAGAATTGACAATTAGCAAGAAAGAAGCATGCCATCAGCTGTCTAGACAACCATAAAACAATAAGTGGCAAAAGCCCCATCAGATTTAGCATTTGCCATCCAGTTTATGAGCTAAAGTTCAGCATTCACCAATCGATAGAACATATTAAGCATCAGCTATAAAACAAACCCTATTTTCCTAATAAGACAACATAGATATGAAAGTGGCTCCTTCTCCGCCACACCCCCTTCTCCCCTTCACGCCCCTCCTCCTTCCTGGTTCTCCACTCGGCGAAGCATCGGAGCTGGCGACCAGCGGGAGGCAGGGATTGATTTAACCAGACAATAAAGAACGCCGCTCTTAGGCTTTCCGGTAATGAAACTAAGCTAAACAGAATCCCTTGATTAATCCGACGCAGCCACCAGCCCACCAAGTTCCAAACAGCAACAGAAGGAGACACAGAGAGAAAGATATAGGCGGCTTGTGTGTCCTAACCATGAACTGGTCGAGCTCGCACCATTATCTCCAGCGGCACGGTCAGAGCATTGATCATCATTCTTACTCCAGTATTCAACATCAACAATGAGTCTGCACCTACACCTTGACATACCCCTGAAAGCGGTCAACCTTAGCCCACTGCAACAGAGTCATAGCTCCATGAGCAGATAAATTAAGCACTGCAACTGTAGGTGCAGGAAAAAAGTAGAAGTAGAAATTAAGTAGGTGCAGAAATAATTTAAATTTAAGTACAGAAATACAGTAGAAGTAGAAGTAGAAGTAGAAGCAAAAATAAACTGTGGATGCAGTAATCAAACTAAGTACTCCCTCCATGCTAGGAAAGAAGACCTACAAGTTTGTTGGATTAACTTGGCCAAACTTTACATTGTTTGACTTTGACCAAAACTGACATGGCTTCTTTTAAAGAAGGGAGGGAGTATTAAATTTAAATATGAAATGGTGTTGTGGTAACAAAGTGAGCTGCTGGTACCCAGAACAAAAAACCTTCCAGCTCATTGGTGAGCAACCTCACTGAAGCTCCTACGGATAGGAAAATGTTGTCTTCCCCGCGGCTGCACCCCGCCGCGACCGGAGCGCAGTCCCCACTGCACTTCTCAGGTAATTTCTCAATAAATCATTTTATGACTAATATTTTTTTACCAGTACACTAATTTTATAACAGAAAATACCGCCTTCCCACGGTCATGGATAATACATCAGCCTACTCATGTTCCTGACTTGAAATCAGCCAAATCAAAGCTACTACATATCAAAATCATAAATAGTAATTATATTTCAGGACGTGCAAATTAGTTGTGTTCTCTACTGGACTGAAGCCAGTCAAGTCACAACTAATACATACCGACGTGAGGTATCTTCCCGATTAGCTACATCATAATCATCAAACCAAGGAAAAAGTCAAACACTGGACAACCCGCCTGGCTGAAGCATGTTATTCTCAAAGACATGAAGTTTCTACTTCACATGGAACTTAACTAAGATCAGAAAAATAACAATTAGTAGATGATTTCCTATTTGATTCTTTTTTCAATAAGAAACTGGCCAAAGACATCCAAATCGCAAACGAATATTGTGAAGACAACCACAATGACAATAGGGAATGTGCGAAAAGAATGTATTGTATTTGTACTTAATATTGAGGTATACCCTCAATTTCTAATTCCTATTTGAACTGAAAGAAGAGCACAAGAAAACACCCAGTTTTGTTTACCTTGCATTTGCATCATACATAACAGCTGCTATGTAGCAGTGCAAGAATCAGCCAGGTAAAAATGGAATGAAACTGACATACAAAAAATCTAATACAATGAATTTGCATAGGAACAACACAACATATGCCTTGGGAAGTAGGCCAGCGAAAGAAAAAGGCTCATAGCTCAGTCAATCCAATGGACCAACAACTTACAAAAAACATAATAAGACATAGACAATACGGTGACGATGGCAAGAGCTAGATTAAGGAGCATAATCCAGTGGTATTTACAACGAGTAGAAATTGTCATAAGTAGCTAGGGAAGGCAGGAAGGGCCAACGGTGGTCCAATTGTGATATTTACAACACATAACAGTTGATTCATTAAGAAAGCTAAATAAAGGGATAGTATCGACAGTGGCTTGACATAGTTCCATGAGTGTCAAAAGCCCTGACGTAGAACCCTGACCACCAGAGGCCCAATTTTTTTTCCTCTGCGGCATTAGCAAGACACCATCCCCAGGAATTTCAATTTCTAATCCAGCAAGGAGATGCCCATCCCATCAACCTCACATAGGTGGCTAGGAGGAGGCAAACCACAGTGTGCAGCCACTGTTTCTAGAATCAGCCTGACAAAAGATATTATGCCACAGATGCCGGCCATATGAAACAATGAGACAACAACAACCAACACAGAAAGTACGCAGGCAGCAAGCAACAACAAATAGAAATAATAATTGAGATGAACCAATAATAGGTAAGAAAAGGCACAACACACGGGACACACACAGTTAGAACTGAATAAAGACAAAATATCAAATGAACATAAGAAAGTAAGCTTCAAGGAGGAAGATGAAACCTTGAAAAGCCGAAAGAGAACAGCCAACGATGCGTATGAGATGAATCACAGAAGAACTTCGACAAGGGATAAACTGCAGCATGACCTGCAACACATGTAAATATAGGAAAACGTTAGCAGGCAAAGAATAAATCATAGAACACCACTGTATTGTTGTATTGCAATATACCTCTATTTCTGCAACAAGAAAACAAGTGTGGGCAAGACTATATAAAGGAAACAGATTGTTAGTTGAAGAGAGGGTACTTGACACTTTTCTCTTTTCCTTTAATGGTGTTTACAACATCTCCTGGCCACCCAAACCCACATGCCAAACAAAAATGAAATTAGAGAGCAATGAGAGGAGGAACTCACATGGGGAGGTGCAGCCAGAAGGGACGAGCGGTGAGACGGCGCACAGCGGGGAGTCCGCGGCACCAGCGCCATGGTTGGTACTGCTAAGCCTTTAACAACTAACCAGTGCAACCAAAACATGCTCAACAGAGTGAGGGACACAGCTGGAAAAAATAATTATGTGTAATATTACTAACTGATCTCAATACCATGGAAGCATAAATAATAAATGACCATATGTTTTAGGATGATTTCGCTCATAGAAACTGCATTTTTATCCCTTTTCCATTTTACCTTAACTCGATTTCCATCCATAGTTACACGACCATGTAGCATAAAAAATAGATAATTTCGAGTGTAATTTTCAGCTCTATAGAGAATCCAACTACAAATGCATAGCTTATATAGAGAGCATGGATACAATTATAAATATGTAGTCCATGCCCCAATTATAAATACTTTGTTCTCACCTTAAACTATCACAAAAGAAACAAATAAAAACACAACTGCTGATATAAATGCAGACCAGCGCACAACATATCAGGTGAAGATTTCGAACGACAAGCAACCAGATCAGTTTTTTTTTGCGGGTAAGCAACCAGATCAATTTAGTTCACAACACGCATGTTCATACAACTACTTCCATAAACAGTTGCAGTATGATTTCATGAACTCATTCTCACCAATCCATCCATTGTGAGTAAACAGCAACCACTACCCAATCGCTTATCAAGAATGACCCAAAGCACCAAACTGAACATAACTCTATCACCACATCATTTTGAAATCTTTTATTTTTTTAAGCTAAGCAAGCTTGCTCCTTTTCTTTTTTGGTTAAAGCTACGTCTGTGAGTTTGGAGAAGAAAAGCAATTAATAAATTTACCCAAACTAAATTATCTTCTTATCTGCTTTAATGGAACATAGTAAGTTGTTGTTGCTGCTGTCAGTGTTAACAAGCAAGAAAAGCAATTTATAAATTTAACCGCTGCGCAGATGGCGCAAGAAGCCAATCAGAAGAGATAATTAAGTGGTAATTATAGTCTGTTAGTAGTCAACAAGCAAGGTGAGCAAGATTTGAGTAACCAGCATTAGAGAGGCAAATAACACAGAACAAGTACCAACCAATGATTTTGATCTAAGAGAGATTTCCTACCTCTTAGGCTTGGTTTGGTCAGGCTGCACGTTCTCATCTCCAGTAACCACAACATCAACATTCTCACCATCCAGCTTAGTTTCCTATTGTCACGTGGGGATGATCATCATGGGACGAAATTTATAACAGGGCTGGCCTGGAACACGACGTACCTACGACGTGTCTTCCTCGTCGCTGCAGGCCCCGGGGCCTTCACTCCACCAGCAGGAGTTGTGTCTCATGTGGGCTGCTGCCGCCCTTGTCCTTCATCTTGTGCGCCATCCACCACACCTTAAACCGGATAACTGATGAGGACAAAAAAAGCTATAAAATGTGTGAGTTGATTTGCCGAGGAAATAAATAGCTATTGACACACTCTGAAGGTTTATTCACATCTAAAGGTGCCAAGGATTCTTAAAACATTAAATACACTCTGGAAAGAGATGAAAAACAAAAAACATGAACCTTTTACCTACACAAGTAAGTAAAGAACCTGAACCCTTTGCCACTACAGATCTAAAAGCATGTGTAAATAGAAATCATGGGCCATCTCACGCATGGGTGAGCAGGAGTATCATAATAAAGTGTAACTCTTGGACATCTCTATATTCATGCTCTGTAATTGTTGATCCCATCTATTCTTGCTCATGGCTACACCTAGGGTTCTCGATGTGTAATATCTCAATGTAGTGTTCAATCCATAATTTCGAATGTGAAAACAAAAAGGCATTTACCTATTGCAGTCCATACACCCATTGAAGATGATCCTACTGACTCCTATGATGGGTTGTGCATGAGCAAAATCAACATTAACCGACTCGGGACCTACAAAGGAGAAGAGAACATTAAATTTCTGCAAGTTGCATTTATCCAATGTGCTTGAGTTTATTCTTCTCCCTTTTATGATTAGTTATAAATTGGCACACAGCTGAGTATCAATATTCCATCAACAAAACACAAAGAACTTTTACGCAATGCATATAGATAAAAAATGGGGGCAAAGAACCACATTGAATATCCTCCTTCCAACAGTAAAAGGCTAGGCATCACAAAATTATAAATTTTATGTCGATAACCAGTAGGAAGCAGCCCTAAAGCGCCACATGTTATGTGTTGCTGCCCAATAGAAAACATTTTGCATGTAGCATGAAATCCCTAACTTTTGAATGCATGACTAATTCTGCCTACATCTTCTAACTTTCGGATTTCTAAATTCTATAGAGAGGTAGTAGGTTAGAGAGATGAATCTTCGCCTGAGATTGAAGAAAGAAAATAGGATGAGCTCACCTTAGAACTGACCTTACCTTGAAGAGAGGTGTGTCGATGGCCTAGCACATGAACCTCTCTGTCTTAAATCTTGCTTTCACCAAAATTTCCAGAAAACCAATGGAATTCCAGAAAAGCATTAGTGCACTTATTGTTTTTCTTATTTATGCACCATCTCTGTGGTTAAAAGATCCAGGCTCCTACTGTATTCATCAACCACAGAAAAATAAATCACATAGATAGAAAGAGCTTGCTCAATGGAGTACATACTTACTTTCCTATAATACCTAAATAATAAGATCAAATAGACGACCAACGGGAACAGTTTGACAAGCTGCATTCATATTAATGGGATATGGAACAGACTTATTTACTAAATACTATATATAGGCCACGAAAGCCAGATTGCAGTATCATTTAGCCCCATGGAACTAATTGATGTTCAGAACACGAGGATCTCCATGACTACTAATGCCACCTCCTTTGTGTCGTCCAGTTCAAGATCTACCCAGTAAATCAGCAAACAAACAACAGATGCATAGGGGATTTAATCAGCTTTGTTTCTTATTTTCAGAACTAAGTTGTATTTCGTAGCAAAATCTGATGTGCTGCCACCACGGTTCTCTCCATGTGTGACAGAAAGAGAGGGTCAGGGGAAGAGACAAAGGGGACAGAGGGAAGCGGGGGAGCACCTGAGTGTGGAGGGGACGCTGGCCTCACCAGGCATCCACCCGTGGTGGAGAGGAGGAGCTTCAGGAGGAGCACGTGGACGACGGCGCCGCACCACAGCACGAGCCGCCGTCCGCTGCGCCACCGCACTGACCCTCTCCCATTCGACGTCGCCTCCTTCTCCTATTTCCTCTCTCTTTCTCCATCCTCTCCTTTCTTCTTCTCCCTCTCATATTCTCTCTCCCACAGATCGAACCGAGGTCGCCGCTGTCGCCCTTTGGTCCGCCGTCGCCCTTTGCCTGTAGGTTGCCGCTGCCGCCAGGGAAGCGCGCCTCCGCGCCTGCACACCTCGGATCTCGGGGTGGAAGAGATGCAGGAGAGGGAGGGTGCGACTGGCGCGGGAGGATGGAGGAGGAGGAGGAGGAGGAAGCGAACATGGAGGCGGCTAGGGTTCGTGAGGGAGGAGGAGGAGGGGATTGGGTGCACAGGGCGTGGGAGGAGTGGGGAGATGCTGTCTTTTCTCCCGTCCCGCGACTAACCTCGGTAGGCTGCAGCCACCTCTTTTTCAACCCACGCACGCTGTAAGAATAGTCTAACGTAGAAGAGTGGCCCAGGCGTCATCCACCAAAACCCAAAGCAATGGAGTAAACTAAAACCTAGGGCCAGATGTTTGACAGACAGGTAAAAAGGACGAGGAATTTTACAGCGAGGCACATCGAGCGAACCACAACGCACGCGCGATGCGATGCCTCCATATGAGCGGGTAGTCTACCAGGGTTTATATGTTCAATAGGTGCACGCAGGCAACCTGGGCTAAGCCCGTAACTCACAAGGACACACCAATGGACTTGAAAAAAAAACTAATTAACTAGGAGGAGCAAAACTAATGTAGTAAATTCTCCGTATAACTAGGAGACCTTCATGTATATGGTTTAATTAATTCCAACGAGGTGGAGTCCGAAAGTTTGGCTTGCTATCTTCTGTTGGTGGTGTCGCTGGTGATTGATATTTATGTTGTAGCATCGACTGATATGCTCGCGGTACGGGCCCAAGTATACATGCACCTGTTCTCTTCATGCCAGCTGCTACTCCACGTTGTGCTGGTATGATATATTTTCTACAGCCAGAGTCGCATGCATCCTTCTCAGCCATGACCTTCTCCGATGGTGCAATAATATTAGCTACATAGCTAGGGGTGATCACATCATCACGGGTTCTACTAATAAAATACGATCGCTGCCTGTCATCGTCACTGTGCCTTCACAATTAATTAGCACCCTTGTACCACTAGGCCCTTCAAATCACTTAACATGTGTTTTTTGTTTTCCAACTTTCCACCTTGTCCCTCTCATACTACAATTCCTGTTAATATAACTCATTTGCACAAGCTAAATTTTTTATTCGCTCCATGTCTAGTCACATCAGCAGCCCATCCAACCACTGAGATCACTGTGTCACTGGAGGGGTATTAAAATAGGTGTATAGGTTGAGCCGTGGCCCATAACTTGCACCCCCGTCTGAACCCGTCAGCGTGGGACGGCGATGGTGGCATTATGTGTGGTAGATAGATGGGCCCTTGCCAGGAAATAGGTGGGATATACTATTCAGAATACATATGACTATACAGGAGACGTTGTGAATCTCGGTGCCAGTGAACGACTGAGATATGCAGTGCATCTGAGCTCGAGCTCAGAATAGCACTTTCCTTGGGAAGTTTAGTATAGTGGCCAAATACCTTGGGGGTTGCGCCTGTGCATAGTTACATGACAAAGTATAATGGCTGGAGTGAAATGACAGTACAGGTTAAGACCGACATGACGCCGATACGAAGCCAGGGCGCGCGGTGGCACGAGCAGCACAACGCAGAGGGCCACGGCATGCTAAATCATGAGGAGAATATGTAATTACGTGGAGATCCGTTGACTGATCTTAATTAAGCAAGCGCTGTGCACCAATCTGTGGTTGGGATGGTTAGGTGGATAGTGGTATCCTAACCCATCGGGGTTCAAGTTCTGGCGCTCGCATTTATCCTGAATTTATTTCAGAATTTCCGGCGATACACTTTCCATGGGAGTCTCAATCTGTCTGTAGTTCAAAAAAATAAATAAGCAAGCGCTACACATATTGGAGAAGGAGAAAAATATATGGCGTCATTTTAATCATGTGACACTACTAAAACCTTAAGAAAAGAACTTGTTTTTGGACCTCATTTTGACCAGTTTTTCTTTGCGGTAAAACCTCCAATCTATTCATAGTTTTTTCGGGTAAACCTTCAGTCTATTCATCATTAAACATGATATGGTAATGAATACCAGAAACAAAAAAAAGTCATCCAGATTCGTAGACCACCTAACGACAAACTTCAAGCACTGAAGTGAGCTGACCCGGTTCGAGAACTATGTAGACATGACCGAGACACATCTCCAGTCAATAACCAATAGCGGAACCTGGATAGTCATATTGGCTCCTACATACTCTACCGAAGATCTTTATCGGTCAAACCATACAACAACATACGTTGTTTCTTTTGTCATCGGTATGTTACTTGCATAAGATTCGATCGCCGGTATCATCATACCTAGTTCAGTCTCGTTACCGGCAAGTCTCTTTACTCGTTCTGTAATGCTTCACCCCGCAACTAACTCATTAGTCACATTGCTTGCAAGGCTTATAGTGATGAGCATTACTGAGAGGGCCCAGAGATACCTCTCCGATACACGGAGTGACAAATCCTATTCTCAATCTATGCCAACCCAACAACCACCTTCGGAGACACCTGTAGAGCATCTTCATAATCACTCAGTTACATTGTGACGTTTGATAGCACACAAGGTGTTCCTCCGGTATTCGGGAGTTGCATAATCTCATAGTCAGAGGAACATGTATAAATCATAAAGAAAACAATAGGAATAAAACTTAAATCATTATGCTAATCTAACAGATGGGTCTTGTCCATCACATCATTCTCTAATGATGTAATCCTGTTCATCAAATGACAACACATGTCTATGGTTAGGAAACATAACCATCTTTGATTAACGAGCTAGTCAAGTAGAGGCATACTAGGGACACTTTGTTTTGTCTATGTATTCACACATAGTACTAAGTTTTTGGTTAATACAATTCTAGCATGAATAATAAATATTTATTATGATATAACGAAATGTAAATAATAATTTTATTATTGTCTTTAGGACATATTTCATTCACTTTAGTCTCGGTTGATGAATTGGGACTAAAGGCCCTTATGAACCAGGACTAATGCCCAATTCCGCACTAGTGCAAAATAAAGAGACAATTATAGGTTGCTATGCTGCCCCGCCATGGACTTGGGCCGGAAAAAAGAGCTCAAACGGAGTTGCCCAACGTATATGCGCCGATCCACTTTTATCCTTCGTTGGTGATAAAAAGAGCATCCTCTTGTATACATTTCATCTCTATTTGTCCAAAATCAATAGTAGATGGGTGGTTGTTTGGCTAGCATGTACTGTTCCAATGCTTTGGACCAGCCTAGGACGATCCAGCGATGCATGAAAGAAACCATCTCGCTCGTACATGAAACGGACAAAACCAAAATAACTAGCATACGTGAAAATCAATCAAAGTGGAACGAAACAAAGCAGGACAAAAATAAGAATATCGCCTTCCTTTATTAGTAAGTATAGATTGAGCAAGAAAATAGCTGACATACTCGCCATATCGGTGATTCATAGCTCGTTATTTTGCTCAACGATGCATAATGAGAGGGTAGAGGTGCACTGCAAGACGTGGCTCAGCATGTAGCACTAGCGGTTTCTCTTTGAAGAGGTCGTGCTTCGATTCGCTGAGATTGATGGCCGACACCCCAGCCGGTTTGGTCCAGGTGAAGCCATGCAAGAGCCTGCCGAAGAGCATGACACTCATGGTTGTTCCTAGTGATGCCGCGATGCATCCCCGCCGTCCGGTGCTGAAGGAGATGAACCGCAATTCGCTCTCGGTAAGCACCACATTGATGTTGTCTCCCATATGGCGCTCTGGCTTGAAGTGGAGCGGTTCATCCCAGACGGCGGGGTTCCGGCCCAGGGCCAGCCGGCTGAGGATGACGTGGCTACCCTTGGGCACACGGTAGCCCGCAACAATGGTGTCGGCAATCGCGACGTGCGGCAGGTTGAAGGGAGCGATTGGGTGGAGGCGAAATGCCTCACGTATGCACGCCTTGAGATAGTTGAGATGCATGATGTCCGACTCTTGCACCAGTCGCTCGCGACCGACCACCCGATCCATCTCCTCCATCGCCTTGGCCAGCAATTCTGGGTTGTTCACCATCTCCGCCAGCGCCCACTCCACTGCGTTTGACGGGTTATCTATGGCCGCTAATATTATGCCCTGCATGCATTCCATGGAGATAAATGTAAGTTAATATTATATCTTTGCATAAAGATAGATTACATTGAATAATTGGAATTTTAAATACAATTTAAGTTAAAATAACACCAAAATGGTAGAAAAATACATTAATGCTATGTTTAAACTATTAATTCACAATTTCTTATTCTATTGTTTCCCTTTTCTAACACCTGCGAAATACATTATAAGATCTACTCCCTAAAGTTTTTGACACTAACTAGTGTCAAAAACGTTCTTATATTATGAGACGGAGGGAGTAGTATTTAAGAGTGTGAGCTATTATCTTTTCTCATGGATGACGTATTAGTACCTTGTAGGACTATGAGGCAATTGGTCACTAAATTCAATCTAGGCCCTTGAACCATCTTAAAATTTCTCATTAATTAATATTTTGCTTACCTTGGACTGTGCTTTGACCTCATCGATGCTGAGCAACGGCTTGCCATCACCGTCGGCGAGCGTGATGAGAACGTCAAGGAAGTCCTGGACCCCGTCCTGCCTCTCGCCGCTGTTCCACTGCCTCCAACGCTCTTCGATGACCACGTTGTGCAGTCTATCCACTTTTGTGTTGGCCTCCTCAATAATTTTCTCGTGGCCGTCGAGGTCCAGGCCAAGTAGACACGGGAGGTAGTCGCTGACGCAGAACGCGAAGGTGAACCCTAGGAGGGCGAACGAAGCGTCCATGTGCTCCATCTCCATCGGCCCCGGCCCGCCGTCCGGCTGAGGCTCCCCAAAGTACCGTTGGCCGAAGACAAGCCGGCGGATGACGTTGCCGCAGTAATGCCGCGCGACATGCCTGACATCGACGTTGGCGCCTAGTCCCGACGTTGAAGATGACCCCCCGGCGGTGAGGTTGTAGATGTAGCGCATCAAGTTGTCAGCTTCGTCGACGCGCTTGTCGTGGAGCCACTTGTGGCGGGAGGGGCAAATGATCTCAGAAGTGAGCACCTTGCGCATCTTCATCCACTGGTCGCCGAATGGCGAGAGCACGGCGTCCTTGTACCCGGAGCTGATGGTGCCGGAGGCGAAGGTGAGTGGACGGGACGAGAAGTTTTTGTCCTGCTTCTTGAGCACCTCCCTTGCGATCTTGGGACATGTGATCGGGACGACGTGGACGCTGCCAAGGCGGAAGCAAGCGATGTCGGTGCCCATATCCTTCATCACGCGATGGATCCAACGGAACGCCGGCTTGTTGAGCACTAGCTCGGGCAGGCTACCCACCACTGGCCACGGCCATGGCCCCGGCGGAAGTGGAAGCGGCACCGTCGCCGATGAGCACGTGCCACTGCGGACCTTGCTCTTGGCCATGACAAGGTACATAAGCGTTATTACAATGAGCAGCTGGGACACAACAAAGCAGCAGCACGCCAACATTGTGGAGACTGCTGCTTGCTGAGTGCACATAGGCTTGCGATGTAGCTTACCTTGTTATCGTTGCGTAGGGAAGCCAACTTTGCTCCCTGTGCTGCTTTGCCCATGAGGGCGAGACCCATCTTTATATGTTACCTCCGTCCCAAAAAATTGGCTTAGATTTATTAGATACTAAGGTATCTATGTATCTAGCTAACACTAAAACATGTTTAGATATAGTATATTCCTCATGTGTGGATCATTTACCACATGTATCATATGGTATTTCAAATGTATTTATCCTGATACTACTAACAATAATTGTCTATCCAAACATAATCAAAACAGAATAAAAAACTTCTATTTATAGATTGTCTTATATTTATCTAGATACGCAGGCTGATACTAAACATAATAATTATCTATCCAAAAGTAATCAAAACAGAATAAAAAATTTCTATTTATAGATTGTCTACAAACGACATACGGATGGATGTATATAGACATATTTTAGAGTGTAGATTCACTCATTTTGCTTCGTATGTAATCTATAGTGGAATTTCTAGAAGAGTTATATTTAGGAACGGAGGGAATAGTACTAATAATAATTTTCTATCCAAACGTAATCAAAATAGAATAAAACATCTCCTATTTGTAGATTTTCTAGGGTACTTATCCGAAAACTAACCATAATTGTCTTTCCCAAAGTATTTCAGTCGCCAGATATTGCTTGTTGGTCCTTACCATGGTTTTGGGTACCAGGCGGAAAATTCGGTTACCGCCCGTAACCGCGTTTCTCGCTGCCCCACGATAATTCGGTTATCGAACTTTTTGATTTTTTTGAAATTTAAACTCCTATCTTCTAGTTAAATGAGATATCTCTAGCTCAAACTCAAGCTTACTTGCATCCTAGTTGTAATGATCTTACTCCAGCAACAGGGCGTCATGTGTTCGAGAACCGCCGGCCGCATTTAACTTTTTGATTTCTGAAGAATACACGCCACACTATGCTGTAATTTCTAAAAAAATACGTGCACGCGAAGGTCGAAGCTTCCTGCAAACTTCCTGCAAAGGAAATCTTTCTGTAGTCCTGATGACAGTCAAAAGAGATGACAATCGGATATTCCATCCAGCAGCTTAGTAGGTTTCTTCTGTTCTATTCTTTGTGCCACCTATCATCCACGTTCTCTACTTATTCATTAATTCATTTCTTGAATTAGGCTAGGTGCTTCCGCCTTAGTTTTGAAAACAGAGAATGACTTTGACTGAACGTTGCTTGTGATGCAATTTATCTCTTCGATTGGGTATTTCTATTCTAGAATATGAGCCAAAATCCTCGTATCTTTTGCAAATTCTGCCGTGTGAAGTTCAGTTAGGAATTCCATCCATTACTAGTGCCGTTAACTCTGATCCATGGGGAGATTTCAGTGGACAAAGGGATTCTCTGATGCGATGATACCTGGTATCTTCACACATGATAGACCATTGTTTGATTTTAGATATGCTATAAATCGATAAATTTAGTTGAGAAAAAAAGTGGAATGACATGGGCTAAGGGGTATAAACTACTGTTTATTCATGCATGAGCTAATTCAGTTCATTCTAGATGAATTTTCTACTCAATCATGTAACATGCACTCTCTTTGCTGAACAGCTCAAATGGCCGAGGCTGTACTTATTGCTGTGACGAAGATTGGTTCCATTTTAGGAGATGGAAGTCATCAATGCCATCATATCCGAGCTCTCTGTAGAAGTTACTAATCTGAAAGAACTGCCGGTAAAGATTGAGCAAACAAGACAGCAACTGAATATGATGAGTAATGTAATAATGCAGATAGATAATGTATACCTGAGTGTCGGTGTACAAAATTTTGTACGGGTACTTCTACTTCTGTATCCTTACTAGTGCACGGGCAGTCACAACTACACCTGCAGCAGGGCTTAGCGGGGTAGAGGAAGACAAAACCAAAAGACTACCAAGGCAGATACTCGAATAACAAGGGGCAGAGAGTGAGCTGGACCACCCCCGGCAAGGGTCTTGCCGGGGCGACCTGCACAGCACCAGCAAGTCCATCACCCTTGGGGCTGAGAGCTCTGACACCATCGACAATGTTAAAGACCAAGATCTGGAGGGTACATGTCTGGTAGCATACAGATCCTCGTAAAGATTGACATCCCACAGATCCACGTGGGACCAAAAGATAAAGACCCCCGGCAAGGCCCTTGCCGGACGACTCCAAGGCCCCCGGCAAGCCTTGCCGGGGACGATCACTGGGCCGCGGCCAGGCCCACGCCGACAAGGTTTCGCCACCTCACCACCACTCCAGTGCGACGATAGGCGTGCCAGCTAAGCAGGCGCCTGCGTGGCGGCATGCAGATCTTTGTGGAAACTTTACCATTGTGCCAACGCAGCAGCTAGTTAGCCAGCGTGGCACTGCACGCCTTGTCAGCCTAGACGTGTGTCGAAGCAAGGAGGAGCGGCGAAAGACGGGATGGCTTCTGTTGCCATCCCCGATAAAGCAAGAGGACACGTAGGCAGCGCATTAAATGCGTTTGTCCTACGTTGACCGAGTGATAAGCTCGATCACTGTAGCTTGCCACCTCCTGTGTGCCACTGTGGTAACCCCTTTGCATATAAAAGGAGGCCCAAGGCATACAGAGAGACGATTCGGACTTTTGGACAAGGCACGCACCATAGCTAGTTCAAAAGCTCAAGAACACATATATCCAGATGAGCAGGACTAGGGTATTACGCATCTTTGCGGCCCGAACCTGGATAAAAATCCTTGTGTGCTAACGGCTCGACCTGCTCTTCGTGAAGCTAATCCCCCGCCGAACATAGAAGGGATCCTTGTGACCCCATAGGTGTTCGGTTTCCCCGACATCTTTGGCGTGCCAGGTAGGGGGGCATTAGTTGTGAGAATCTGGTCTGTTAGTTAGTACAGTAGTCTCTTCATCGCCATGGCGCCGTAGAAGAAGAAGATCACAGCGATCGGCCCGTCCGGGGCCACACCGCCCGCACCTGCGCGGACGGGCGACGTGGCGGGCGCCAGTGGTGAAGGAGATCAAGGTCGTCCGCGCCACCCTGGTGCGAGGGGCGGTGCGAGCGGTGTGGATTTCGGGCTCATTTGAGCACGGGCTCAGCAGCGAATTTTTGATGGCGATGCCCTTTTTATATCTGCAGATAGTAGGAACACAATGTTTCTTTGTAGCTCAGGCTACATGAAACCTCTTATCCTCAACCCTCCAGCCTTGCTTTGAGATCCGTACTCTCCAACTAACTTACAACAAGCAGATTTCTCTTTTTTTGTTTCTCTAAAATGAAACCATATATGAACTTCAAACTTTGCAGATTTCTCTTTTTTGTTTCTCTAAAATGAAACAATATAAAAAATGAAGATCTGAAAGTTTTTTCCCAGATGAAAAAATATTGTTGTTGTTCTACAAAATTTGAAGTTTATTTGTTGTGTCGTTTGAGAAAAAAGAGACAAATGCGTCTGCACGGATCGTGATGCAGAAATGGATGGCAAAGATAAG
Organism: Triticum dicoccoides; assembly: GCF_002162155.2. Classification (NCBI taxonomy): domain Eukaryota; kingdom Viridiplantae; phylum Streptophyta; class Magnoliopsida; order Poales; family Poaceae; genus Triticum; species Triticum dicoccoides. The sequence continues at coordinate 82,780,223 of NC_041391.1, forward strand.
GAGTACCATGTAGTCTAAGCTACAGAAAACCACACTCTAGTAGGAAACATGATAGAAATGATCGTGAACAAGTGGCACGCCCTCCAAACCAATTCCCGACGAGCTCTAAAATGGAGGCTCACGGGCTTGATTTGGTACACCCTTCATAAATTGTGGCAATCCGAAGCCGGACAATGATTCTGCTAGTTTTTTTCGGCCAAAATAGCCATATCAACAGTTATTTTGCCATTCGTGATTAATTTGAAATGCTTGTCGATCGATGGAAGTATCATATTAGGCTGCATGTCTATGATTGCAGGAATGGTATGAGGAAGCAGCATAATCCTCAAGTAAAAAAAAAAGCAAACATAATCCTTTTTGTATTTTTTTTTGCGATGGATCCTTTTTGTAGTTGTTGCTGCTACAATCATTTCTTTATCATAAAAAATGATTGCAGCTGCAGCTACTACAAAAAGGATTATGTTGCTTCCTCATGCCATTCCGTTATACTGCATCTGGTTCATTTTACTCTGTGTATTAGATTTGTGTCAAGTCAAACTTTACAAAGTTTGAACAAATTTATATTAAAAAATATCAACTACATTACCAAGTATATATACTATGAAACTATATTTCATAATGAATCTAACAATATTGATTTGGCATTGGGAATATTGATAGTTCTTTCTATAAGTTTAGTCAAAGTAGAGATACTTTGTCTTCAGACAATACTTATATGCAGACTAAAAATGACCGGAGGGAGTAGATGACTCGCACTATCGGCGAGACAGCAAGATTTCACTGCCTTCTTTTACAAGGAACAAGTCACAAGTTTTATTTCTTAAGCTAACTCAATAGAACTGATGTCCAAATTAACCTTAGCCACCTCACAAAATATTCTTCCCAACACCTAAAAAAACAAGAAAGACATCGAAAATTGTGAAATGAGGACAAGCTTATTGCAGTACTTTTTTAAGAAACATATTTCCACATCACAAAAAAATTTAAAAAAAAATTGTACATGCACAAATACAAATATAACATATTCAAGAAAAATTTAATAACAATATACTCCCTCTGTAAGGAAATATAAGTGTTTAGATCACTAATGTAGCGATTTTTTTTTGTGTAGACTAAAGTAGTGATCTAAACGCTTTTATATTTCTTTATGGAAGAAGTACTTTCATAGGTAGTGTAGACAAAAAAAAATATGTGCACAAATATGGGCCAGTTTTTCATTGTTGGGCCAGGATTATTTTATTTTGGGAGCTTGCGAATCATAATATTTTGAACAAAATTGTACAGATCCATCGCAAATACATACAAGTTTTCACTGGCTTGTTTTTGAATTTTCATGAATCTTGGAAATATCTTTTTTTTTTATCGTTTGGAAAAAGGGCTCCAGTGGGCCCGTCCGTTGAGCCCGTCCTCAGTACCATTATTTTGATCGCTTCCTAATCCTAAGATTAGTAGCTACTACTAGTTGGTTGGGGTCAAGACAAGAGTAACGAGTCTGATCATCTTCAAATTTTGCCTTCTTCGCTACCTGCCGCATCCTCGTCTCGGCCGAAGATGGACCGATTTTTGACGACAGTATGTATCCTATATTTACGTACGTACATTTAGTTAAGAGCACGGGTGTAGCTTATAGTGATTTGCGTACATATTTCGTGAAACTGCAGGTACTTCCAGTCATCCGGCCGCACCGTGCGGACAGGAGCAATGGCTGCTACTGCTTGGCCACGGGACATCTGGAACCATTGGGCCATCCAGATCCTGGTGATCTTCATCCTCGGGCTCCAGATCGCCCTCTTCCTCTTTGCCGGGATCCGCAGGCGTGGAGGCCACCCGGTGCTGCGGTTCCTGCTCTGGCTGGCGTATCAGCTGGCTGACTGCACCGCCACATACGCCCTCGGCCACCTCTCCCTCGCAGGCGCTGCAGGCGCACACCCGATTGTCGCGTTCTGGGCGTCATTCCTCCTGCTGCACCTCGGAGGCCCGGACAACATCACCGCCTCCTCTCTGGAGGACAACGAGCTCTGGAAGCGGCACTTGCTGAATGCCATCCTTCAGGTGTCCGGAGCCGTGTATGTCCTCTACGAGTATTATCGCGGACACGGGCACATTGCTCCGGCTTGCCTCCACCTTGATGTTGGCCATCGGTGCTGTCAAGTACGGGGAGAAGACGTGGGCGCTCATGCGCGGCAACCT
>NC_041391.1:82782586-82787926 GCF_002162155.2 Triticum dicoccoides
CGGTGGTGGTTCCGGGGCCTGTGGCTGGTCGTTCCCGGAAGTTTGCTCCGGGCGGTCGGGGCAGACCGGTGGCGCTGCCGTCGGGGTCTCCTGGCTGGTCGCGTGGTGGGTGTGGATCCGGCTTCCTCGCAGGTGTGTGTTCCCCTTCGCCCCCCTCCCCCGGCCTGCTGTGGCTCCTGATCTGGGTGGGTTGGCTTCTCCAATCGTTTCTCCTCCCTGCTCTCCTGCTCCCCGGCCGGGGCCGGCGGCGACGGCGGCGGGGGCGCCGGTGCGCCTGGTGGCAGTTGGTGGCCTAACCCTAGATCCGGGTGGCTCGGAGGGCTCGGGGGGCCTTGCTGGGCTTGTGGGCCTGGTGGCCTCTGCTGGGGTTCGGCCCGGTCCGCCCGCTCCACCGGCCCTGTCGTCTTTTATTTCTTTCCCTCCCCTTCTGTCCGTGGGCCCGGGGCAAGTGGTAGTGGCCACTGCGCCTCGGCCTCCCCCCCCTTTGGCCCGGGCTTCGGTTGCAGCCTGTTCGGCCCAATCTGGCTCGGCCTGCTGCGGCTATATATGGGTGCGCCGCGGTGCCCTTCCCCCCTTCCTAGGGTTTCCGGCCTCCGCCGCTGATATTCGCAGGGCGCGTCGTCCCATTCGCCACTTCTCCAGACCCGCTTCTTCCCCACCCCCCGTCCTCCTCTCCTTTGCCGACGCGCTCGCCATGGACAAGTCGAGGACCTCCTCCTCCGAGGCCTTGTCGGGGAGCAAGAGGGCTAGGGAGTCCTCGCCGGGCTCTGGTGCTGATTTGGCCTTTGAGGCTGAGCTCCGCTCTAAGCTGGTGGCTGACCGGGCGGCGCACGGGCCTGTGCTTGCGGGGGAGGAATGGGAGGCGGGGTTGGACCGCTCTGTGGCCAGATCTGGGACGGCGCTCCCTGGATCTAGTGCTGGGTCGGGGTCGGGGCCGGATCCGTGGGAGGCTGTCGCGGCTTCGACGGCTGGTGGCTCATCTTCTTCGGCAAGTCTCTTTACTCGTTATATAATGCTTCACCCCGCAACTAACTCATTAGTCACATTGCTTGCAAGGCTTATAGTGATGAGCATTACTGAGAGGGCCCAGAGATACCTCTCCGATACACGGAGTGACAAATCCTATTCTCAATCTATGCCAACCCAACAAACACCTTCAGAGACACCTGTAGAGCATCTTCATAATCACTCAGTTACATTGTGACGTTTGATAACACACAAGGTGTTCCTCCGGTATTCGGGAGTTACATAATCTCATAGTCAGAGGAACATGTATAAATCATAAAGAAAACAATAGGAATAAAACTTAGATCATTATGCTAATCTAACGGATGGGTCTTGTCCATCACATCATTCTCTAATGATGTAATCCTGTTCATCAAATGACAACACATGTCTATGGTCAGGAAACATAACCATCTTTGATTAACGAGTTAGTCAAGTAGAGGCATACTAAGGACACTTTGTTTTGTCTATGTATTCACACATAGTACTAAGTTTTTGGTTAATACAATTCTAGCATGAATAATAAATATTTATTATGATATAACGAAATGTAAATAATAATTTTATTATTGTCTTTAGGACATATTTCATTCACTTTAGTCTCGGTTGATGAACCGGGACTAAAGGCCCTTATGAACCAGGACTAATGCCCAATTCCGCACTAGTGCAAAATAAAGAGACAATTATAGGTTGCTATGCTGCCCCGCCATGGACTTGGGCCGGAAAAAAGAGCTCAAACGGAGTTGCCCAACGTATATGCGCCGATCCACTTTTATCCTTCGTTGGTGATAAAAAGAGCATCCTCTTGTATACATTTCATCTCTATTTGTCCAAAATCAATAGTAGATGGGTGGTTGTTTGGCTAGCATGTACTGTTCCAATGCTTTGGACCAGCCTAGGACGATCCAGCGATGCATGAAAGAAACCATCTCGCTCGTACATGAAACGGACAAAACCAAAATAACTAGCATACGTGAAAATCAATCAAAGTGGAACGAAACAAAGCAGGACAAAAATAAGAATATCGCCTTCCTTTATTAGTAAGTATAGATTGAGCAAGAAAATAGCTGACATACTCGCCATATCGGTGATTCATAGCTCGTTATTTTGCTCAACGATGCATAATGAGAGGGTAGAGGTGCACTGCAAGACGTGGCTCAGCATGTAGCACTAGCGGTTTCTCTTTGAAGAGGTCGTGCTTCGATTCGCTGAGATTGATGGCCGACACCCCAGCCGGTTTGGTCCAGGTGAAGCCATGCAAGAGCCTGCCGAAGAGCATGACACTCATGGTTGTTCCTAGTGATGCCGCGATGCATCCCCGCCGTCCGGTGCTGAAGGAGATGAACCGCAATTCGCTCTCGGTAAGCACCACATTGATGTTGTCTCCCATATGGCGCTCTGGCTTGAAGTGGAGCGGTTCATCCCAGACGGCGGGGTTCCGGCCCAGGGCCAGCCGGCTGAGGATGACGTGGCTACCCTTGGGCACACGGTAGCCCGCAACAATGGTGTTGGCAATCGCGACGTGCGGCAGGTTGAAGGGAGCGATTGGGTGGAGGCGAAATGCCTCACGTATGCACGCCTTGAGATAGTTGAGATGCATGATGTCCGACTCTTGCACCAGTCGCTCGCGACCGACCACCCGATCCATCTCCTCCATCGCCTTGGCCAGCAATTCTGGGTTGTTCACCATCTCCGCCAGCGCCCACTCCACTGCGTTTGACGGGTTATCTATGGCCGCTAATATTATGCCCTGCATGCATTCCATGGAGATAAATGTAAGTTAATATTATATCTTTGCATAAAGATAGATTACATTGAATAATTGGAATTTTAAATACAATTTAAGTTAAAATAACACCAAAATGGTAGAAAAATACATTAATGCTATGTTTAAACTATTAATTCACAATTTCTTATTCTATTGTTTCCCTTTTCTAACACCTGCGAAATACATTATAAGATCTACTCCCTAAAGTTTTTGACACTAACTAGTGTCAAAAACGTTCTTATATTATGAGACGGAGGGAGTAGTATTTAAGAGTGTGAGCTATTATCTTTTCTCATGGATGACGTATTAGTACCTTGTAGGACTATGAGGCAATTGGTCACTAAATTCAATCTAGGCCCTTGAACCATCTTAAAATTTCTCATTAATTAATATTTTGCTTACCTTGGACTGTGCTTTGACCTCATCGATGCTGAGCAACGGCTTGCCATCACCGTCGGCGAGCGTGATGAGAACGTCAAGGAAGTCCTGGACCCCGTCCTGCCTCTCGCCGCTGTTCCACTGCCTCCAACGCTCTTCGATGACCACGTTGTGCAGTCTATCCACTTTTGTGTTGGCCTCCTTAATAATTTTCTCGTGGCCGTCGAGGTCCAGGCCAAGTAGACACGGGAGGTAGTCGCTGACGCAGAACGCGAAGGTGAACCCTAGGAGGGCGAACGAAGCGTCCATGTGCTCCATCTCCATCGGCCCCGGCCCGCCGTCCGGCTGAGGCTCCCCAAAGTACCGTTGGCCGAAGACAAGCCGGCGGATGACGTTGCCGCAGTAATGCCGCGCGACATGCCTGACATCGACGTTGGCGCCTAGTCCCGACGTTGAAGATGACCCCCCGGCGGTGAGGTTGTAGATGTAGCGCATCAAGTTGTCAGCTTCGTCGACGCGCTTGTCGTGGAGCCACTTGTGGCGGGAGGGGCAAATGATCTCAGAAGTGAGCACCTTGCGCATCTTCATCCACTGGTCGCCGAATGGCGAGAGCACGGCGTCCTTGTACCCGGAGCTGATGGTGCCGGAGGCGAAGGTGAGTGGACGGGACGAGAAGTTTTTGTCCTGCTTCTTGAGCACCTCCCTTGCGATCTTGGGACATGTGATCGGGACGACGTGGACGCTGCCAAGGCGGAAGCAAGCGATGTCGGTGCCCATATCCTTCATCACGCGATGGATCCAACGGAACGCCGGCTTGTTGAGCACTAGCTCGGGCAGGCTACCCACCACTGGCCACGGCCATGGCCCCGGCGGAAGTGGAAGCGGCACCGTCGCCGATGAGCACGTGCCACTGCGGACCTTGCTCTTGGCCATGACAAGGTACATAAGCGTTATTACAATGAGCAGCTGGGACACAACAAAGCAGCAGCACGCCAACATTGTGGAGACTACTGCTTGCTGAGTGCACATAGGCTTGCGATGTAGCTTACCTTGTTATCGTTGCGTAGGGAAGCCAACTTTGCTCCCTGTGCTGCTTTGCCCATGAGGGCGAGACCCATCTTTATATGTTACCTCCGTCCCAAAAAATTGGCTTAGATTTATTAGAGACTAAGGTATCTATGTATCTAGCTAACACTAAAACATGTTTAGATATAGTATATTCCTCATGTGTGGATCATTTACCACATGTATCATATGGTATTTCAAATGTATTTATCCTGATACTACTAACAATAATTGTCTATCCAAACATAATCAAAACAGAATAAAAAACTTCTATTTATAGATTGTCTTATATTTATCTAGATACGCAGGCTGATTTTAAACATAATACTTATCTATCCAAAAGTAATCAAAACAGAATAAAAAATTTCTATTTATAGATTGTCTACAAACGACATACGGATGGATGTATGTAGACATATTTTAGAGTGTAGATTCACTCATTTTGCTTCGTATGTAATCTATAGTGGAATTTCTAGAAGAGTTATATTTAGGAACGGAGGGAATAGTACTAATAATAATTTTCTATCCAAACGTAATCAAAATAGAATAAAACATCTCCTATTTGTAGATTTTCTAGGGTACTTATCCGAAAACTAACCATAATTGTCTTTCTCAAAGTATTTCAGTCGCCGGATATTGCTTGTTGGTCCTTACCATGGTTTTGGGTACCAGGCGGAAAATTCGGTTACCGCCCATAACCGCGTTTCTCGCTGCCCCACGATAATTCGGTTATCGAACTTTTTGATTTTTTTTGAAATTTAAACTCCTATCTTCTAGTTAAATGAGATATCTCTAGCTCAAACGCAAGCTTACTTGCATCCTAGTGGTAATGATCTTACTCCAGCAACAGGGCGTCATGTGTTCGTGAACCGCCGGCCGCATTTAACTTTTTGATTTCTGAAGAATACACGCCACACTATGCTGTAATTTCTAAAAAAATACGTGCACGCGAAGGTCCAACTCGCGACCTGCAGGTGCGTGGCAGTGGAGCAGACCTGATACCGCTGCTCTAGTACTACTGAAGCATACATACGGTGCTCCAAACTTTTGTATTCTAGTCGACAAAATTTTGATTTCAAATTTGAATTTTAAACTTTGCTCGAATTTTTGTCGGTATTTCGTGG
>NC_041391.1:82788844-82793515 GCF_002162155.2 Triticum dicoccoides
CAAACTTCCTGCAAAGGAAATCTTTCTGTAGTCCTGATGACAGTCAAAAGAGATGACAATCGGATATTCCATCCAGCAGCTTAGTAGGTTTCTTCTGTTCTATTCTTTGTGCCACCTATCATCCACGTTCTCTACTTATTCATTAATTCATTTCTTGAATTAGGCTAGGTGCTTCCGCCTTAGTTTTGAAAACAGAGAATGACTTTGACTGAACGTTGCTTGTGATGCAATTTATCTCTTCGATTGGGTATTTCTATTCTAGAATATGAGCCAAAATCCTCGTATCTTTTGCAAATTCTGCCGTGTGAAGTTCAGTTAGGAATTCCATCCATTACTAGTGCCGTTAACTCTGATCCATGGGGAGATTTCAGTGGACAAAGGGATTCTCTGATGCGATGATACCTGGTATCTTCACACATGATAGACCATTGCTTGATTTTAGATATGCTATAAATCGATAAATTTAGTTGAGAAAAAAAGTGGAATGACATGGGCTAAGGGGTATAAACTACTGTTTATTCATGCATGAGCTAATTCAGTTCATTCTAGATGAATTTTCTACTCAATCATGTAACATGCACTCTCTTTGCTGAACAGCTCAAATGGCCGAGGCTGTACTTATTGCTGTGACGAAGATTGGTTCCATTTTAGGAGATGGAAGTCATCAATGCCATCATATCCGAGCTCTCTGTAGAAGTTACTAATCTGAAAGAACTGCCGGTAAAGATTGAGCAAATAAGACAGCAACTGAATATGATGAGTAATGTAATAAAGCAGATAGATAATGTATACCTGAGTGTCGGTGTACAAAATTTTGTACGGGTACTTCTACTTCTGTATCCTTACTAGTGCACGGGCAGTCACAACTACACCTGCAGCAGGGCTTAGCGGGGTAGAGGAAGACAAAACCAAAAGACTACCAAGGCAGATACTCGAATAACAAGGGGCAGAGAGCGAGCTGGACCACCCCCGGCAAGGGTCTTACCGGGGCGACCTGCACAGCACCAGCAAGTCCATCACCCTTGGGGCTGAGAGCTCTGACACCATCGACAATGTTAAAGACCAAGATCTGAAGGGTACATGTCTGGTAGCATACAGATCCTCGTAAAGATTGACATCCCACAGATCCACGTGGGACCAGAAGATAAAGACCCCCCGGCAAGGCCCTTGCCGGACGACTCCAAGGCCCCCGGCAAGCCTTGCCGGGGACGATCACTGGGCCGCGCCCAGGCCCACGCCGACAAGGTTTCGCCACCTCACCACCACTCCAGTGCGACGATAGGCGTGCCAGCTAAGCAGGCGCCTGCGTGGCGGCATGCAGATCTTTGTGGAAGCTTTACCATTGTGCCAACGCAGCAGCTAGTTAGCCAGCGTGGCACTGCACGCCTTGTCAGCCTAGACGCGTGTCGAAGCAAGGAGGAGCGGCGAAAGACGGGATGGCTTCTGTTGCCATCCCCGATAAAGCAAGAGGACACGTAGGCAGCGCATTAAATGCGTTTGTCCTACGTTGACCGAGTGACAAGCTCGATCACTGTAGCTTGCCACGTCCTGTGTGCCACTGTGGTAACCTCTTTGCATATAAAAGGAGGCCCAAGGCATACAGAGAGACGATTCGGACTTTTGGACAAGGCACGCACCGTAGCTAGTTCAAAAGCTCAAGAACACATATATCCAGATGAGCAGGACTAGGGTATTACGCATCTTTGCGGCCCGAACCTGGGTAAAAATCCTTGTGTGCTAACGGCTCGACCTGCTCTTCGTGAAGCTAACCCCCCGCCGAACATAGAAGGGATCCTTGTGACCCCATAGGTGTTCGGTTTCCCCGACATCTTTGGCGTGCCAGGTAGGGGGGCATTAGTTGTGAGAATCTGGTCTGTTAGTTAGTACAGTAGTCTTTTCATCGCCATGGCGCCGTAGAAGAAGAAGATCACAGCGATCGGCTCGTCCGAGGCCACACCGCCCGCACCTGCGCAGACGGGCGACGTGGCGGGCGCCAGTGGTGAAGGAGATCAAGGTCGTCCGCGCCACCCTGGTGCGAGGGGCGGTGCGAGCGGTGTGGATTTCGGGCTCATTTGAGCACGGGGCTCAGCAGCGAATTTTCGATGGCGATGCCCTTTTTATATCTGCAGATAGTAGGAACACAATGTTTCTTTGTAGCTCAGGCTACATGGAACCTCTTATCCTCAACCCTCCAGCCTTGCTTTGAGATCCGTACTCTCCAACTAACTTACAACAAGCAGATTTCTCTTTTTTTGTTTCTCTAAAATGAAACCATATATGAACTTCAAACTTTGCAGATTTCTCTTTTTTGTTTCTCTAAAATGAAACAATATAAAAAATGAAGATCTGAAAGTTTTTTCCCAGATGAAAAAATATTGTTGTTGTTCTACAAAATTTGAAGTTTATTTGTTGTGTCGTTTGAGAAAAAAAAGACAAATGCGTCTGCACGGATCGCGATGCAGAAATGGATGGCAAAGATAAGGAGTACCATGTAGTCTAAGCTACAGAAAACCACACTCTAGTAGGAAACATGACAGAAATGATCGTGAACAAGTGGCACGCCCTCCAAACCAATTCCCGACGAGCTCTAAAATGGAGGCTCACGGACTTGATTTGGTACACCCTTCATAAATTGTGGCAATCCGAAGCCGGACAATGATTCTGCTAGTTTTTTCCGGCCAAAATAGCCATATCAACAGTTATTATGCCATTCGTGATTAATTTGAAATGCTTGTCGATCGATGGAAGTATCATATTAGGCTGCATGTCTATGATTGCAGGAATGGCATGAGGAAGCAGCATAATCCTCAGGTAAAAAAAAAAGCAAACATAATCCTTTTTGAATTTTTTTTTGCGATGGATCCTTTTTGTAGTTGTTGCTGCTACAATCATTTTTTTATCATAAAAAATGATTGCAGCTGCAGCTACTACAAAAAGGATTATGTTGCTTCCTCATGCCATTCCGTTATACTGCATCTGGTTCATTTTACTCTGTGTATTAGATTTGTGTCAAGTCAAACTTTACAAAGTTTGAACAAATTTATATTAAAAAATATCAACTACATTACCAAGTATATATACTATGAAACTATATTTCATAATGAATCTAACAATATTGATTTGGCATTGGGAATATTGATAGTTCTTTCTATAAGTTTAGTCAAAGTAGAGATACTTTGACTTCAGACAATACTTATATGCAGACTAAAAAGGACCGGAGGGAGTAGATGACTCGCACTATCGGCGAGACAGCAAGATTTCACTGCCTTCTTTTACAAGGAACAAGTCACAAGTTTTATTTCTTAAGCTAACTCAATAGAACTGATGTCCAAATTAACCTTAGCCACCTCACAAAATATTCTTCCCAACACCTAAAAAAACAAGAAAGACATCGAAAATTGTGAAATGAGGACAAGCTTATTGCAGTACTTTTTTAAGAAACATATTTCCACATCACAAAAAATTTTAAAAAAAAATTGTACATGCACAAATACAAATATAATATATTCAAGAAAAATTTAATAACAATATACTCCCTCTGTAAGGAAATATAAGTGTTTAGATCACTAATGTAGCGATTTTTTTTTGTGTAGACTAAAGTAGTGATCTAAACGCTTTTATATTTCTTTATGGAAGAAGTACTTTCATAGGTAGTGTAGACAAAAAAAAAATATGTGCATAAATATGGGCCAGTTTTTCATTGTTGGGCCAGGATTATTTTATTTTGGGAGCTTGCGAATCATAATATTTTGAACAAAATTGTACAGATCCATCGCAAATACATACAAGTTTTCACTGGCTTGTTTTTGAATTTTCATGAATCTTGGAAATATCTTTTTTTTATCGTTTGGAAAAAGGGCTCCAGTGGGCCCGTCCGTTGAGCCCGTCCTCAGTACCATTATTTTGATCGCTTCCTAATCCTAAGATTAGTAGCTACTACTAGTTGGTTGGGGTCAAGACAAGAGTAACGAGTCTGATCATCTTCAAATTTTGCCTTCTTCGCTACCTGCCGCATCCTCGTCTCGGCCGAAGATGGACCGATTTTTGACGACAGTATGTATCCTATATTTACGTACGTACATTTAGTTAAGAGCACGGGTGTAGCTTATAGTGATTTGCGTACATATTTCATGAAACTGCAGGTACTTCCAGTCATCCGGCCGCACCGTGCGGACAGGAGCAATGGCTGCTACTGCTTGGCCACGGGACATCTGGAACCATTGGGCCATCCAGATCCTGGTGATCTTCATCCTCGGGCTCCAGATCGCCCTCTTCCTCTTTGCCGGGATCCGCAGGCGTGGAGGCCACCCGGTGCTGCGGTTCCTGCTCTGGCTGGCGTATCAGCTGGCTGACTGCACCGCCACATACGCCCTCGGCCACCTCTCCCTCGCAGGCGCTGCAGGCGCACACCCGATTGTCGCGTTCTGGGCGTCATTCCTCCTGCTGCACCTCGGAGGCCCGGACAACATCACCGCCTCCTCTCTGGAGGACAACGAGCTCTGGAAGCGGCACTTGCTGAATGCCATCCTTCAGGTGTCCGGAGCCGTGTATGTCCTCTACGAGTATTATCGCGGACACGGGCACATTGCTCCGGCTTGCCTCCACCTTGATGTTGGCCATCGGTGCTGTCAAGTACGGGGAGAAGACGTGGGCGCTCATGCGCGGCAACCT
>NC_041391.1:82794793-82799996 GCF_002162155.2 Triticum dicoccoides
CCACCTGCCCTTGGTGGCGCGGGCCTGCGGCTCCTGCTCTGGGCGTTCGCCGTCCCCGTCGCTGGCTCCCTTGGCGTCGGCGCCCTTCCTTAGCTCGCGGTTCTGGGTGCTCGGCGATTTGGAGGATTAGGCCTCTGACTCCGGCTCGGAGGGGTGCGCCCCGCCGTTGGGTGTGCCGGTGGTGGTTCCCGGGTCTGTGGCTGGTCGTTCCCGGAAGTTTGCTCCGGGCGGTCGGGGCAGACCGGTGGCGCTGCCGTCGGGGTCTCCTGGCTGGTCGCGTGGTGGGTGTGGATCCGGCTTCCTCGCAGGTGTGTGTTCCCCTTCGCCCCCCCTCCCCCGGCCTGCTGTGGCTCCTGATCTGGGTGGGTTGGCTTCTCCAATCGTTTCTCCTCCCTGCTCTCCTGCTCCCCGGCCGGGGCCGGCGGCGACGGCGGCGGGGGCGCCGGTGCGCCTGGTGGCAGTTGGTGGCCTAACCCTAGATCCGGGTGGCTCGGAGGGCTCGGGGGGCCTTGCTGGGCTTGTGGGCCTGGTGGCCTCTGCTGGGGTTCGGCCCTGTCCGCCCGCTCCACCGGCCCTGTCGTCTTTTATTTCTTTCCCTCCCCTTCTGTCCGTGGGCCCGGGGCAAGTGGTAGTGGCCACTGCGCCTCGGCCTCCCCCCCTTTGGCCCGGGCTTCGGTTGCAGCCTGTTCGGCCCAATCTGGCTCGGCCTGCTGCGGCTATATATGGGTGCGCCGCGGTGCCCTTCCCCCCTTCCTAGGGTTTCCGGCCTCCGCCGCTGATATTCGCAGGGCGCGTCGTCCCATTCGCCACTTCTCCAGATCCGCTTCTTCCCCACCCCCCCGTCCTCCTCTCCTTTGCCGACGCGCTCGCCATGGACAAGTCGAGGAAAGTCGAGGACCTCCTCCTCCGAGGCCTTGTCGGGGAGCAAGAGGGCTAGGGAGTCCTCGCCGGGCTCTGGTGCTGATTTGGCCTTTGAGGCTGAGCTCCGCTCTAAGCTGGTGGCTGACCGGGCGGCGCACGGGCCTGTGCTTGCGGGGGAGGAATGGGAGGCGGGGTCGGACCGCTCCGTGGCCAGATCTGGGACGGCGCTCCCTGGATCTGGTGCTGGGTCGGGGTCGGGGCCGGATCCGTGGGAGGCTGTCGCGGCTTCGACGGCTGGTGGCTCATCTTCTTCGACAAGTCTCTTTACTCGTTCTGTAATGCTTCACCCCGCAACTAACTCATTAGTCACATTGCTTGCCAGGCTTATAGTGATGAGCATTACTGAGAGGGCCCAGAGATACCTCTCCGATACACGGAGTGACAAATCCTATTCTCAATCTATGCCAACCCAACAAACACCTTCGGAGACACCTGTAGAGCATCTTCATAATCACTCAGTTACATTGTGACGTTTGATAGCACACAAGGTGTTCCTCCGGTATTCGGGAGTTGCATAATCTCATAGTCAGAGGAACATGTATAAATCATAAAGAAAACAATAGGAATAAAACTTAGATCATTATGCTAATCTAACGGATGGGTCTTGTCCATCACATCATTCTCTAATGATGTAATCCTGTTCATCAAATGACAACACATGTCTATGGTCAGGAAACATAACCATCTTTGATTAACGAGCTAGTCAAGTAGAGGCATACTAGGGACACTTTGTTTTATCTATGTATTCACACATAGTACTAAGTTTTTGGTTAATACAATTCTAGCATGAATAATAAATATTTATTATGATATAACGAAATGTAAATAATAATTTTATTATTGTCTTTAGGACATATTTCATTCACTTTAGTCTCGGTTGATGAACCGGGACTAAAGGCCTTTATGAACCAGGACTAATGTCCAATTCCGCACTAGTGCAAAATAAAGAGACAATTATAGGTTGCTATGCTGCCCCGCCATGGACTTGGGCCGGAAAAAAGAGCTCAAACGGAGTTGCCCAACGTATATGCGCCGATCCACTTTTATCCTTGGTTGGTGATAAAAAGAGCATCCTCTTGTATACATTTCATCTCTATTTGTCCAAAATCAATAGTAGATGGGTGGTTGTTTGGCTAGCATGTACTGTTCCAATGCTTTGGACCAGCCTAGGACGATCCAGCGATGCATGAAAGAAACCATCTCGCTCGTACATGAAACGGACAAAACCAAAATAACTAGCATACGTGAAAATCAATCAAAGTGGAACGAAACAAAGCCGGACAAAAATAAGAATATCGCCTTCCTTTATTAGTAAGTATAGATTGAGCAAGAAAATAGCTGACATACTCGCCATATCGGTGATTCATAGCTCGTTATTTTGCTCAACGATGCATAATGAGAGGGTAGAGGTGCACTGCAAGACGTGGCTCAGCATGTAGCACTAGTGGTTTCTCTTTGAAGAGGTCGTGCTTCGATTCGCTGAGATTGATGGCCGACACCCCAGCCGGTTTGGTCCAGGTGAAGCCATGCAAGAGCCTGCCGAAGAGCATGACACTCATGGTTGTTCCTAGTGATGCCGCGATGCATCCCCGCCGTCCGGTGCTGAAGGAGATGAACCGCAATTCGCTCTCGGTAAGCACCACATTGATGTTGTCTCCCATATGGCGCTCTGGCTTGAAGTGGAGCGGTTCATCCCAGACGGCGGGGTTCCGGCCCAGGGCCAGCCGGCTGAGGATGACGTGGCTACCCTTGGGCACACGGTAGCCCGCAACAATGGTGTCGGCAATCGCGACGTGCGGCAGGTTGAAGGGAGCGATTGGGTGGAGGCGAAATGCCTCACGTATGCACGCCTTGAGATAGTTGAGATGCATGATGTCCGACTCTTGCACCAGTCGCTCGCGACCGACCACCCGGTCCATCTCCTCCACCGCCTTGGCCAGCAATTCTGGGTTGTTCACCATCTCCGCCAGCGCCCACTCCACTGCGTTTGACGGGTTATCTATGGCCGCTAATATGATGCCCTGCATGCATTCCATGGAGATAAATGTAAGTTAATATTATATCTTTGCATAAAGATAGATTACATTGAATAATTGGAATTTTAAATACAATTTAAGTTAAAATAACACCAAAATGGTAGAAAAATACATTAATGCTATGTTTAAACTATTAATTCACAATTTCTTATTCTATTGTTTCCCTTTTCTAACACCTGCGAAATACATTATAAGATCTACTTCCTAAAGTTTTTGACACTAACTAGTGTCAAAAACGTTCTTATATTATGAGACGGAGGGAGTAGTATTTAAGAGTGTGAGCTATTATCTTTTCTCATGGATGACGTATTAGTACCTTGTAGGACTATGAGGCAATTGGTCACTAAATTCAATCTAGGCCCTTGAACCATCTTAAAATTTCTCACTAATTAATATTTTGCTTACCTTGGACTGTGCTTTGACCTCATCGATGCTGAGCAACGGCTTGCCATCACCGTCGGCGAGCGTGATGAGAACGTCAAGGAAGTCCTGGACCCCGTCCTGCCTCTCGCCGCTGTTCCACTGCCTCCAACGCTCTTCGATGACCACGTTGTGCAGTCTATCCACTTTTGTGTTGGCCTCCTTAATAATTTTCTCGTGGCCGTCGAGGTCCAGGCCAAGTAGACACGGGAGGTAGTCGCTGACGCAGAACGCGAAGGTGAACCCTAGGAGGGCGAAGGAAGCATCCATGTGCTCCATCTCCATCGGCCCCGGCCCGCCGTCCGGCTGAGGCTCCCCAAAGTACCGTTGGCCGAAGACAAGCCGGCGGATGACGTTGCCGCAGTAATGCCGTGCGACATGCCTGACATCGACGTTGGCGCCTAGTCCCGACGTTGAAGATGACCCCCCGGCGGTGAGGTTGTAGATGTAGCGCATCAAGTTGTCAGCTTCGTCGGCGCGCTTGTCGTGGAGCCACTTGTGGCGGGAGGGGCAAATGATCTCAGAAGTGAGCACCTTGCGCATCTTCATCCACTGGTCGCCGAATGGCGAGAGCACAGCGTCCTTGTACCCGGAGCTGATGGTGCCGGAGGCGAAGGTGAGTGGACGGGACGAGAAGTTTTTGTCCTGCTTCTTGAGCACCTCCCTTGCGATCTTGGGACATGTGATCGGGACGACGTGGACGCTGCCAAGGCAGAAGCAAGCGATGTCGGTGCCCATATCCTTCATCACGCGATGGATCCAACGGAACGCCGACTTGTTGAGCACTAGCTCGGGCAGGCTACCCACCACTGGCCACGGCCATGGCCCCGGCGGAAGTGGAAGCGGCACCGTCACCGATGAGCACGTGCCACTGCGGACCTTGCTCTTGGCCATGACAAGGTACATAAGCGTTATTACAATGAGCAGCTGGGACACAACAAAGCAGCAGCACGCCAACATTGTGGAGACTACTGCTTGTTGAGTGCACATAGGCTTGCGATGTAGCTTACCTTGTTATCGTTGCGTAGGGAAGCCAACTTTGCTCCCTATGCTGCTTTGCCCATGAGGGCGAGACCCATCTTTATATGTTACCTCCGTCCCAAAAAATTGGCTTAGATTTATTAGATACTAAGGTATCTATGTATCTAGCTAACACTAAAACATGTTTAGATATAGTATATTCCTCATGTGTGGATCATTTACCACATGTATCATATGGTATTTCAAATGTATTTATCCTGATACTACTAACAATAATTGTCTATCCAAACATAATCAAAACAGAATAAAAAACTTCTATTTATAGATTGTCTTATATTTATCTAGATACGCAGGCTGATACTAAACATAATAATTATCTATCTAAAAGTAATCAAAAC
The DNA here is from genome assembly GCF_002162155.2 of Triticum dicoccoides. Classification (NCBI taxonomy): domain Eukaryota; kingdom Viridiplantae; phylum Streptophyta; class Magnoliopsida; order Poales; family Poaceae; genus Triticum; species Triticum dicoccoides. The sequence continues at coordinate 82,799,550 of NC_041391.1, forward strand.
AGAATAAAACATTTCTATTTATAGATTGTCTACAAACGACATACGGATGGATGTATATAGACATATTTTAGAGTGTAGATTCATTCATTTTGCTTCGTATGTAATCTATAGTGGAATTTCTAGAAGAGTAATATTTAGGAACGGAGGGAATAGTACTAATAATAATTTTCTATCCAAACGTAATCAAAATAGAATAAAACATCTCCTATTTGTAGATTTTCTAGGGTACTTATCCGAAAACTAACCATAATTGTCTTTCCCAAAGTATTTCAGTCGCCAGATATTGCTTGTTGGTCCTTACCATGGTTTTGGGTACCAGGCGGAAAATTCGGTTACCGCCCGTAACCGCGTTTCTCGCTGCCCCACGATAATTCGGTTATCGAACTTTTTGATTTTTTTGAAATTTAAACTCCTATCTTCTAGTTAAACGAGATATCTCTAGCTCAA
>NC_041391.1:82801382-82804834 GCF_002162155.2 Triticum dicoccoides
CAAACTTCCTGCAAAGGAAATCTTTCTGTAGTCCTGATGACAGTCAAAAGAGATGACAATCGGATATTCCATCCAGCAGCTTAGTAGGTTTCTTCTGTTCTATTCTTTGTGCCACCTATCATCCACGTTCTCTACTTATTCATTAATTCATTTCTTGAATTAGGCTAGGTGCTTCCGCCTTAGTTTTGAAAACAGAGAATGACTTTGACTGAACGTTGCTTGTGATGCAATTTATCTCTTCGATTGGGTATTTCTATTCTAGAATATGAGCCAAAATCCTCGTATCTTTTGCAAATTCTGCCGTGTGAAGTTCAGTTAGGAATTCCATCCATTACTAGTGCCGTTAACTCTGATCCATGGGGAGATTTCAGTGGACAAAGGGATTCTCTGATGCGATGATACCTGGTATCTTCACACATGATAGACCATTGCTTGATTTTAGATATGCTATAAATCGATAAATTTAGTTGAGAAAAAAAGTGGAATGACATGGGCTAAGGGGTATAAACTACTGTTTATTCATGCATGAGCTAATTCAGTTCATTCTAGATGAATTTTCTACTCAATCATGTAGCATGCACTCTCTTTGCTGAACAGCTCAAATGGCCGAGGCTGTACTTATTGCTGTGACGAAGATTGGTTCCATTTTAGGAGATGGAAGTCATCAATGCCATCATATCCGAGCTCTCTGTAGAAGTTACTAATCTGAAAGAACTGCCGGTAAAGATTGAGCAAATAAGACAGCAACTGAATATGATGAGTAATGTAATAATGCAGATAGATAATGTATACCTGAGTGTCGGTGTACAAAATTTTGTACGGGTACTTCTACTTCTGTATCCTTACTAGTGCACGGGCAGTCACAACTACACCTGCAGCAGGGCTTAGCGGGGTAGAGGAAGACAAAACCAAAAGACTACCAAGGCAGATACTCGAATAACAACGGGCGGAGAGCGAGCTGGACCACCCCCGGCAAGGGTCTTACCGGGGCGACCTGCACAGCACCAGCAAGTCCATCACCCTTGGGGCTGAGAGCTCTGACACCATCGACAATGTTAAAGACCAAGATCTGAAGGGTACATGTCTGGTAGCATACAGATCCTCGTAAAGATTGACATCCCACAGATCCACGTGGGACCAGAAGATAAAGACCCCCCGGCAAGGCCCTTGCCGGACGACTCCAAGGCCCCCGGCAAGCCTTGCCGGGGACGATCACTGGGCCGCGCCCAGGCCCACGCCGACAAGATTTCGCCACCTCACCACCACTCCAATGCGACGATAGGCGTGCCAGCTAAGCAGGCGCCTGCGTGGCGGCATGCAGATCTTTGTGGAAGCTTTACCATTGTGCCAACGCAGCAGCTAGTTAGCCAGCGTGGCACTGCACGCCTTGTCAGCCTAGACGCGTGTCGAAGCAAGGAGGAGCGGCGAAAGACGGGATGGCTTCTGTTGCCATCCCCGATAAAGCAAGAGGACACGTAGGCAGCGCATTAAATGCGTTTGTCCTACGTTGACCGAGTGATAAGCTCGATCACTGTAGCTTGCCACCTCCTGTGTGCCACTGTGGTAACCTCTTTGCATATAAAAGGAGGCCCAAGGCATACAGAGAGACGATTCGGACTTTTGGACAAGGCACGCACCGTAGCTAGTTCAAAAGCTCAAGAACACATATATCCAGATGAGCAGGACTAGGGTATTACGCATCTTTGCGGCCCGAACCTGGGTAAAAATCCTTGTGTGCTAACGGCTCGACCTGCTCTTCGTGAAGCTAACCCCCCGCCGAACATAGAAGGGATCCTTGTGACCCCATAGGTGTTCGGTTTCCCCGACATCTTTGGCGTGCCAGGTAGGGGGGCATTAGTTGTGAGAATCTGGTCTGTTAGTTAGTACAGTAGTCTCTTCATCGCCATGGCGCCGTAGAAGAAGAAGATCACAGCGATCGGCCCGTCCGAGGCCACACCGCCCGCACCTGCGCAGACGGGCGACGTGGCGGGCGCCAGTGGTGAAGGAGATCAAGGTCGTCCGCGCCACCCTGGTGCGAGGGGCGGTGCGAGCGGTGTGGATTTCGGGCTCATTTGAGCACGGGGCTCAGCAGCGAATTTTCGATGGCGATGCCCTTTTTATATCTGCAGATAGTAGGAACACAATGTTTCTTTGTAGCTCAGGCTACATGGAACCTCTTATCCTCAACCCTCCAGCCTTGCTTTCAGATCCGTACTCTCCAACTAACTTACAACAAGCAGATTTCTCTTTTTTTGTTTCTCTAAAATGAAACCATATATGAACTTCAAACTTTGCAGATTTCTCTTTTTTGTTTCTCTAAAATGAAACAATATAAAAAATGAAGATCTGAAAGTTTTTTCCCAGATGAAAAAATATTGTTGTTGTTCTACAAAATTTGAAGTTTATTTGTTGTGTCGTTTGAGAAAAAAAAAGACAAATGCGTCTGCACGGATCGCGATGCAGAAATGGATGGCAAAGATAAGGAGTACCATGTAGTCTAAGCTACAGAAAACCACACTCTAGTAGGAAACATGACAGAAATGATCGTGAACAAGTGGCACGCCCTCCAAACCAATTCCCGACGAGCTCTAAAATGGAGGCTCACGGACTTGATTTGGTACACCCTTCATAAATTGTGGCAATCCGAAGCCGGACAATGATTCTGCTAGTTTTTTTCGGCCAAAATAGCCATATCAACAGTTATTATGCCATTCGTGATTAATTTGAAATGCTTGTCGATCGATGGAAGTATCATATTAGGCTGCATGTCTATGATTGCAGGAATGGCATGAGGAAGCAGCATAATCCTCAGGTAAAAAAAAAAAGCAAACATAATCCTTTTTGAATTTTTTTTTGCGATGGATCCTTTTTGTAGTTGTTGCTGCTACAATCATTTTTTTATCATAAAAAATGATTGCAGCTGCAGCTACTACAAAAAGGATTATGTTGCTTCCTCATGCCATTCCGTTATACTGCATCTGGTTCATTTTACTCTGTGTATTAGATTTGTGTCAAGTCAAACTTTACAAAGTTTGAACAAATTTATATTAAAAAATATCAACTACATTACCAAGTATATATACTATGAAACTATATTTCATAATGAATCTAACAATATTGATTTGGCATTGGGAATATTGATAGTTCTTTCTATAAGTTTAGTCAAAGTAGAGATACTTTGACTTCAGACAATACTTATATGCAGACTAAAAAGGACCGGAGGGAGTAGATGACTCGCACTATCGGCGAGACAGCAAGATTTCACTGCCTTCTTTTACAAGGAACAAGTCACAAGTTTTATTTCTTAAGCTAACTCAATAGAACTGATGTCCAAATTAACCTTAGCCACCTCACAAAATATTCTTCCCAACACCTAAAAAAACAAGAAAGACATCGAAAATTGTGAAATGAGGACAAGCTTATTGCAGTACTTTTTTAAGAAACATATTTCC
>NC_041391.1:82806915-82812428 GCF_002162155.2 Triticum dicoccoides
CCACCTGCCCTTGGTGGCGCGGGCCTGCGGCTCCTGCTCTGGGCGTTCGCCGTCCCCGTCGCTGGCTCCCTTGGCGTCGGCGCCCTTCCTTAGCTCGCGGTTCTGGGTGCTCGGCGATTTGGAGGATTAGGCCTCTGACTCCGGCTCGGAGGGGTGCGCCCCGCCGTTGGGTGTGCCGGTGGTGGTTCCCGGGTCTGTGGCTGGTCGTTCCCGGAAGTTTGCTCCGGGCGGTCGGGGCAGACCGGTGGCGCTGCCGTCGGGGTCTCCTGGCTGGTCGCGTGGTGGGTGTGGATCCGGCTTCCTCGCAGGTGTGTGTTCCCCTTCGCCCCCCCCTCCCCCGGCCTGCTGTGGCTCCTGATCTGGGTGGGTTGGCTTCTCCAATCGTTTCTCCTCCCTGCTCTCCTGCTCCCCGGCCGGGGCCGGCGGCGACGGCGGCGGGGGCGCCGGTGCGCCTGGTGGCAGTTGGTGGCCTAACCCTAGATCCGGGTGGCTCGGAGGGCTCGGGGGGCCTTGCTGGGCTTGTGGGCCTGGTGGCCTCTGCTGGGGTTCGGCCCGGTCCGCCCGCTCCACCGGCCCTGTCGTCTTTTATTTCTTTCCCTCCCCTTCTGTCCGTGGGCCCGGGGCAAGTGGTAGTGGCCACTGCGCCTCGGCCTCCCCCCCTTTGGCCCGGGCTTCGGTTGCAGCCTGTTCGGCCCAATCTGGCTCGGCCTGCTGCGGCTATATATGGGTGCGCCGCGGTGCCCTTCCCCCCTTCCTAGGGTTTCCGGCCTCCGCTGATATTCGCAGGGCGCGTCATCCCATTCGCCACTTCTCCAGATCCGCTTCTTCCCAACCCCCCCGTCCTCCTCTCCTTTGCCGACGCGCTCGCCATGGACAAGTCGAGGACCTCCTCCTCCGAGGCCTTGTCGAGGAGCAAGAGGGCTAGGGAGTCCTCGCCGGGCTCTGGTGCTGATTTGGCCTTTGAGGCTGAGCTCCGCTCTAAGCTGGTGGCTGACCGGGCGGCGCACGGGCATGTGCTTGCGGGGGAGGAATGGGAGGCGGGGTCGGACCGCTCCGTGGCCAGATCTGGGACGGCGCTCCCTGGATCTGGTGCTGGGTCGGGGTCGGGGCCGGATCCGTGGGAGGCTGTCGCGGCTTCGACGGCTGGTGGCTCATCTTCTTCGACAAGTCTCTTTACTCGTTCTGTAATGCTTCACCCCGCAACTAACTCATTAGTCACATTGCTTGCCATGCTTATAGTGATGAGCATTACTGAGAGGGCCCAGAGATACCTCTCCGATACACGGAGTGACAAATCCTATTCTCAATCTATGCCAACCCAACAAACACCTTCGGAGACACCTGTAGAGCATCTTCATAATCACTCAGTTACATTGTGACGTTTGATAGCACACAAGGTGTTCCTCCGGTATTCGGGAGTTGCATAATCTCATAGTCAGAGGAACATGTATAAATCATAAAGAAAACAATAGGAATAAAACTTAGATCATTATGCTAATCTAACGGATGGGTCTTGTCCATCACATCATTCTCTAATGATGTAATCATGTTCATCAAATGACAACACATGTCTATGGTCAGAAAACATAACCATCTTTGATTAACGAGCTAGTCAAGTAGAGGCATACTAGGGACACTTTGTTTTATCTATGTATTCACACATAGTACTAAGTTTTTGGTTAATACAATTCTAGCATGAATAATAAATATTTATTATGATATAACGAAATGTAAATAATAATTTTATTATTGTCTTTAGGACATATTTCATTCACTTTAGTCTCGGTTGATGAACCGGGACTAAAGGCCTTTATGAACCAGGACTAATGCCCAATTCCGCACTAGTGCAAAATAAAGAGACAATTATAGGTTGCTATGCTGCCCCGCCATGGACTTGGGCCGGAAAAAAGAGCTCAAACGGAGTTGCCCAACGTATATGCGCCGATCCACTTTTATCCTTGGTTGGTGATAAAAAGAGCATCCTCTTGTATACATTTCATCTCTATTTGTCCAAAATCAATAGTAGATGGGTGGTTGTTTGGCTAGCATGTACTGTTCCAATGCTTTGGACCAGCCTAGGACGATCCAGCGATGCATGAAAGAAACCATCTCGCTCGTACATGAAACGGACAAAACCAAAATAACTAGCATACGTGAAAATCAATCAAAGTGGAACGAAACAAAGCCGGACAAAAATAAGAATATCGCCTTCCTTTATTAGTAAGTATAGATTGAGCAAGAAAATAGCTGACATACTCGCCATATCGGTGATTCATAGCTCGTTATTTTGCTCAACGATGCATAATGAGAGGGTAGAGGTGCACTGCAAGACGTGGCTCAGCATGTAGCACTAGCGGTTTCTCTTTGAAGAGGTCGTGCTTCGATTCGCTGAGATTGATGGCCGACACCCCAGCCGGTTTGGTCCAGGTGAAGCCATGCAAGAGCCTGCCGAAGAGCATGACACTCATGGTTGTTCCTAGTGATGCCGCGATGCATCCCCGCCGTCCGGTGCTGAAGGAGATGAACCGCAATTCGCTCTCGGTAAGCACCACATTGATGTTGTCTCCCATATGGCGCTCTGGCTTGAAGTGGAGCGGTTCATCCCAGACGGCGGGGTTCCGGCCCAGGGCCAGCCGGCTGAGGATGACGTGGCTACCCTTGGGCACACGGTAGCCCGCAACAATGGTGTCGGCAATCGCGACGTGCGGCAGGTTGAAGGGAGCGATTGGGTGGAGGCGAAATGCCTCACGTATGCACGCCTTGAGATAGTTGAGATGCATGATGTCCGACTCTTGCACCAGTCGCTCGCGACCGACCACCCGGTCCATCTCCTCCACCGCCTTGGCCAGCAATTCTGGGTTGTTCACCATCTCCGCCAGCGCCCACTCCACTGCGTTTGACGGGTTATCTATGGCCGCTAATATTATGCCCTGCATGCATTCCATGGAGATAAATGTAAGTTAATATTATATCTTTGCATAAAGATAGATTACATTGAATAATTGGAATTTTAAATACAATTTAAGTTAAAATAACACCAAAATGGTAGAAAAATACATTAATGCTATGTTTAAACTATTAATTCACAATTTCTTATTCTATTGTTTCCCTTTTCTAACACCTGCGAAATACATTATAAGATCTACTCCCTAAAGTTTTTGACACTAACTAGTGTCAAAAACGTTCTTATATTATGAGACGGAGGGAGTAGTATTTAAGAGTGTGAGCTATTATCTTTTCTCATGGATGACGTATTAGTACCTTGTAGGACTATGAGGCAATTGGTCACTAAATTCAATCTAGGCCCTTGAACCATCTTAAAATTTCTCACTAATTAATATTTTGCTTACCTTGGACTGTGCTTTGACCTCATCGATGCTGAGCAACGGCTTGCCATCACCGTCGGCGAGCGTGATGAGAACGTCAAGGAAGTCCTGGACCCCGTCCTGCCTCTCGCCGCTGTTCCACTGCCTCCAACGCTCTTCGATGACCACGTTGTGCAGTCTATCCACTTTTGTGTTGGCCTCCTTAATAATTTTCTCGTGGCCGTCGAGGTCCAGGCCAAGTAGACACGGGAGGTAGTCGCTGACGCAGAACGCGAAGGTGAACCCTAGGAGGGCGAAGGAAGCATCCATGTGCTCCATCTCCATCGGCCCCGGCCCGCCGTCCGGCTGAGGCTCCCCAAAGTACCGTTGGCCGAAGACAAGCCGGCGGATGACGTTGCCGCAGTAATGCCGCGCGACATGCCTGACATCGACGTTGGCGCCTAGTCCCGACGTTGAAGATGACCCCCCGGCGGTGAGGTTGTAGATGTAGCGCATCAAGTTGTCAGCTTCGTCGGCGCGCTTGTCGTCGAGCCACTTGTGGCGGGAGGGGCAAATGATCTCAGAAGTGAGCACCTTGCGCATCTTCATCCACTGGTCGCCGAATGGCGAGAGCACGGCGTCCTTGTACCCGGAGCTGATGGTGCCGGAGGCGAAGGTGAGTGGACGGGACGAGAAGTTTTTGTCCTGCTTCTTGAGCACCTCCCTTGCGATCTTGGGACATGTGATCGGGACGACGTGGACGCTGCCAAGGCAGAAGCAAGCGATGTCGGTGCCCATATCCTTCATCACGCGATGGATCCAACGGAACGCCGACTTGTTGAGCACTAGCTCGGGCAGGCTACCCACCACTGGCCACGGCCATGGCCCCGGCGGAAGTGGAAGCGGCACCGTCACCGATGAGCACGTGCCACTGCGGACCTTGCTCTTGGCCATGACAAGGTACATAAGCGTTATTACAATGAGCAGCTGGGACACAACAAAGCAGCAGCACGCCAACATTGTGGAGACTACTGCTTGCTGAGTGCACATAGGCTTGCGATGTAGCTTACCTTGTTATCGTTGCGTAGGGAAGCCAACTTTGCTCCCTATGCTGCTTTGCCCATGAGGGCGAGACCCATCTTTATATGTTACCTCCGTCCCAAAAAATTGGCTTAGATTTATTAGATACTAAGATATCTATGTATCTAGCTATCACTAAAACATGTTTAGATATAGTATATTCCTCATGTGTGGATCATTTACCACATGTATCATATGGTATTTCAAATGTATTTATCCTGATACTACTAACAATAATTGTCTATCCAAACATAATCAAAACAGAATAAAAAACTTCTATTTATAGATTGTCTTATATTTATCTAGATACGCAGGCTGATACTAAACATAATAATTATCTATCCAAAAGTAATCAAAACAGAATAAAACATTTCTATTTATAGATTGTCTACAAACGACATACGGATGGATGTATATAGACATATTTTAGAGTGTAGATTCATTCATTTTGCTTCGTATGTAATCTATAGTGGAATTTCTAGAAGAGTAATATTTAGGAACGGAGGGAATAGTACTAATAATAATTTTCTATCCAAACGTAATCAAAATAGAATAAAACATCTCCTATTTGTAGATTTTCTAGGGTACTTATCCGAAAACTAACCATAATTGTCTTTCCCAAAGTATTTCAGTCGCCAGATATTGCTTGTTGGTCCTTACCATGGTTTTGGGTACCAGGCGGAAAATTCGGTTACCGCCCGTAACCGCGTTTCTCGCTGCCCCACGATAATTCGGTTATCGAACTTTTTGATTTTTTTGAAATTTAAACTCCTATCTTCTAGTTAAACGAGATATCTCTAGCTCAAACGCAAGCTTACTTGCATCCTAGTGGTAATGATCTTACTCCAGCAACAGGGCGTCATGTGTTCGAGAACCGCTGGCCGCATTTAACTTTTTGATTTCTGAAGAATACACGCCACACTATGCTGTAATTTCTAAAAAAATACGTGCACGCGAAGGTCGAACTCGCGACCTGCAGGTGCGTGGCAGTGGAGCAGACCTGATACCGCTGCTCTAGTACTACTGAAGCATACATACGGTGCTCCAAACTTTTGTATTCTAGTCGACAAAATTTTGATTTCAAATTTGAATTTTAAACTTTGCTCGAATTTCTGTCGGTATTTCGTG
>NC_041391.1:82812762-82824281 GCF_002162155.2 Triticum dicoccoides
CAAACTTCCTGCAAAGGAAATCTTTCTGTAGTCCTGATGACAGTCAAAAGAGATGACAATCGGATATTCCATCCAGCAGCTTAGTAGGTTTCTTCTGTTCTATTCTTTGTGCCACCTATCATCCACGTTCTCTACTTATTCATTAATTCATTTCTTGAATTAGGCTAGGTGCTTCCGCCTTAGTTTTGAAAACAGAGAATGACTTTGACTGAACGTTGCTTGTGATGCAATTTATCTCTTCGATTGGGTATTTCTATTCTAGAATATGAGCCAAAATCCTCGTATCTTTTGCAAATTCTGCCGTGTGAAGTTCAGTTAGGAATTCCATCCATTACTAGTGCCGTTAACTCTGATCCATGGGGAGATTTCAGTGGACAAAGGGATTCTCTGATGCGATGATACCTGGTATCTTCACACATGATAGACCATTGCTTGATTTTAGATATGCTATAAATCGATAAATTTAGTTGAGAAAAAAAGTGGAATGACATGGGCTAAGGGGTATAAACTACTGTTTATTCATGCATGAGCTAATTCAGTTCATTCTAGATGAATTTTCTACTCAATCATGTAGCATGCACTCTCTTTGCTGAATAGCTCAAATGGCCGAGGCTGTACTTATTGCTGTGACGAAGATTGGTTCCATTTTAGGAGATGGAAGTCATCAATGCCATCATATCCGAGCTCTCTGTAGAAGTTACTAATCTGAAAGAACTGCCGGTAAAGATTGAGCAAATAAGACAGCAACTGAATATGATGAGTAATGTAATAATGCAGATAGATAATGTATACCTGAGTGTCGGTGTACAAAATTTTGTACGGGTACTTCTACTTCTGTATCCTTACTAGTGCACGGGCAGTCACAACTACACCTGCAGCAGGGCTTAGCGGGGTAGAGGAAGACAAAACCAAAAGACTACCAAGGCAGATACTCGAATAACAAGGGGCAGAGAGCGAGCTGGACCACCCCCGGCAAGGGTCTTACCGGGGCGACCTGCACAGCACCAGCAAGTCCATCACCCTTGGGGCTGAGAGCTCTGACACCATTGACAATGTTGAAGACCAAGATCTGGAGGGTACATGTCTGGTAGCATACAGATCCTCGTAAAGATTGACATCCCACAGATCCACGTGGGACCAGAAGATAAAGACACCCGGCAAGGCCCTTGCCGGACGACTCCAAGGCCCCCGGCAAGCCTTGCCGGGCACGATCACTGGGTCGCGGCCAGGCCCACGCCGACAAGGTTTCGCCACCTCACCACCACTCCAGTGCGACGATAGGCGTGCCAGCTAAGCAGGCGCCTGCGTGGCGGCGTGCAGATCTTTGTGGAAGCTTTACCATTGTGCCAACGCAGCAGCTAGTTAGCCAGCGTGGCACTGCACGCCTTGTCAGCCTAGACGCGTGTCGAAGCAAGGAGGAGCGGCGAAAGACGGGATGGCTTCTGTTGCCATCCCCGATAAAGCAAGAGGACACGTAGGCAGCGCATTAAATGCATTTGTCCTACGTTGACCGAGTGATAAGCTCGATCACTGTAGCTTGCCACCTCCTGTGTGCCACTGTGGTAACCCCTTTGCATATAAAAGGAGGCCCAAGGCATACAGAGAGACGATTCGGACTTTTGGACAAGGCACGCACCGTAGCTAGTTTAAAAGCTCAAGAACACATATATCCAGATTAGCAGGACTAGGGTATTACGCATCTTTGCGGCCCGAACCTGGGTAAAAATCCTTGTGTGCTAACGGCTCGACCTGCTCTTCGTGAAGCTAACCCCCCACCGAACATAGAAGGGATCCTTGTGACCCCATAGGTGTTCGGTTTCCCCGACATCTTTGGCGTGCCAGGTAGGGGGGCATTAGTTGTGAGAATCTGGTCTGTTAGTTAGTACAGTAGTCTCTTCATCGCCATGGCGCCGTAGAAGAAGAAGATCACAGCGATCGGCCCGTCCGGGGCCACACCGCCCGCACCTGCGCGGACGGGCGACGTGGCGGGCGCCAGTGGTGAAGGAGATCAAGGTCGTCCGCGCCACCCTGGTGCGAGGGGCGGTGCGAGCGGTGTGGATTTCGGGCTCATTTGAGCACGGGCTCAGCAGCGAATTTTCGATGGCGATGCCCTTTTTATATCTGCAGATAGTAGGAACACAATGTTTCTTTGTAGCTCAGGCTACATGGAACCTCTTATCCTCAACCCTCCAGCCTTGCTTTGAGATCCGTACTCTCCAACTAACTTACAACAAGCAGATTTCTCTTTTTTTGTTTCTCTAAAATGAAACCATATATGAACTTCAAACTTTGCAGATTTCTCTTTTTTGTTTCTCTAAAATGAAACAATATAAAAAATGAAGATCTGAAAGTTTTTTCCCAGATGAAAAAATATTGTTGTTGTTCTACAAAATTTGAAGTTTATTTGTTGTGTCGTTTGAGAAAAAAAAAGACAAATGCGTCTGCACGGATCGCGATGCAGAAATGGATGGCAAAGATAAGGAGTACCATGTAGTCTAAGCTACAGAAAACCACACTCTAGTAGGAAACATGACAGAAATGATCGTGAACAAGTGGCACGCCCTCCAAACCAATTCCCGACGAGCTCTAAAATGGAGGCTCACGGACTTGATTTGGTACACCCTTCATAAATTGTGGCAATCCGAAGCCGGACAATGATTCTGCTAGTTTTTTTCGGCCAAAATAGCCATATCAACAGTTATTATGCCATTCGTGATTAATTTGAAATGCTTGTCGATCGATGGAAGTATCATATTAGGCTGCATGTCTATGATTGCAGGAATGGCATGAGGAAGCAGCATAATCCTCAGGAAAAAAAAAGCAAACATAATCCTTTTTGAATTTTTTTTTGCGATGGATCCTTTTTGTAGTTGTTGCTTCTATAATCATTTTTTTATCATAAAAAATGATTGCAGCTGCAGCTACTACAAAAAGGATTATGTTGCTTCCTCATGCCATTCCGTTATACTGCATCTGGTTCATTTTACTCTGTGTATTAGATTTGTGTCAAGTCAAACTTTACAAAGTTTGAACAAATTTATATTAAAAAATATCAACTACATTACCAAGTATATATACTATGAAACTATATTTCATAATGAATCTAACAATATTGATTTGGCATTGGGAATATTGATAGTTCTTTCTATAAGTTTAGTCAAAGTAGAGATACTTTGACTTCAGACAATACTTATATGCAGACTAAAAATGACCGAAGGGAGTAGATGACTCGCACTATCGGCGAGACAGCAAGATTTCACTGCCTTCTTTTACAAGGAACAAGTCACAAGTTTTATTTCTTAAGCTAACTCAATAGAACTGATGTCCAAATTAACCTTAGCCACCTCACAAAATATTCTTCCCAACACCTAAAAAAACAAGAAAGACATCGAAAATTGTGAAATGAGGACAAGCTTATTGCAGTACTTTTTTAAGAAACATATTTCCACATCACAAAAAATTTTAAAAAAAAATTGTACATGCACAAATACAAATATAACATATTCAAGAAAAATTTAATAACAATATACTCCCTCTGTAAGGAAATATAAGTGTTTAGATCACTAATGTAGCGATTTTTTTTTGTGTAGACTAAAGTAGTGATCTAAACGCTTTTATATTTCTTTATGGAAGAAGTACTTTCATAGGTAGTGTAGACAAAAAAAAATATGTGCATAAATATGGGCCAGTTTTTAATTGTTGGGCCAGAATTATTTTATTTTGGGAGCTTGCGAATCATAATATTTTGAACAAAATTGTACAGATCCATCGCAAATACATACAAGTTTTCACTGGCTTGTTTTTGAATTTTCATGAATCTTGGAAATATCTTTTTTTTATCGTTTGGAAAAAGGGCTCCAGTGGGCCCGTCCGTTGAGCCCGTCCTCAGTACCATTATTTTGATCGCTTCCTAATCCTAAGATTAGTAGCTACTAGGTAATTGCCCGTGCGTTGCAACGGGGGAATAAAAATCCTAGACGGGTGTAGAGTAATTAGCACAAAATTATGGGGAAACCAACCAACTAATTTGTTTCTACATCAGATGGGATCAGGAGAGATGCAGGTATCAATAACATGCATAAAAGAACAATATTAAAAATGAATAAGACGCCTTAGATTGAAGAATAGAGATACTTCTAATCATAATTTAGCATGCAACCTAGAGTAGCTCATATGTTCAGTATTTTCTAAAGGAAACATAAGTGACATCTTTTTTTATACTTATTTAGAAAGTTGGAGGCAATAACTGTGCAGAAAGATCCAGCTATTCTCCTGAAACATTATAGAAACATCACGCTGCTGGCACCCTGATTTTTACTGAAATTTGAGGGCCGACTTCACCAGCAGAGACAGAAAATACTTCTGTAGTAATTGGAGGGCCGACTTTACGTACATGGTACTTTGCTGCTGGATGCGTATTACTCCTATATCCCAGTGCTACTCCTATATTCACTATGCCACAAAACCTTGCATGTTTTTTTCTTCACTTTTTTCGTCCCTAAAGGCAATGTGCCCCTTGTTACCACACCCCTCTTCATCTGACCATCATCTCTACCTCGTGTTGATGTTGCCTCCTTGTTGCGGTTCTCAATCATGCTATAGTGGTGGTTTCCATTATCTCTTTGATGGATGGATGGACATTAAATGTCTTACTTTAGTATTGCTAATGAAGTGAAAAGATACATGGTACATAGACACACTCATCACATTGTATTCAATAACCAGGTTATAAGAACTTTGAAGAAAGACATTTATGTGATTTCTTTTTTTATGAAGTCACGTGGCTTCTATTATCCAGTAAACAATCATGTCTTTTACTCATCTTCCCATAATCTCTTTGGTGAAGGTTGTGATGTGGCCTTTTCCTTCCACCACACGCTTTCTTCTTCTCCACCGCACATCATCGTTCCCCCGTAATCTCTTTGGCAGAGGTTGGGATGTGGCTTTTTCCTTCCCACCAGATGCATAATGCCTTCTATAACTTCAGTCACTACCGCGTGTTCATATCGTCATGAATTATCATGCCTTCGACACATTAATATTAACAGGAATAATGAATATGTGACTGGAAATCCAATTCAACTCCCAAAAGCACATGCTCCCACGGACAAAAAAAATGTTTTTTGAAGTGTAAAAAAACTAAAATTGATAGATGTGCTTATGGTCACATCTGAATTTTCAGGAGGAAAGCTTAAGCATTTTGAGGTGTGTCAAAGAAAAACAAGTCGAACACCTAATGTATTACATTTATTTATTTTTTCTTTGATAAGCACCGCTAGACCGTTCCACATGAAAATTGTCAAGAATGCTTATTACACTAACATGAAATGTAAAAAAAGAATTTTGTTTAACTAAGTGTTCAGAAGCATATGCTCCCCAAGGGCAAAACGGCCATCCCATATGTGACATAGAACATTAATGCTATGTATGCTGCATATTCAACATCTCACAATGACAATTAACATTTTTGTGCCACTCCTGTCGATCTGCCCCGCCCAGGATCGAGTCATGTTCTCTCGATTTTTTCCATCTCCTTGCAGTAGTTGCCTGTGCACATCCTCTTGTCAGCTTTGTGTCCGCCCTCTATCAAAGTCACATTCTTATCTCCTTGTTGCAATGGTTTCCAGGAGCGTACGATCCCATATTACATATGTGGAAGACATATACAAGTGAGTAGATGCATCAAATAAGAAACAACTATGTTGTTGATTCTCATCTAAGAACTTAAAAGATCAACTCCACCGAGATAGCTAATAGATTCCAACAGTATACAGAAGGAAGGCACTGTTTGCATAGTCCATGCACATTTTCCAAGAGCGTATGATCCCATATTACATATGTGAAAGACATATATACATGGTTCTATGATACTTTGGGCCGTCACCACAGGCCATCGCGAGACCACAAGATGCAGTGCTGGTTTTGTTGTTGGTGTGTCATAGAAGTGAGTTGTTTGTTCGTAGGAGAAAACTGATCTTAGTTTCAGGATTATGCACTTGATTATTTTTATGCATGCCTGATCATTCATGAGTCCTTGTAATGAGGATGGCTATGCAAACAGTGTTGAACCTCCATGCTGGTATGTACAGTCTAGAACATGGCCCTCTAACTACCACCATGCTGGTATGTACAGTCTAGAACATGGCCCTCTAACTACCACCATGCTGGTATGTACAGTCTAGAAAATGTACATGGGCTTGTAATGAGGATGCAAAAAGGAGTAAAATGAGTGCTTGTACATCAAGGTCTACGTACATCTAATTAGAATTCATATATCCTGTAAGTGTGTAAGGCTGAACCAAAATATAGGCCATCAGAACACTACACTGAGAGGTGGATTATGTAGGAGCATTGACACCCAGCAATGAACAGCCATGGTTCACCTATTTGGAGAGATTGACGAAATACTGAAATCACATGACTATGAACAAAGTTTACAGTTGACAAATCGTTGAACCAAACAGAAAATATAATATGCCCTACCTCATCTTCGACTAACCATATCACTCACTGAATCAAATTGCAACTGGAAGGTGGGACACGCACCAATAAATTTGATCCAGCACACTATACTACCAATACTGTTGTAAACATGCTTGACACGCACCAGTAAACTGAATCATGTATATTTCATTTATTAGATAAGTACTTCCTTGCAGGTCCAGTGTTAATGTAAATTAAGTAATCTAACAGGGACAACATAATAAGTAAACGAAGTTTTATATTAGAAGATTCAAAGACATATAAACTTTGTAAATGGCCTTCATTCAAATTGCCATTAAAAAATTTCACAAAACGGTAAAAGCTCCATCCTCTGTGTTAGGTTAACACAACCTAGTAAACACTACCATCCTTGGTGGTAAGTTAACTTACTTACCAATAAAAGAACACCTTCCTTCGCCATGTGCAGCTGGACTAAGCAGGACACGTGCTTCATCCACGGGCTCCAACTCTCTACGCGTCCAGTCCCTAGTTCATGTTAGAAAAAATACGCCGTCGGAGCTTTCTGTAGCTCCAATAATGTGCCTTCTTGGTCTCTGCATCTAGCCTACTGAGTGACAAATCAGCAGGTGATAATGTAGGTCGACCAGGTCAAAAAGTAATAATGGAATAGATAAAAATAGAGATTGGCCAGTAGGTTGCAGGGTTTGATAGTTTTGATTGGCATGTGTATAAAAGCTGCACAACTCACCATTTCGGTGTGGAACATGTAGTTCTTTATTCGATCTGGTTAATTTAGCTCATTATCAAAGCTCTTCCTTTCAATTTTCAATTTTTCATAGGTAGCAACCTAATGCTATCTTCGTTCCTAAATATAAGACCTTTTAGAGATTTCAGTATGGACTACACATGAAGCAAAATGAGTGAATCTACACTCAAATACGTTCACATACATCCGTATGACGCCCGTATTGAAATCTCTAAAACGACTTATATTTAGAAACCGACTGAGTGCAATAGTAAATATTCTAACAAACAGTCGTTCTTGCATGTCATTTCGTTTAGCACTATGACAAGAGTACATATAATGACTTTTTGGCAAGTTCTGTACAGAGGATAGTCACACCTACTTGATGATGTGAGATGTTGTTGAAGCTGTTCTTGCCCGGTACTGCAAAATTAAGAACAAAGCAATAAATCACCATAGAAAAACAAAGTGCACTGTGTAATTATGAATCAACAAGTCAAGCAAGACACATGCCTAAATGACGCTAGTGGTTCGCGGTAGATGAAGAGAAGGCCAAATCTGGAATATCATCACGTGGGATTAGAACCAAGAAACGAGGGATTCTCACAAGCGAGCTTTCGATTCGCAACAAGAAGGAACTACACGTAGGATGCCTCCAACCTCATCTTCCAGCTCAGATTCGTCTTCCTTCCAACGGAACACCAGCTAGTCCAATGCAACACCACCTAGAATCAGAAAAAAAACTCAGGAGGCCAATACCCAGAGACAAATAGAGGAAGGGAGAGAGATAACAATCGAGTGAATTACCAAGTGCACTTCTTGCAGTTCGTTTCTTCCTGGAGTGGGCAGCTTCTGCTGGTAACCTGTCGATCTCGTCTCTCCAATGTCCGCTCGTGCCCTGTCGCCGATCTTGGGCCGTGCCCCCGCTGTCTCTCCTGGATATGGGGACTGGCAAGGATGTGGGGAAGATCGAGTCCGGGTCTCCGGGAGGAGGCCGTCGGCCCGTACCTGCCCATACGCGACTGGCTGGGGCGGCGGCTAGCCAAGACATTTGCGGTAGGGGATGCGCTTGGTGCTATGGCGAGCTGGCGCGGCGGCGCTCCAGTTGGGCGACGTTGGGTTGCGGCATATGGAAGCGGACGAGGCGGATGGCCGCGCAGGGTGCTTCTACTCGAGGGTGAGTGGCGGCGGGTCGAGATCTAGGCCGCCTAGGTGACGCGTGGGGGCAGGGCGGCGAGCATAGGCAGCGGCGATTTTTTTTGCGGTGAGAGGATCTGGAGCGAGGCGGCGGGGCATATGGGGCGTGGGACGTGGGGCGTGATTTTGTTTTTTCTTATTTTTCTTTTTCGGCAAAACGTGTGGGAGCGGTTGGCTGGTTTCTCAGATTTTTTTTATCGTGAAGATCGTGGGTGGCTGGGTGGAAAGACCTATCGATAGCGCTAGAAGAGGTGGATTATGTAGGAGCATTGACACCCAGCAATGAACAGCCATGGTTCACCTATTTGGAGAGATTGACGAAATACTGAAATCACATGACTATGAACAAAGTTTACAGTTGACAAATCGTTGAACCAAACAGAAAATATAATATGCCCTACCTCATCTTCGACTAACCATATCACTCACTGAATCAAATTGCAACTGGAAGGTGGGACACGCACCAATAAATTTGATCCAGCACACTATACTACCAATACTGTTGTAAACATGCTTGACACGCACCAGTAAACTGAATCATGTATATTTCATTTATTAGATAAGTACTTCCTTGCAGGTCCAGTGTTAATGTAAATTAAGTAATCTAACAGGGACAACATAATAAGTAAACAAAGTTTTATATTAGAAGATTCAAAGACATATAAACTTTGTAAATGGCCTTCATTCAAATTGCCATTAAAAAATTTCACAAAACGGTAAAAGCTCCATCCTCTGTGTTAGGTTAACACAACCTAGTAAACACTACCATCCTTGGTGGTAAGTTAACTTACTTACCAATAAAAGAACACCTTCCTTCGCCATGTGCAGCTGGACTAAGCAGGACACGTGCTTCATCCACGGGCTCCAACTCTCTACGCGTCCAGTCCCTAGTTCATGTTAGAAAAAATACGCCGTCGGAGCTTTCTGTAGCTCCAATAATGTGCCTTCTTGGTCTCTGCATCTAGCCTACTGAGTGACAAATCAGCAGGTGATAATGTAGGTCGACCAGGTCAAAAAGTAATAATGGAATAGATAAAAATAGAGATTGGCCAGTAGGTTGCAGGGTTTGATAGTTTTGATTGGCATGTGTATAAAAGCTGCACAACTCACCATTTCGGTGTGGAACGTGTAGTTCTTTATTCGATCTGGTTAATTTAGCTCATTATCAAAGCTCTTCCTTTCAATTTTCAATTTTTCATAGGTAGCAACCTAATGCTATCTTCGTTCCTAAATATAAGACCTTTTAGAGATTTCAGTATGGACTACACATGAAGCAAAATGAGTGAATCTACACTCAAATACGTTCACATACATCCGTATGACGCCCGTATTGAAATCTCTAAAACGACTTATATTTAGAAACCGACTGAGTGCAATAGTAAATATTCTAACAAACAGTCGTTCTTGTATGTCATTTCGTTTAGCACTATGACAAGAGTACATATAATGACTTTTTGGCAAGTTCTGTACAGAGGATAGTCACACCTACTTGATGATGTGAGATGTTGTTGAAGCTGTTCTTGCCCGGTACTGCAAAATTAAGAACAAAGCAATAAATCACCATAGAAAAACAAAGTGCACTGTGTAATTATGAATCAACAAGTCAAGCAAGACACATGCCTAAATGACGCTAGTGGTTCGCGGTAGATGAAGAGAAGGCCAAATCTGGAATATCATCACGTGGGATTAGAACCAAGAAACGAGGGATTCTCACAAGCGAGCTTTCGATTCGCAACAAGAAGGAACTACACGTAGGATGCCTCCAACCTCATCTTCCAGCTCAGATTCGTCTTCCTTTCAACGGAACACCAGCTAGTCCAATGCAACACCACCTAGAATCAGAAAAAAAACTCAGGAGGCCAATACCCAGAGACAAATAGAGGAAGGGAGAGAGATAACAATCGAGTGAATTACCAAGTGCACTTCTTGCAGTTCGTTTCTTCCTGGAGTGGGCAGCTTCTGCTGGTAACCTGTCGATCTCGTCTCTCCAATGTCCGCTCGTGCCCTGTCGCCGATCTTGGGCCGTGCCCCCGCTGTCTCTCCTGGATATGGGGACTGGCAAGGATGTGGGGAAGATCGAGTCCGGGTCTCCGGGAGGAGGCCGTCGGCCCGTACCTGCCCATACGCGACTGGCTGGGGCGGCGGCTAGCCAAGACATTTGCGGTAGGGGATGCGCTTGGTGCTATGGCGAGCTGGCGCGGCGGCGCTCCAGTTGGGCGACGTTGGGTTGCGGCATATGGAAGCGGACGAGGTGGATGGCCGCGCAGGGTGCTTCTACTCGAGGGTGAGTGGCGGCGGGTCGAGATCTAGGCCGCCTAGGTGACGCGTGGGGGCAGGGCGGCGAGCATAGGCAGCGGCGATTTTTTTTGCGGTGAGAGGATCTGGAGCGAGGCGGCGGGGCATATGGGGCGTGGGACGTGGGGCGTGATTTTGTTTTTTCTTATTTTTCTTTTTCGGCAAAACGTGTGGGAGCGGTTGGCTGGTTTCTCAGATTTTTTTTATCGTGAAGATCGTGGGTGGCTGGGTGGAAAGACCTATCGATAGCGCTAGAAGAGGTCGAACCATCACGACGTTCGATTCTCCTTTAATAGTAGAGACTACTAGTTGGTTGGGGTCAAGACAAGAGTAACGAGTCTGATCATCTTCAAATTTTGCCTTCTTCGCTACCTGCCGCATCCTCGTCTCGGCCGAAGATGGACCGATTTTTGACGACAGTATGTATCCTATATTTACGTACGTACATTTAGTTAAGAGCACGGGTGTAGCTTATAGTGATTTGCGTACATATTTCGTGAAACTGCAGGTACTTCCAGTCATCCGGCCGCACCGTGCGGACAGGAGCAATGGCTGCTACTGCTTGGCCACGGGACATCTGGAACCATTGGGCCATCCAGATCCTGGTGATCTTCATCCTCGGGCTCCAGATCGCCCTCTTCCTCTTTGCCGGGATCCGCAGGCGTGGAGGCCACCCGGTGCTGCGGTTCCTGCTCTGGCTGGCGTATCAGCTGGCTGACTGCACCGCCACATACGCCCTCGGCCACCTCTCCCTCGCAGGCGCTGCAGGCGCACACCCGATTGTCGCGTTCTGGGCGTCATTCCTCCTGCTGCACCTCGGAGGCCCGGACAACATCAC
>NC_041391.1:82824800-82830304 GCF_002162155.2 Triticum dicoccoides
GGGCCTGCGGCTCCTGCTCTGGGCGTTCGCCGTCCCCGTCGCTGGCTCCCTTGGCGTCGGCGCCCTTCCTTAGCTCGCGGTTCTGGGTGCTCGGCGATTTGGAGGATTAGGCCTCTGACTCCGGCTCGGAGGGGTGCGCCCCGCCGTTGGGTGTGCCGGTGGTGGTTCCCGGGCCTGTGGCTGGTCGTTCCCGGAAGTTTGCTCCGGGCGGTCGGGGCAGACCGGTGGCGCTGCCGTCGGGGTCTCCTGGCTGGTCGCGTGGTGGGTGTGGATCCGGCTTCCTCGCAGGTGTGTGTTCCCCTTCGCCCCCCCTCCCCCGGCCTGCTGTGGCTCCTGACCTGGGTGGGTTGGCTTCTCCAATCGTTTCTCCTCCCTGCTCTCCTGCTCCCCGGCCGGGGCCGGCGGCGACGGCGGCGGGGGCGCCGGTGCGCCTGGTGGCAGTTGGTGGCCTAACCCTAGATCCGGGTGGCTCGGAGGGCTCGGGGGGCCTTGCTGGGCTTGTGGGCCTGGTGGCCTCTGCTGGGGTTCGGCCCGGTCCGCCCGCTCCACCGGCCCTGTCGTCTTTTATTTCTTTCCCTCCCCTTCTGTCCGTGGGCCCGGGGCAAGTGGTAGTGGCCACTGCGCCTCGGCCTCCCCCCTTTGGCCCGGGCTTCGGTTGCAACCTGTTCGGCCCAATCTGGCTCGGCCTGCTGCGGCTATATATGGGTGCGCCGCGGTGCCCTTCCCCCCTTCCTAGGGTTTCCGGCCTCCGCCGCTGATATTCGCAGGGCGCGTCGTCCCATTCGCCACTTCTCCAGATCCGCTTCTTCCCCACCCCCCGTCCTCCTCTCCTTTGCCGACGCGCTCGCCATGGACAAGTCGAGGACCTCCTCCTCCGAGGCCTTGTCGGGGAGCAAGAGGGCTAGGGAGTCCTCGCCGGGCTCTGGTGCTGATTTGGCCTTTGAGGCTGAGCTCCGCTCTAAGCTGGTGGCTGACCGGGCGGCGCACGGGCCTGTGCTTGCGGGGGAGGAATGGGAGGCGGGGTCGGACCGCTCCGTGGCCAGATCTGGGACGGCGCTCCCTGGATCTGGTGCTGGGTCGGGGTCGGGGCCGGATCCGTGGGAGGCTGTCGCGGCTTCGACGGCTGGTGGCTCATCTTCTTCGGCAAGTCTCTTTACTCGTTCTGTAATGCTTCACCCCGCAACTAACTCATTAGTCACATTGCTTGCAAGGCTTATAGTGATGAGCATTACTGAGAGGGCCCAAAGATACCTCTCTGATACATGGAGTGACAAATCCTATTCTCAATCTATGCCAACCCAACAAACACCTTCGGAGACACCTGTAGAGCATCTTCATAATTACTCAGTTACATTGTGACGTTTGATAGCACACAAGGTGTTCCTCCGGTATTCGGGAGTTGCATAATCTCATAGTCAGAGGAACATGTATAAATCATAAAGAAAACAATAGGAATAAAACTTAGATCATTATGCTAATCTAACGGATGGGTCTTGTCCATCACATCATTCTCTAATGATGTAATCATGTTCATCAAATGATAACACATGTCTATGGTCAGGAAACATAACCATCTTTGATTAACGAGCTAGTCAAGTAGAGGCATACTAGGGACTCTTTATTTTGTCTATGTATTCACACATAGTACTAAGTTTTTGGTTAATACAATTCTAGCATGAATAATAAATATTTATTATGATATAACGAAATGTAAATAATAATTTTATTATTGTCTTTAGGACATATTTCATTCACTTTAGTCTCGGTTGATGAACCGGGACTAAATGCCCTTATGAACCAGGACTAATGCCCAATTCCGCACTAGTGCAAAATAAAGAGACAATTATAGGTTGCTATGCTGCCCCGCCATGGACTTGGGCCGGAAAAAAGAGCTCAAACGGAGTTGCCCAACGTATATGCGCCGATCCACTTTTATCCTTGGTTGGTGATAAAAAGAGCATCCTCTTGTATACATTTCATCTCTATTTGTCCAAAATCAATAGTAGATGGGTGGTTGTTTGGCTAGCATGTACTGTTCCAATGCTTTGGACCAGCCTAGGACGATCCAGCGATGCATGAAAGAAATCATCTCGCTCGTATATGAAACAGACAAAACCAAAATAACTAGCATACGTGAAAATCAATCAAAGTGGAACGAAACAAAGCAGGACAAAAATAAGAATATCGCCTTCCTTTATTAGTAAGTATAGATTGAGCAAGAAAATAGCTGACATACTCGCCATATCGGTGATTCATAGCTCGTTATTTTGCTCAACGATGCATAATGAGAGGGTAGAGGTGCACTGCAAGACGTGGCTCAGCATGTAGCACTAGCGGTTTCTCTTTGAAGAGGTCGTGCTTCGATTCGCTGAGATTGATGGCCGACACCCCAGCCGGTTTGGTCCAGGTGAAGCCATGCAAGAGCCTGCCGAAGAGCATGACACTCATGGTTGTTCCTAGTGATGCCGCGATGCATCCCCGCCGTCCGGTGCTGAAGGAGATGAACCGCAATTCGCTCTCGGTAAGCACCACATTGATGTTGTCTCCCATATGGCGCTCTGGCTTGAAGTGGAGCGGTTCATCCCAGACGGCGGGGTTCCGGCCCAGGGCCAGCCGGCTGAGGATGACGTGGCTACCCTTGGGCACACGGTAGCCCGCAACAATGGTGTCGGCAATCGCAACGTGCGGCAGGTTGAAGGGAGCGATTGGGTGGAGGCGAAATGCCTCACGTATGCACGCCTTGAGATAGTTGAGATGCATGATGTCCGACTCTTGCACCAGTCGCTCGCGACCGACCACCCGGTCCATCTCCTCCACCGCCTTGGCTAGCAATTCTGGGTTGTTCACCATCTCCGCCAGCGCCCACTCCACTGCGTTTGACGGGTTATCTATGGCCGCTAATATTATGCCCTGCATGCATTCCATGGAGATAAATGTAAGTTAATATTATATCTTTGCATAAAGATAGATTACATTGAATAATTGGAATTTTAAATACAATTTAAGTTAAAATAACACCAAAATGGTAGAAAAATACATTAATGCTATGTTTAAACTATTAATTCACAATTTCTTATTCTATTGTTTCCCTTTTCTAACACCTGCGAAATACATTATAAGATCTACTCCCTAAAGTTTTTGACACTAACTAGTGTCAAAAACGTTCTTATATTATGAGACGGAGGGAGTAGTATTTAAGAGTGTGAGCTATTATCTTTTCTCATGGATGACGTATTAGTACCTTGTAGGACTATGAGGCAATTGGTCACTAAATTCAACCTAGGCCCTTGAACCATCTTAAAATTTCTCATTAATTAATATTTTGCTTACCTTGGACTGTGCTTTGACCTCATCGATGCTGAGCAACGGCTTGCCATCACCGTCGGCGAGCGTGATGAGAACGTCAAGGAAGTCCTGGACCCCGTCCTGCCTCTCGCCGCTGTTCCACTGCCTCCAACGCTCTTCGATGACCACGTTGTGCAGTCTATCCACTTTTGTGTTGGCCTCCTTAATAATTTTCTCGTGGCCGTCGAGGTCCAGGCCAAGTAGACACGGGAGGTAGTCGCTGACGCAGAACGCGAAGGTGAACCCTAGGAGGGCGAAGGAAGCGTCCATGTGCTCCATCTCCATCGGTCCCGGCCCGCCGTCCGGCTGAGGCTCCCCAAAGTACCGTTGGCCGAAGACAAGCCGGCGGATGACGTTGCCGCAGTAATGCCGCGCGACATGCCTGACATCGACGTTGGCGCCTAGTCCCGACGTTGAAGATGACCCCCCGGCGGTGAGGTTGTAGATGTAGCGCATCAAGTTGTCAGCTTCATCGGCGCGCTTGTCGTGGAGCCACTTGTGGCGGGAGGGGCAAATGATCTCAGAAGTGAGCACCTTGCGCATCTTCATCCACTGGTCGCCGAATGGCGAGAGCACGGCGTCCTTGTACCCGGAGCTGATGGTGCCGGAGGCGAAGGTGAGTGGACGGGACGAGAAGTTTTTGTCCTGCTTCTTGAGCACCTCCCTTGCGATCTTGGGACATGTGATCGGGACGACGTGGACGCTGCCAAGGCGGAAGCAAGCGATGTCGGTGCCCAAATCCTTCATCACGCGATGGATCCAACGGAACGCCGGCTTGTTGAGCACTAGCTCGGGCAGGCTACCCACCACTGGCCACGGCCATGGCCCCGGCGGAAGTGGAAGCGGCACCGTCGCCGATGAGCACGTGCCACTGCGGACCTTGCTCTTGGCCATGACAAGGTACATAAGCGTTATTACAATGAGCAGCTGGGACACAACAAAGCAGCAGCACACCAACATTGTGGAGACTGCTGCTTGCTGAGTGCACATAGGCTTGCGATGTAGCTTACCTTGTTATCGTTGCGTAGGGAAGCCAACTTTGCTCCCTGTGCTGCTTTGCTGCTTTGCCCATGAGGGCGAGACCCATCTTTATATGTTACCTCCGTCCCAAAAAATTGGCTTAGATTTATTAGATACTAAGGTATCTATGTATCTAGCTAACACTAAAACATGTTTAGATATAGTATATTCCTCATGTGTGGATCATTTACCACATGTATCATATGGTATTTCAAATGTATTTATCCTGATACTACTAACAATAATTGTCTATCCAAACATAATCAAAACAGAATAAAAAACTTCTATTTATAGATTGTCTTATATTTATCTAGATACGCAGGCTGATACTAAACATAATAATTATCTATCCAAAAGTAATCAAAACAGAATAAAAAATTTCTATTTATAGATTGTCTACAAACGACATACGGATGGATGTATATAGACATATTTTAGAGTGTAGATTCACTCATTTTGCTTCGTATGTAATCTATAGTGGAATTTCTAGAAGAGTTATATTTAGGAACGGAGGGAATAGTACTAATAATAATTTTCTATCCAAACGTAATCAAAATAGAATAAAACATCTCCTATTTGTAGATTTTCTAGGGTACTTATCCGAAAACTAACCATAATTGTCTTTCCCAAAGTATTTCAGTCGCCGGATATTGCTTGTTGGTCCTTACCATGGTTTTGGGTACCAGGCGGAAAATTCGGTTACCGCCCATAACCGCGTTTCTCGCTGCCCCACGATAATTCGGTTATCGAACTTTTTGATTTTTTTGAAATTTAAACTCCTATCTTCTAGTTAAATGAGATATCTCTAGCTCAAACGCAAGCTTACTTGCATCCTAGTGGTAATGATCTTACTCCAGCAACAGGGCGTCCTGTGTTCGTGAACCGCCGGCCGCATTTAACTTTTTGATTTCTGAAGAATACACGCCACACTATGCTGTAATTTCTAAAAAAATACGTGCACGCGAAGGTCGAACTCGCGACCTGCAGGTGCGTGGCAGTGGAGCAGACCTGATACCGCTGCTCTAGTACTACTGAAGCATACATACGGTGCTCCAAACTTTTGTATTCTAGTCGACAAAATTTTGATTTCAAATTTGAATTTTAAACTTTGCTCGAATTTTTGTCGGTATTTCGTGGTT
>NC_041391.1:82830507-82835001 GCF_002162155.2 Triticum dicoccoides
TTCCATTCGGAATCCAAAACCTTAGTCCTTACATGGTATCCTGGGGGCTTGCCAAACTTCCTGCAAAGGAAATCTTTCTGTAGTCCTGATGACAGTCAAAAGAGATGACAATCGGATATTCCATCCAGCAGCTTAGTAGGTTTCTTCTGTTCTATTCTTTGTGCCACCTATCATCCACGTTCTCTACTTATCCATTAATTCATTTCTTGAATTAGGCTAGGTGCTTCCGCCTTAGTTTTGAAAACAGAGAATGACTTTGACTGAACGTTGCTTGTGATGCAATTTATCTCTTCGATTGGGTATTTCTATTCTAGAATATGAGCCAAAATCCTCGTATCTTTTGCAAATTCTGCCGTGTGAAGTTCAGTTAGGAATTCCATCCATTACTAGTGCCGTTAATTCTGATCCATGGGGAGATTTCAGTGGACAAAGGGATTCTCTGATGCGATGATACCTGGTATCTTCACACATGATAGACCATTGCTTGATTTTAGATATGCTATAAATCGATAAATTTAGTTG
Organism: Triticum dicoccoides; assembly: GCF_002162155.2. Taxonomy (NCBI): domain Eukaryota; kingdom Viridiplantae; phylum Streptophyta; class Magnoliopsida; order Poales; family Poaceae; genus Triticum; species Triticum dicoccoides. The sequence continues at coordinate 82,831,030 of NC_041391.1, forward strand.
AGAAAAAAAGTGGAATGACATGGGCTAAGGGGTATAAACTACTGTTTATTCATGCATGAGCTAATTCAGTTCATTCTAGATGAATTTTCTACTCAATCATGTAACATGCACTCTCTTTGCTGAACAGCTCAAATGGCCGAGGCTGTACTTATTGCTGTGACGAAGATTGGTTCCATTTTAGGAGATGGAAGTCATCAATGCCATCATATCCGAGCTCTCTGTAGAAGTTACTAATCTGAAAGAACTGCCGGTAAAGATTGAGCAAATAAGACAGCAACTGAATATGATGAGTAATGTAATAATGCAGATAGATAATGTATACCTGAGTGTCGGTGTACAAAATTTTGTACGGGTACTTCTACTTCTGTATCCTTACTAGTGCACGGGCAGTCACAACTACACCTGCAGCAGGGCTTAGCGGGGTAGAGGAAGACAAAACCAAAAGACTACCAAGGCAGATACTCGAATAACAAGGGGCAGAGAGCGAGCTGGACCACCCCCGGCAAGGGTCTTACCGGGGCGACCTGCACAGCACCAGCAAGTCCATCACCCTTGGGGCTGAGAGCGCTGACACCATCGACAATGTTAAAGACCAAGATCTGAAGGGTACATGTCTGGTAGCATACAGATCCTCGTAAAGATTGACATCCCACAGATCCACGTGGGACCAGAAGATAAAGACCCCCGGCAAGGCTCTTGCCGGACGACTCCAAGGCCCCCGGCAAGCCTTGCCGGGGACGATCACTGGGCCGCGGCCAGGCCCACGCCGACAAGGTTTCGCCACCTCACCACCACTCCAGTGCGACGATAGGCATGCCAGCTAAGCAGGCGCCTGCGTGGCGGCATGCAGATCTTTGTGGAAGCTTTACCATTGTGCCAACGCAGCAGCTAGTTAGCCAGCGTGGCACTGCACGCCTTGTCAGCCTAGACGCGTGTCGAAGCAAGGAGGAGCGGCGAAAGACGGGATGGCTTCTGTTGCCATCCCCGATAAAGCAAGAGGACACGTAGGCAGCGCATTAAATGCGTTTGTCCTACGTTGACCGAGTGATAAGCTCGATCACTGTAGCTTGCCACCTCCTGTGTGCCACTGTGGTAACCTCTTGGCATATAAAAGGAGGCCCAAGGCATACAGAGAGACGATTCGGACTTTTGGACAAGGCACGCACCGTAGCTAGTTCAAAAGCTCAAGAACACATATATCCAGATGAGCAGGACTAGGGTATTACGCATCTTTGCGGCCCGAACCTGGGTAAAAATCCTTGTGTGCTAACGGCTCGACCTGCTCTTCGTGAAGCTAACCCCCCGCCGAACATAGAAGGGATCCTTGTGACCCCATAGGTGTTCGGTTTCCCCGACATCTTTGGCGTGCCAGGTAGGGGGGCATTAGTTGTGAGAATCTGGTATGTTAGTTAGTACAGTAGTCTCTTCATCGCCATGGCGCCGTAAAAGAAGAAGATCACAGCGATCGGCCCGTCCGGAGCCACACCGCCCGCACCTGCGCGGACGGGCGACGTGGCGGGCGCCAGTGGTGAAGGAGATCAAGGTCGTCCGCGCCACCCTGGTGCGAGGGGCGGTGCGAGCGGTGTGGATTTCGGGCTCATTTGAGCACGGGGCTCAGCAGCGAATTTTCGATGGCGATGCCCTTTTTATATCTACAGATAGTAGGAACACAATGTTTCTTTGTAGCTCAGGCTACATGGAACCTCTTATCCTCAACCCTCCAGCCTTGCTTTGAGATCCGTACTCTCCAACTAACTTACAACAAGCAGATTTCTCTTTTTTTGTTTCTCTAAAATGAAACCATATATGAACTTCAAACTTTGCAGATTTCTCTTTTTTGTTTCTCTAAAATGAAACAATATAAAAAATGAAGATCTGAAAGTTTTTTCCCAGATGAAAAAATATTGTTGTTGTTCTACAAAATTTGAAGTTTATTTGTTGTGTCGTTTGAGAAAAAAAGACAAATGCGTCTGCACGGATCGCGATGCAGAAATGGATGGCAAAGATAAGGAGTACCATGTAGTCTAAGCTACAGAAAACCACACTCTAGTTGGAAACATGACAGAAATGATCGTGAACAAGTGGCACGCCCTCCAAACCAATTCCCGACGAGCTCTAAAATGGAGGCTCACGGGCTTGATTTGGTACACCCTTCATAAATTGTGGCAATCCGAAGCCGGACAATGATTCTGCTAGTTTTTTTCGGCCAAAATAGCCATATCAACAGTTATTATGCCATTCGTGATTAATTTGAAATGCTTGTCGATCGATGGAAGTATCATATTAGGCTGCATGTCTATGATTGCAGGAATGGCATGAGGAAGCAGCATAATCCTCAGGTAAAAAAAAGCAAACATAATCCTTTTTGTATTTTTTTTTGCGATGGATCCTTTTTGTAGTTGTTGCTGCTACAATCAATTTTTTATCATAAAAAATGATTGCAGCTGCAGCTACTACAAAAAGGATTATGTTGCTTCCTCATGCCATTCCGTTATACTGCATCTGGTTCATTTTACTCTGTGTATTAGATTTGTGTCAAGTCAAACTTTACAAAGTTTGAACAAATTTATATTAAAAAATATCAACTACATTACCAAGTATATATACTATGAAACTATATTTCATAATGAATCTAACAATATTGATTTGGCATTGGGAATATTGATAGTTCTTTCTATAAGTTTAGTCAAAGTAGAGATACTTTGACTTCAGACAATACTTATATGCAGACTAAAAAGGACCGGAGGGAGTAGATGACTCGCACTATCGGCGAGACAGCAAGATTTCACTGCCTTCTTTTACAAGGAACAAGTCACAAGTTTTATTTCTTAAGCTAACTCAATAGAACTGATGTCCAAATTAACCTTAGCCACCTCACAAAATATTCTTCCCAACACCTAAAAAAACAAGAAAGACATCGAAAATTGTGAAATGAGGACAAGCTTATTGCAGTACTTTTTTAAGAAACATATTTCCACATCACAAAAAATTTTAAAAAAAAATTGTACATGCACAAATACAAATATAACATATTCAAGAAAAATTTAATAACAATATACTCCCTCTGTAAGGAAATATAAGTGTTTAGATCACTAATGTAGCGATTTTTTTTTGTGTAGACTAAAGTAGTGATCTAAACGCTTTTATATTTCTTTATGGAAGAAGTACTTTCATAGGTAGTGTAGACAAAAAAAAATGTGCATAAATATGGGCCAGTTTTTCATTGTTGGGCCAGGATTATTTTATTTTGGGAGCTTGCGAATCATAATATTTTGAACAAAATTGTACGGATCCATCGCAAATACATACAAGTTTTCACTGGCTTGTTTTTGAATTTTCATGAATCTTGGAAATATCTTTTTTTTTATCGTTTGGAAAAAGGGCTCCAGTGGGCCCGTCCGTTGAGCCCGTCCTCAGTACCATTATTTTGATCGCTTCCTAATCCTAAGATTAGTAGCTACTACTAGTTGGTTGGGGTCAAGACAAGAGTAACGAGTCTGATCATCTTCAAATTTTGCCTTCTTTGCTACCTGCCGCATCCTCGTCTCGGCCGAAGATGGACCGATTTTTGACGACAGTATGTATCCTATATTTACGTACGTACATTTAGTTAAGAGCACGGGTGTAGCTTATAGTGATTTGCGTACATATTTCGTGAAACTGCAGGTACTTCCAGTCATCCGGCCGCACCGTGCGGACAGGAGCAATGGCTGCTACTGCTTGGCCACGGGACATCTGGAACCATTGGGCCATCCAGATCCTGGTGATCTTCATCCTCGGGCTCCAGATCGCCCTCTTCCTCTTTGCCGGGATCCGCAGGCGTGGAGGCCACCCGGTGCTGCGGTTCCTGCTCTGGCTGGCGTATCAGCTGGCTGACTGCACCGCCACATACGCCCTCGGCCACCTCTCCCTCGCAGGCGCTGCAGGCGCACACCCGATTGTCGCGTTCTGGGCGTCATTCCTCCTGCTGCA
>NC_041391.1:82835987-82838303 GCF_002162155.2 Triticum dicoccoides
GGGCCTGCGGCTCCTGCTCTGGGCGTTCGCCGTCCCCGTCGCTGGCTCCCTTGGCGTCGGCGCCCTTCCTTAGCTCGCGGTTCTGGGTGCTCGGCGATTTGGAGGATTAGGCCTCTGACTCCGGCTCGGAGGGGTGCGCCCCGCCGTTGGGTGTGCCGGTGGTGGTTCCCGGGCCTGTGGCTGGTCGTTCCCGGAAGTTTGCTCCGGGCGGTCGGGGCAGACCGGTGGCGCTGCCGTCGGGGTCTCCTGGCTGGTCGCGTGGTGGGTGTGGATCCGGCTTCCTCGCATGTGTGTGTTCCCCTTCGCCCCCCTCCCCCGGCCTGCTGTGGCTCCTGATCTGGGTGGGTTGGCTTCTCCAATCGTTTCTCCTCCCTGCTCTCCTGCTCCCCGGCCGGGACCGGCGGCGACGGCGGCGGGGGCGCCGGTGCGCCTGGTGGCAGTTGGTGGCCTAACCCTAGATCCGGGTGGCTCGGAGGGCTCGGGGGGCCTTGCTGGGCTTGTGGGCCTGGTGGCCTCTGCTGGGGTTCGGCCCGGTCCGCCCGCTCCACCGGCCCTGTCGTCTTTTATTTCATTCCCTCCCCTTCTGTCCGTGGGCCCTGGGCAAGTGGTAGTGGCCACTGCGCCTCGGCCTCCCCCCCTTTGGCCCGGGCTTCGGTTGCAGCCTGTTCGGCCCAATCTGGCTCGGCCTGCTGCGGCTATATATGGGTGCGCCGCGGTGCCCTTCCCCCCTTCCTAGGGTTTCCGGCCTCCGCCGCTGATATTCGCAGGGCGCGTCGTCCCATTCGCCACTTCTCCAGATCCGCTTCTTCCCCACCCCCCCGTCCTCCTCTCCTTTGCCGACGCGCTCGCCATGGACAAGTCGAGGACCTCCTCCTCCGAGGCCTTGTCGGGGAGCAAGAGGGCTAGGGAGTCCTCGCCGGGCTCTGGTGCTGATTTGGCCTTTGAGGCTGAGCTCCGCTCTAAGCTGGTGGCTGACCGGGCGGCGCACGGGCCTGTGCTTGCGGGGGAGGAATGGGAGGCGGGGTCGGACCGCTCCGTGGCCAGATCTGGGACGGCGCTCCCTGGATCTGGTGCTGGGTCGGGGTCGGGGCCGGATCCGTGGGAGGCTGTCGCGGCTTCGACGGCTGGTGGCTCATCTTCTTCGGCAAATCTCTTTACTCGTTCTGTAATGCTTCACCCCGCAACTAACTCATTAGTCACATTGCTTGCAAGGCTTATAGTGATGAGCATTACTGAGAGGGCCCAGAGATACCTCTCCGATACACGGAGTGACAAATCCTATTCTCAATCTATGCCAACCCAACAAACACCTTCGGAGACACCTGTAGAGCATCTTCATAATCACTCAGTTACATTGTGACGTTTGATAGCACACAAGGTGTTCCTCCGGTATTCGGGAGTTGCATAATCTCATAGTCAGAGGAATATGTATAAATCATAAAGAAAACAATAGGAATAAAACTTAGATCATTATGCTAATCTAACGGATGGGTCTTGTCCATCACATCATTCTCTAATGATGTAATCCTGTTCATCAAATGACAACACATGTCTATGGTCAGGAAACATAACTATCTTTGATTAACGAGCTAGTCAAGTAGAGGCATACTAGGGACACTTTGTTTTATCTATGTATTCACACATAGTACTAAGTTTTTGGTTAATACAATTCTAGCATGAATAATAAATATTTATTATGATATAACGAAATGTAAATAATAATTTTATTATTGTCTTTAGGACATATTTCATTCACTCGGTTGATGAACCGGGACTAAAGGCCTTTATGAACCAGGACTAATGCCCAATTCCGCACTAGTGCAAAATAAAGAGACAATTATAGGTTGCTATGCTGCCCCGCCATGGACTTGGGCCGGAAGAAAGAGCTCAAACGGAGTTGCCCAACGTATATGCGCCGATCCACTTTTATCCTTGGTTGGTGATAAAAAGAGCATCCTCTTGTATACATTTCATCTCTATTTGTCCAAAATCAATAGTAGATGGGTGGTTGTTTGGCTAGCATGTACTGTTCCAATGCTTTGGACCAGCCTAGGACGATCCAGCGATGCATGAAAGAAACCATCTCGCTCGTACATGAAACGGACAAAACCAAAATAACTAGCATACGTGAAAATCAATCAAAGTGGAACGAAACAAAGCAGGACAAAAATAAGAATATCGCCTTCCTTTATTAGTAAGTATAGATTGAGCAAGAAAATAGCTGACATACTCGCCATATCGGTGATTCATAGCTCGTTATTTTGCTCAACGATGCATAATGAGAGGGTAGAGGTGCACTGCAAGACGTGGCTCAGC
>NC_041391.1:82839387-82841314 GCF_002162155.2 Triticum dicoccoides
GAAGGTGAACCCTAGGAGGGCGAAGGAAGCGTCCATGTGCTCCATCTCCATCGGCCCCGGCCCGCCGTCCGGCTGAGGCTCCCCAAAGTACCGTTGGCCGAAGACAAGCCGGCGGATGACGTTGCCGCAGTAATGCCGCGCGACATGCCTGACATCGACGTTGGCGCCTAGTCCCGACGTTGAAGATGACCCCCCGGCGGTGAGGTTGTAGATGTAGCGCATCAAGTTGTCAGCTTCGTCGGCGCGCTTGTCGTGGAGCCACTTGTGGCGGGAGGGGCAAATGATCTCAGAAGTGAGCACCTTGCGCATCTTCATCCACTGGTCGCCGAATGGCGAGAGCACGGCATCCTTGTACCCGGAGCTGATGGTGCCGGAGGCGAAGGTGAGTGGACGGGACGAGAAGTTTTTGTCCTGCTTCTTGAGCACCTCCCTTGCGATCTTGGGACATGTGATCGGGACGACGTGGACGCTGCCAAGGCGGAAGCAAGCGATGTCGGTGCCCATATCCTTCATCACGCGATGGATCCAACGGAACGCCGGCTTGTTGAGCACTAGCTCGGGCAGGCTACCCACCACTGGCCACGGCCATGGCCCCGGCGGAAGTGGAAGCGGCACCGTCGCCGATGAGCACGTGCCACTGCGGACCTTGCTCTTGGCCATGACAAGGTACATAAGCGTTATTACAATGAGCAGCTGGGACACAACAAAGCAGCAGCACGCCAACATTGTGGAGACTACTGCTTGCTGAGTGCACATAGGCTTGCGATGTAGCTTACCTTGTTATCGTTGCGTAGGGAAGCCAACTTTGCTCCCTATGCTGCTTTGCCCATGAGGGCGAGACCCATCTTTATATGTTACCTCCGTCCCAAAAAATTGGCTTAGATTTATTAGATACTAAGGTATCTATGTATCTAGCTAACACTAAAACATGTTTAGATATAGTATATTCCTCATGTGTAGATCATTTACCACATGTATCATATGGTATTTCAAATGTATTTATCCTGATACTACTAACAATAATTGTCTATCCAAACATAATCAAAACAGAATAAAAAACTTCTATTTATAGATTGTCTTATATTTATCTAGATACGCAGGCTGATACTAAACATAATAATTATCTATCCAAAAGTAATCAAAACAGAATAAAACATTTCTATTTATAGATTGTCTACAAACGACATACGGATGGATGTATATAGACATATTTTAGAGTGTAGATTCACTCATTTTGCTTCGTATGTAATCTATAGTGGAATTTCTAGAAGAGTTATATTTAGGAACGGAGGGAATAGTACTAATAATAATTTTCTATCCAAACGTAATCAAAATAGAATAAAACATCTCCTATTTGTAGATTTTCTAGGGTACTTATCCGAAAACTAACCATAATTGTCTTTCCCAAAGTATTTCAGTTGCCAGATATTGCTTGTTGGTCCTTACCATGGTTTTGGGTACCAGGCGGAAAATTCGGTTACCGCCCGTAACCGCGTTTCTCGCTGCCCCACGATAATTCGGTTATCGAACTTTTTGATTTTTTTTGAAATTTAAGCTCCTATCTTCTAGTTAAATGAGATATCTCTAGCTCAAACGCAAGCTTACTTGCATCCTAGTGGTAATGATCTTACTCCAGAAACAGGGCGTCATGTGTTCGAGAACCGCCGGCCGCATTTAACTTTTTGGTTTCTGAAGAATACACGCCACACTATGCTGTAATTTCTAAAAAAATACGCGCACGCGAAGGTCGAATTCGCGACCTGCAGGTGCGTGGCAGTGGTGCAGACCTGATACCGCTGCTCTAGTACTACTGAAGCATACATACGGTGCTCCAAACTTTTGTATTCTAGTCGACAAAATTTGATTTCAAATTTGAATTTTAAACTTTGCTCGAATTTTTGTCGGTATTTCGTGGTTACCGTGGTAA
>NC_041391.1:82841434-82846357 GCF_002162155.2 Triticum dicoccoides
CGGAATCCAAAACCTTAGTCCTTACATGGTATCCTGGGGGCTTGCCAAACTTCCTGCAAAGGAAATCTTTCTGTAGTCCTGATGACAGTCAAAATAGATGACAATCGGATATTCCATCCAGCAGCTTAGTAGGTTTCTTCTGTTCTATTCTTTGTGCCACCTATCATCCACGTTCTCTACTTATTCATTAATTCATTTCTTGAATTAGGCTAGGTGCTTCCGCCTTAGTTTTGAAAACAGAGAATGACTTTGACTGAACGTTGCTTGTGATGCAATTTATCTCTTCGATTGGGTATTTCTATTCTAGAATATGAGCCAAAATCCTCGTATCTTTTGCAAATTCTGCCGTGTGAAGTTCAGTTAGGAATTCCATCCATTACTAGTGCCGTTAACTCTGATCCATGGGGAGATTTCAGTGGACAAAGGGATTCTCTGATGCGATGATACCTGGTATCTTCACACATGATAGACCATTGTTTGATTTTAGATATGCTATAAATCGATAAATTTAGTTGAGAAAATAAGTGGAATGACATGGGCTAAGGGGTATAAACTACTGTTTATTCATGCATGAGCTAATTCAGTTCATTCTAGATGAATTTTCTACTCAATCATGTAACATGCACTCTCTTTGCTGAACAGCTCAAATGGCCGAGGCTGTACTTATTGCTGTGACGAAGATTGGTTCCATTTTAGGAGATGGAAGTCATCAATGCCATCATATCCGAGCTCTCTGTAGAAGTTACTAATCTGAAAGAACTGCCGGTAAAGATTGAGCAAATAAGACAGCAACTGAATATGATGAGTAATGTAATAATGCAGATAGATAATGTATACCTGAGTGTCGGTGTACAAAATTTTGTATGGGTACTTCTACTTCTGTATCCTTACTAGTGCACGGGCAGTCACAACTACACCTGCAGCAGGGCTTAGCGGGGTAGAGGAAGACAAAACCAAAAGACTACCAAGGCAGATACTCGAATAACAAGGGGCAGAGAGCGAGCTGGACCACCCCCGGCAAGGGTCTTGCCGGGGCGACCTGCACAGCACCAGCAAGTCCATCACCCTTGGGGCTGAGAGCTCTGACACCATCGACAATGTTAAAGACCAAGATCTGGAGGGTACATGTCTGGTAGCATACAGATCCTCGTAAAGATTGACATCCCACAGATCCACGTGGGACCAGAAGATAAAGACCCCCGGCAAGGCCCTTGCCGGACGACTCCAAGGCCCCCGGCAAGCCTTGCCGGGGACGATCACTGGGCCGCGGCCAGGCCCACGCCGACAAGGTTTCGCCACCTCACCACCACTCCAGTGCGACGATAGGCGTGCCAGCTAAGCAGGCGCCTGCGTGGCGGCATGCAGATCTTTGTGGAAGCTTTACCATTGTGCCAACGCAGCAGCTAGTTAGCCAGCGTGGCACTGCACGCCTTGTCAGCCTAGACGCGTGTCGAAGCAAGGAGGAGCGGCGAAAGACGGGATGGCTTCTGTTGCCATCCCCGATAAAGCAAGAGGACACGTAGGCAGCGCATTAAATGCGTTTGTCCTACGTTGACCGAGTGATAAGCTCGATCACTGTAGCTTGCCACCTCCTGTGTGCCACTGTGGTAACCTCTTTGCATATAAAAGGAGGCCCAAGGCATACAGAGAGACGATTCGGACTTTTGGACAAGGCACGCCCCGTAGCTAGTTCAAAAGCTCAAGAACACATATATCCAGATGAGCAGGACTAGGGTATTACGCATCTTTGCGGCCCGAACCTGGGTAAAAATCCTTGTGTGCTAACGGCTCGACCTGCTCTTCGTGAAGCTAACCCCCCGCCGAACATAGAAGGGATCCTTGTGACCCCATAGGTGTTCGGTTTCCCCGACATCTTTGGCGTGCCAGGTAGGGGGGCATTAGTTGTGAGAATCTGGTCTGTTAGTTAGTACAGTAGTCTCTTCATCGCCATGGCGCCGTAGAAGAAGAAGATCACAGCGATCGGCCCGTCCGGGGCCACACCGCCCGCACCTGCGCGGACGGGCGACGTGGCGGGCGCCAGTGGTGAAGGAGATCAAGGTCGTCCGCGCCACCCTGGTGCGAGGGGCGGTGCGAGCGGTGTGGATTTCGGGCTCATTTGAGCACGGGCTCAGCAGCGAATTTTCGATGGCGATGCCCTTTTTATATCTGCAGATAGTAGGAACACAATGTTTCTTTGTAGCTCAGGCTACATGGAACCTCTTATCCTCAACCCTCCAGCCTTGCTTTGAGATCCGTACTCTCCAACTAACTTACAACAAGCAGATTTCTCTTTTTTTGTTTCTCTAAAATGAAACCATATATGAACTTCAAACTTTGCAGATTTCTCTTTTTTGTTTCTCTAAAATGAAACAATATAAAAAATGAAGATCTGAAAGTTTTTTCCCAGATGAAAAAATATTGTTGTTGTTCTACAAAATTTGAAGTTTATTTGTTGTGTCCTTTGAGAAAAAAAAAGACAAATGCGTCTGCACGGATCGCGATGCAGAAATGGATGGCAAAGATAAGGAGTACCATGTAGTCTAAGCTACAGAAAACCACACTCTAGTAGGAAACATGACAGAAATGATCGTGAACAAGTGGCACGCCCACCAAACCAATTCCCGACGAGCTCTAAAATGGAGGCTCACGGGCTTGATTTGGTACACCCTTCATAAATTGTGGCAATCCGAAGCCGGACAATGATTCTGCTAGTTTTTTTCGGCCAAAATAGCCATATCAACAGTTATTATGCCATTCGTGATTAATTTGAAATGCTTGTCGATCGATGGAAGTATCATATTAGGCTGCATGTCTATGATTGCAGGAATGGCATGAGGAAGCAGCATAATCCTCAGGTAAAAAAAAAGCAAACATAATCCTTTTTGTATTTTTTTTTGCGATGGGTCCTTTTTGTAGTTGTTGCTGCTACAATCATTTTTTTTCATAAAAAATGATTGCAGCTGCAGCACTACAAAAAGGATTATGTTGCTTCCTCATGCCATTCCGTTATACTGCATCTGGTTCATTTTACTCTGTGTATTAGATTTGTGTCAAGTCAAACTTTACAAAGTTTGAACAAATTTATATTAAAAAATATCAACTACATTACCAAGTATATATACTATGAAACTATATTTCATAATGAATCTAACAATATTGATTTGGCATTGGGAATATTGATAGTTCTTTCTATAAGTTTAGTCAAAGTAGAGATACTTTGACTTCAGACAATACTTATATGCAGACTAAAAAAGACCGGAGGGAGTAGATGACTCGCACTATCGGCGAGACAGCAAGATTTCACTGCCTTCTTTTACAAGGAACAAGTCACAAGTTTTATTTCTTAAGCTAACTCAATAGAACTGATGTCCAAATTAACCTTAGCCACCTCACAAAATATTCTTCCCAACACCTAAAAAAACAAGAAAGACATCGAAAATTGTGAAATGAGGACAAGCTTATTGCAGTACTTTTTTAAGAAACATATTTCCACATCACAAAAAATTTTAAAAAAAAATTGTACATGCACAAATACAAATATAACATATTCAAGAAAAATTTAATAACAATATACTCCCTCTGTAAGGAAATATAAGTGTTTAGATCACTAATGTAGCGATTTTTTTTTGTGTAGACTAAAGTAGTGATCTAAACGCTTTTATATTTCTTTATGGAAGAAGTACTTTCATAGGTAGTGTAGACAAAAAAAAATATGTGCATAAATATGGGCCAGTTTTTCATTGTTGGGCCAGGATTATTTTATTTTGGGAGCTTGCGAATCATAATATTTTGAACAAAATTGTACAGATCCATCACAAATACATACAAGTTTTCACTGGCTTGTTTTTGAATTTTCATGAATCTTGGAAATATCTTTTTTTTATCGTTTGGAAAAAGGGCTCCAGTGGGCCCGTCCGTTGAGCCCGTCCTCAGTACCATTATTTTGATCGCTTCCTAATCCTAAGATTAGTAGCTACTACTAGTTGGTTGGGGTCAAGACAAGAGTAACGAGTCTGATCATCTTCAAATTTTGCCTTCTTCGCTACCTGCCGCATCCTCGTCTCGGCCGAAGATGGACCGATTTTTGACGACAGTATGTATCCTATATTTACGTACGTACATTTAGTTAAGAGCACGGGTGTAGCTTATAGTGATTTGCGTACATATTTCGTGAAACTGCAGATACTTCCAGTCATCCGGCCGCACCGTGCGGACAGGAGCAATGGCTGCTACTGCTTGGCCACGGGACATCTGGAACCATTGGGCCATCCAGATCCTGGTGATCTTCATCCTCGGGCTCCAGATCGCCCTCTTCCTCTTTGCCGGGATCCGCAGGCGTGGAGGCCACCCGGTGCTGCGGTTCCTGCTCTGGCTGGCGTATCAGCTGGCTGACTGCACCGCCACATACGCCCTCGGCCACCTCTCCCTCGCAGGCGCTGCAGGCGCACACCCGATTGTCGCGTTCTGGGCGTCATTCCTCCTGCTGCACCTCGGAGGCCCGGACAACATCACTGCCTCCTCTCTGGAGGACAACGAGCTCTGGAAGCGGCACTTGCTGAATGCCATCCTTCAGGTGTCCGGAGCCGTGTATGTCCTCTACGAGTATTATCGCGGACACGGGCACATTGCTCCGGCTTGCCTCCACCTTGATGTTGGCCATCGGTGCTGTCAAGTACGGGGAGAAGACGTGGGCGCTCATGCGCGGCAACCTGGACAGAATGCGAGCCTCTCTCAAGAAGAAGAAGCAACCACATGCCATGCATGGACATTTTCACCCTCAAGATCAAGTGTTGAAGGATGGAGAATTAGATGAGGAATCCCTTGTGCGACAAAAACAGAGGATGGCTGTCCTCCCCTTGTCCCCCTCCGTCCCCTCCCCTGCCGGTGGCCATGGCCCCCTCGCCCCTCCCTCTTCCCCCCCCC
>NC_041391.1:82846856-82849622 GCF_002162155.2 Triticum dicoccoides
GTCGCTGGCTCCCTTGGCGTCGGCGCCCTTCCTTAGCTCGCGGTTCTGGGTGCTCGGCGATTTGGAGGATTAGGCCTCTGACTCCGGCTGGGAGGGGTGCGCCCCGCCGTTGGGTGTGCCGGTGGTGGTTCCGGGGCCTGTGGCTGGTCGTTCCCGGAAGTTTGCTCCGGGCGGTCGGGGCAGACCGGTGGCGCTGCCGTCGGGGTCTCCTGGCTGGTCGCGTGGTGGGTGTGGATCCGGCTTCCTCGCAGGTGTGTGTTCCCCTTCGCCCCCCTCCCCCGGCCTGCTGTGGCTCCTGATCTGGGTGGGTCGGCTTCTCCAATCGTTTCTCCTCCCTGCTCTCCTGCTACCCGGCCGGGGCCGGCGGCAACGGCGGCGGGGGCGCCGGTGCGCCTGGTGGCAGTTGGTGGCCTAATCCTAGATCCGGGTGGCTCGGAGGGCTCGGGGGGCCTTGCTGGGCCTGTGGGCCTGGTGGCCTCTGCTGGGGTTCGGCCCGGTCCGCCCGCTCCACCGGCCCTGTCGTCTTTTATTTCTTTCCCTCCCCTTCTGTCCGTGGGCCCGGGGCAAGTGGTAGTGGCCACTGCGCCTCGGCCTCCCCCCCCTTTGGCCCGGGCTTCGGTTGCAGCCTGTTCGGCCCAATCTGGCTCGGCCTGCTGCGGCTATATATGGGTGCGCCGCGGTGCCCTTCCCCCCTTCCTAGGGTTTCCGGCCTCCGCCGCTGATATTCGCAGGGCGCGTCGTCCCATTCGCCACTTCTCCAGATCCGCTTCTTCCCCACCCCCCGTCCTCCTCTCCTTTGCCGACGCGCTCGCCATGGACAAGTCGAGGACCTCCTCCTCCGAGGCCTTGTCGGGGAGCAAGAGGGCTAGGGAGTCCTCGCCGGGCTCTGGTGCTGATTTGGCCTTTGAGGCTGAGCTCCGCTCTAAGCTGGTGGCTGACCGGGCGGCGCACGGGCCTGTGCTTGCGGGGGAGGAATGGGAGGCGGGGTCGGACCGCTCCGTGGCTAGATCTGGGACGGCGCTCCCTGGATCTGGTGCTGGGTCGGGGTCGGGGCCGGATCCGTGGGAGGCTGTCGCGGCTTCGACGGCTGGTGGCTCATCTTCTTCGGCAAGTCTCTTTACTCGTTCTGTAATGCTTCACCCCGCAACTAACTCATTAGTCACATTGCTTGCAAGGCTTATAGTGATGAGCATTACTGAGAGGGCCCAGAGATACCTCTCCGATACACGGAGTGACAAATCCTATTCTCAATCTATGCCAACCCAACAAACACCTTCGGAGACACCTGTAGAGCATCTTCATAATCACTCAGTTACATTGTGACGTTTGATAGCACACAAGGTGTTCCTCCGGTATTTGGGAGTTGCATAATCTCATAGTCAGAGGAACATGTATAAATCATAAAGAAAACAATAGGAATAAAACTTAAATCATTATGCTAATCTAACGGATGGGTCTTGTCCATCACATCATTCTCTAATGATGTAATCCTGTTCATCAAATGACAACACATGTCTATGGTCAGGAAACATAACCATCTTTGATTAACGAGCTAGTCAAGTAGAGGCATACTAGAGACACTTTGTTTTATCTATGTATTCACACATAGTACTAAGTTTTTGGTTAATACAATTCTAGCATGAATAATAAATATTTATTATGATATAACGAAATGTAAATAATAATTTTATTATTGTCTTTAGGACATATTTCATTCACTTTAGTCTCGGTTGATGAACCGGGACTAAAGACCCTTATGAACCAGGACTAATGCCCAATTCCGCACTAGTGCAAAATAAAGAGACAATTATAGGTTGCTATGCTGCCCCGCCATGGACTTGGGCCGGAAAAAAGAGCTCAAACGGAGTTGCCCAACGTACATGCGCCGATCCACTTTTATCCTTGGTTGGTGATAAAAAGAGCATCCTCTTGTATACATTTCATCTCTATTTGTCCAAAATCAATAGTAGATGGGTGGTTGTTTGGCTAGCATGTATTGTTCCAATGCTTTGGACCAGCCTAGGACGATCCAGCGATGCATGAAAGAAACCATCTCGCTCGTACATGAAACGGACAAAACCAAAATAACTAGCATACGTGAAAATCAATCAAAGTGGAACGAAACAAAGCAGGACAAAAATAAGAATATCGCCTTCCTTTATTAGTAAGTATAAATTGAGCAAGAAAATAGCTGACATACTCGCCATATCGGTGATTCATAGCTCGTTATTTTGCTCAACGATGCATAATGAGAGGGTAGAGGTGCACTGCAAGACGTGGCTCAGCATGTAGCACTAGCGGTTTCTCTTTGAAGAGGTCGTGCTTCGATTCGCTGAGATTGATGGCCGACACCCCAGCCGGTTTGGTCCAGGTGAAGCCATGCAAGAGCCTGCCGAAGAGCATGACACTCATGGTTGTTCCTAGTGATGCCGCGATGCATCCCCGCCGTCCGGTGCTGAAGGAGATGAACCGCAATTCGCTCTCGGTAAGCACCACATTGATGTTGTCTCCCATATGGCGCTCTGGCTTGAAGTGGAGCGGTTCATCCCAGACGGCGGGGTTCCGGCCCAGGGCCAGCCGGCTGAGGATGACGTGGCTACCCTTGGGCACACGGTAGCCCGCAACAATGGTGTCGGCAATCGCGACGTGCGGCAGGTTGAAGGGAGCGATTGGGTGGAGGCGAAATGCCTCACGTATGCACGCCTTGAGATAGTTGAGATGCATGATGTCCGACTCTTGCACCAGTCGCTCGCGACCGACCACCCG
>NC_041391.1:82854458-82857563 GCF_002162155.2 Triticum dicoccoides
CCGAACATAGAAGGGATCCTTGTGACCCCATAGGTGTTCGGTTTCCCCGACATCTTTGGCGTGCCAGGTAGGGGGGCATTAGTTGTGAGAATCTGGTCTGTTAGTTAGTACAGTAGTCTCTTCATCGCCATGGCGCCGTAGAAGAAGAAGATCACAGCGATCGGCCCGTCCGGGGCCACACCGCCCGCACCTGCGCGGACGGGCGACGTGGCGGGCGCCAGTGGTGAAGGAGATCAAGGTCGTCCGCGCCACCCTGGTGCGAGGGGCGGTGCGAGCGGTGTGGATTTCGGGCTCATTTGAGCACGGGCTCAGCAGCGAATTTTCGATGGCGATGCCCTTTTTATATCTGCAGATAGTAGGAACACAATGTTTCTTTGTAGCTCAGGCTACATGGAACCTC
This sequence comes from Triticum dicoccoides, assembly GCF_002162155.2. NCBI lineage: Eukaryota > Viridiplantae > Streptophyta > Magnoliopsida > Poales > Poaceae > Triticum > Triticum dicoccoides. Next base: position 82,854,859 of record NC_041391.1, read on the forward strand.
TTATCCTCAACCCTCCAGCCTTGCTTTGAGATCCGTACTCTCCAACTAACTTACAACAAGCAGATTTCTCTTTTTTTGTTTCTCTAAAATGAAACCATATATGAACTTCAAACTTTGCAGATTTCTCTTTTTTGTTTCTCTAAAATGAAACAATATAAAAAATGAAGATCTGAAAGTTTTTTCCCAGATGAAAAAATATTGTTGTTGTTCTACAAAATTTGAAGTTTATTTGTTGTGTCGTTTGAGAAAAAAAAAGACAAATGCGTCTGCACGGATCGCGATGCAGAAATGGATGGCAAAGATAAGGAGTACCATGTAGTCTAAGCTACAGAAAACCACACTCTAGTAGGAAACATGACAGAAATGATCGTGAACAAGTGGCACGCCCTCCAAACCAATTCCCGACGAGCTCTAGAATGGAGGCTCACGGGCTTGATTTGGTACACCCTTCATAAATTGTGGCAATCCGAAGCCGGACAATGATTCTGCTAGTTTTTTTCGGCCAAAATAGCCATATCAACAGTTATTATGCCATTCGTGATTAATTTGAAATGCTTGTCGATCGATGGAAGTATCATATTAAGCTGCATGTCTATGATTGCAGGAATGGCATGAGGAAGCAGCATAATCCTCAGGTAAAAAAAAAGCAAACATAATCCTTTTTGTATTTTTTTTTGCGATGGATCCTTTTTGTAGTTGTTGCTGCTACAATCATTTTTTTATCATAAAAAACGATTGCAGCTGCAGCTACTACAAAAAGGATTATGTTGCTTCCTCATGCCATTCCGTTATACTGCATCTGGTTCATTTTACTCTGTGTATTAGATTTGTGTCAAGTCAAATTTTACAAAGTTTGAACAAATTTATATTAAAAAATATCAACTACATTACCAAGTATATATACTATGAAACTATATTTCATAATGAATCTAACAATATTGATTTGGCATTGGGAATATTGATAGTTCTTTCTATAAGTTTAGTCAAAGTAGAGATACTTTGACTTCAGACAATACTTATATGCAGACTAAAAAGGACCGGAGGGAGTAGATGACTCGCACTATCGGCGAGACAGCAAGATTTCACTGCCTTCTTTTACAAGGAACAAGTCACAAGTTTTATTTCTTAAGCTAACTCAATAGAACTGATGTCCAAATTAACCTTAGCCACCTCACAAAATATTCTTCCCAACACCTAAAAAAACAAGAAAGACATCGAAAATTGTGAAATGAGGACAAGCTTATTGCAGTACTTTTTTAAGAAACATATTTCCTCATCACAAAAAATTTTAAAAAAAAATTGTACATGCACAAATACAAATATAACATATTCAATAAAAATTTAATAACAATATACTCCCTCTGTAAGGAAATATAAGTGTTTAGATCACTAATGTAGCGATTTTTTTTTGTGTAGACTAAAGTAGTGATCTAAACGCTTTTATATTTCTTTATGGAAGAAGTACTTTCATAGGTAGTGTAGACAAAAAAAAATATGTGCATAAATATGGGCCAGTTTTTCATTGTTGGGCCAGGATTATTTTATTTTGGGAGCTTGCGAATCATAATATTTTGAACAAAATTGTACAGATCCATCGCAAATACATACAAGTTTTCGCTGGCTTGTTTTTGAATTTTCATGAATCTTGGAAATATCTTTTTTTTATCGTTTGGAAAAAGGGCTCCAGTGGGCCCGTCCGTTGAGCCCGTCCTCAGTACCATTATTTTGATCGCTTCCTAATCCTAAGATTAGTAGCTACTACTAGTTGGTTGGGGTCAAGACAGGAGTAACGAGTCTGATCATCTTCAAATTTTGCCTTCTTCGCTACCTGCCGCATCCTCGTCTCGGCCGAAGATGGACCGATTTTTGACGACAGTATGTATCCTATATTTACGTACGTACATTTAGTTAAGAGCACGGGTGTAGCTTATAGTGATTTGCGTACATATTTCGTGAAACTGCAGGTACTTCCAGTCATCCGGCCGCACCGTGCGGACAGGAGCAATGGCTGCTACTGCTTGGCCACGGGACATCTGGAACCATTGGGCCATCCAGATCCTGGTGATCTTCATCCTCGGGCTCCAGATCGCCCTCTTCCTCTTTGCCGGGATCCGCAGGCGTGGAGGCCACCCGGTGCTGCGGTTCCTGCTCTGGCTGGCGTATCAGCTGGCTGACTGCACCGCCACATACGCCCTCGGCCACCTCTCCCTCGCAGGCGCTGCAGGCGCACACCCGATTGTCGCGTTCTGGGCGTCATTCCTCCTGCTGCATCTCGGAGGCCCGGACAACATCACCGCCTCCTCTCTGGAGGACAACGAGCTCTGGAAGCGGCACTTGCTGAATGCCATCCTTCAGGTGTCCGGAGCCGTGTATATCCTCTACGAGTATTATCGCGGACACGGGCACATTGCTCCGGCTTGCCTCCACCTTGATGTTGGCCATCGGTGCTGTCAAGTACGGGGAGAAGACGTGGGCGCTCATGCGCGGCAACCTGGACAGAATGCGAGCCTCTCTCAAGAAGAAGAAGCAACCACATGCCATGCATGGACATTTTCACCCTCAAGATCAAGTGTTGAAGGATGGAGAATTAGATGAGGAATCCCTTGTGCGACAAAAACAGAGGATGGCTGTCCTCCCCTTGTCCCCCTCCGTCCCCTCCCCTGCCGGTGGCCATGGCCCCCTCGCCCCTCCCTCTTCCCCCCCCC
>NC_041391.1:82860137-82860471 GCF_002162155.2 Triticum dicoccoides
GGTTTCTCTTTGAAGAGGTCGTGCTTCGATTCGCTGAGATTGATGGCCGACACCCCAGCCGGTTTGGTCCAGGTGAAGCCATGCAAGAGCCTGCCGAAGAGCATGACACTCATGGTTGTTCCTAGTGATGCCGCGATGCATCCCCGCCGTCCGGTGCTGAAGGAGATGAACCGCAATTCGCTCTCGGTAAGCACCACATTGATGTTGTCTCCCATATGGCGCTCTGGCTTGAAGTGGAGCGGTTCATCCCAGACGGCGGGGTTCCGGCCCAGGGCCAGCCGGCTGAGGATGACGTGGCTACCCTTGGGCACACGGTAGCCCGCAACAATGGTGT
>NC_041391.1:82862681-82863796 GCF_002162155.2 Triticum dicoccoides
TGCTGCTTTGCCCATGAGGGCGAGACCCATCTTTATATGTTACCTCCGTCCCAAAAAATTGGCTTAGATTTATTAGATACTAAGGTATCTATGTATCTAGCTAACACTAAAACATGTTTAGATATAGTATATTCCTCATGTGTGGATCATTTACCACATGTATCATATGGTATTTCAAATGTATTTATCCTGATACTACTAACAATAATTGTCTATCCAAACATAATCAAAACAGAATAAAAAACTTCTATTTATAGATTGTCTTATATTTATCTAGATACGCAGGCTGATACTAAACATAATAATTATCTATCCAAAAGTAATCAAAACAGAATAAAACATTTCTATTTATAGATTGTCTACAAACGACATACGGATGGATGTATATAGACATATTTTAGAGTGTAGATTCATTCATTTTGCTTCGTATGTAATCTATAGTGGAATTTCTAGAAGAGTTATATTTAGGAACGGAGGGAATAGTACTAATAATAATTTTCTATCCAAACGTAATCAAAATAGAATAAAACATCTCCTATTTGTAGATTTTCTAGGGTACTTATCCGAAAACTAACCATAATTGTCTTTCCCAAAGTATTTCAGTCGCCAGATATTGCTTGTTGGTCCTTACCATGGTTTTGGGTACCAGGTGGAAAATTCGGTTACCGCCCGTAACCGCGTTTCTTGCTGCCCCATGATAATTCGGTTATCGAACTTTTTGATTTTTTTGAAATTTAAACTCCTATCTTCTAGTTAAATGAGATATCTCTAGCTCAAACGCAAGCTTACTTGCATCCTAGTGGTAATGATCTTACTCCAGCAACATGGCGTCATGTGTTCGAGAACCGCCGGCCGCATTTAACTTTTTGATTTCTGAAGAATACACGCCACACTATGCTGTAATTTCTAAAAAAATACGTGCACGCGAAGGTCGAACTCGCGACCTGCAGGTGCGTGGCAGTGGAGCAGACCTGATACCGCTGCTCTAGTACTACTAAAGCATACATACGGTGCTCCAAACTTTTGTATTCTAGTCGACAAAATTTTGATTTCAAATTTGAATTTTAAACTTTGCTCGAATTTTTGTCGGTATTTCGTGGTTACCGTGGTAATCG
>NC_041391.1:82863971-82868692 GCF_002162155.2 Triticum dicoccoides
CCATTCGGAATCCAAAACCTTAGTCCTTACATGGTATCCTGGGGGCTTGCCAAACTTCCTGCAAAGGAAATCTTTCTGTAGTCCTGATGACAGTCAAAAGAGATGACAATCGGATATTCCATCCAGCAGCTTAGTAGGTTTCTTCTGTTCTATTCTTTGTGCCACCTATCATCCATGTTCTCTACTTATTCATTAATTCATTTCTTGAATTAGGCTAGGTGCTTCCGCCTTAGTTTTGTAAAAAGAGAATGACTTTGACTGAACGTTGCTTGTGATGCAATTTATCTCTTCGATTGGGTATTTCTATTCTAGAATATGAGCCAAAATCCTCGTATCTTTTGCAAATTCTGCCGTGTGAAGTTCAGTTAGGAATTCCATCCATTACTAGTGCCGTTAACTCTGATCCACGGGGAGATTTCAGTGGACAAAGGGATTCTCTGATGCGATGATACCTGGTATCTTCACACATGATAGACCATTGTTTGATTTTAGATATGCTATAAATCGATAAATTTAGTTGAGAAAAAAAGTGGAATGACATGGGCTAAGGGGTATAAACTACTGTTTATTCATGCATGAGCTAATTCAGTTCATTCTAGATGAATTTTCTACTCAATCATGTAACATGCACTCTCTTTGCTGAACAGCTCAAATGGCCGAGGCTGTACTTATTGCTGTGACGAAGATTGGTTCCATTTTAGGAGATGGAAGTCATCAATGCCATCATATCCGAGCTCTCTGTAGAAGTTACTAATCTGAAAGAACTGCCGGTAAAGATTGAGCAAATAAGACAGCAACTGAATATGATGAGTAATGTAATAATGCAGATAGATAATGTATACCTGAGTGTCGGTGTACAAAATTTTGTACGGGTACTTCTACTTCTGTATCCTTACTAGTGCATGGGCAGTCACAACTACACCTGCAGCAGGGCTTAGCGGGGTAGAGGAAGACAAAACCAAAAGACTACCAAGGCAGATACTCGAATAACAAGGGGCAGAGAGCGAGCTGGACCACCCCCGGCAAGGGTCTTGCCGGGGCGACCTGCACAGCACCAGCAAGTCCATCACCCTTGGGGCTGAGAGCTCTGACACCATCGACAATGTTAAAGACCAAGATCTGGAGGGTACATGTCTGGTAGCATACAGATCCTCGTAAAGATTGACATCCCACAGATCCACGTGGGACCAGAAGATAAAGACCCCCGGCAAGGCCCTTGCCGGACGACTCCAAGGCCCCCGGCAAGCCTTGCCGGGGACGATCACTGGACCGCGGCCAGGCCCACGCCGACAAGGTTTCGCCACCTCACCACCACTCCAATGCGACGATAGGCGTGCCAGCTAAGCAGGCGCCTGCGTGGCGGCATGCAGATCTTTGTGGAAGCTTTACCATTGTGCCAACGCAGCAGCTAGTTAGCCAGCGTGGCACTGCACGCCTTGTCAGCCTAGACGCGTGTCGAAGCAAGGAGGAGCGGCGAAAGACGGGATGGCTTCTGTTGCCATCCCCGATAAAGCAAGAGGACACGTAGGCAGCGCATTAAATGCGCTTGTCCTACGTTGACCGAGTGATAAGCTCGATCACTGTAGCTTGCCACCTCCTGTGTGCCACTGTGGTAACCCCTTTGCATATAAAAGGAGGCCCAAGGCATACAGAGAGACGATTCGGACTTTTGGACAAGGCACGCACCGTAGCTAGTTCAAAAGCTCAAGAACACATATATCCAGATGAGCAGGACTAGGGTATTACGCATCTTTGCGGCCCGAACCTGGGTAAAAATCCTTGTGTGCTAACGGCTCGACCTGCTCTTCGTGAAGCTAACCCCCCGCCGAACATAGAAGGGATCCTTGTGACCCCATAGGTGTTCGGTTTCCCCGACATCTTTGGCGTGCCAGGTAGGGGGGCATTAGTTGTGAGAATCTGGTCTGTTAGTTAGTACAGTAGTCTCTTCATCGCCATGGCGCCGTAGAAGAAGAAGATCACAGCGATCGGCCCGTCCGGGGCCACACCGCCCGCACCTGCGCGGATGGGCGACGTGGCGGGCGCCAGTGGTGAAGGAGATCAAGGTCGTCCGCGCCACCCTGGTGCGAGGGGCTGTGCGAGCGGTGTGGATTTCGGGCTCATTTGAGCACGGGCTCAGCAGCGAATTTTCGATGGCGATGCCCTTTTTATATCTGCAGATAGTAGGAACACAATGTTTCTTTGTAGCTCAGGCTACATGGAACCTCTTATCCTCAACCCTTCAGCCTTGCTTTGAGATCCGTACTCTCCAACTAACTTACAACAAGCAGATTTCTCTTTTTTTGTTTCTCTAAAATGAAACCATATATGAACTTCAAACTTTGCAGATTTCTCTTTTTTGTTTCTCTAAAATGAAACAATATAAAAAATGAAGATCTGAAAGTTTTTTCCCAGATGAAAAAATATTGTTGTTGTTCTACAAAATTTGAAGTTTATTTGTTGTGTCGTTTGAGAAAAAAAAGGACAAATGCGTCTGCACGGATCGCGATGCAGAAATGGATGGCAAAGATAAGGAGTACCATGTAGTCTAAGCTACAGAAAACCACACTCTAGTAGGAAACATGACAGAAATGATCGTGAACAAGTGGCACGCCCTCCAAACCAATTCCCGACGAGCTCTAAAATGGAGGCTCACGGGCTTGATTTGGTACACCCTTCATAAATTGTGGCAATCCGAAGCCGGACAATGATTCTGCTAGTTTTTTTCGGCCAAAATAGCCATATCAACAGTTATTATGCCATTCGTGATTAATTTGAAATGCTTGTCGATCGATGGAAGTATCATATTAGGCTGCATGTCTATGATTGCAGGAATGGCATGAGGAAGCAGCATAATCCTCAGGTAAAAAAAAAGCAAACATAATCCTTTTTGTATTTTTTTTGCGATGGATCCTTTTTGTAGTTGTTGCTGCTACAATCATTTTTTTATCATAAAAAATGATTGCAGCTGCAGCTACTACAAAAAGGATTATGTTGCTTCCTCATGCCATTCCGTTATACTGCATCTGGTTCATTTTACTCTGTGTATTAGATTTGTGTCAAGTCAAACTTTATAAAGTTTGAACAAATTTATATTAAAAAATATCAACTACATTACCAAGTATATATACTATGAAACTATATTTCATAATGAATCTAACAATATTGATTTGGCATTGGGAATATTGATAGTTCTTTCTATAAGTTTAGTTAAAGTAGAGATACTTTGACTTCAGACAATACTTATATGCAGACTAAAAAGGACCGCAGGGAGTAGATGACTCGCACTATCGGCGAGACAGCAAGATTTCACTGCCTTCTTTTACAAGGAACAAGTCACAAGTTTTATTTCTTAAGCTAACTCAATAGAACTGATGTCCAAATTAACCTTAGCCACCTCACAAAATATTCTTCCCAACACCTAAAAAAACAAGAAAGACATCGAAAATTGTGAAATGAGGACAAGCTTATTGCAGTACTTTTTTAAGAAACATATTTCCACATCACAAAAAAATTTAAAAAAAAATTGTACATGCACAAATACAAATATAACATATTCAAGAAAAATTTAATAACAATATACTCCCTCTGTAAGGAAATATAAGTGTTTAGATCACTAATGTAGCAATTTTTTTTTGTGTAGACTAAAGTAGTGATCTAAACGCTTTTATATTTCTTTATGGAAGAAGTACTTTCATAGGTAGTGTAGACAAAAAAAAAATATGTGCATAAATATGGGCCAGTTTTTCATTGTTGGGCCAGGATTATTTTATTTTGGGAGCTTGCGAATCATAATATTTTGAACAAAATTGTACAGATCCATCGCAAATACATACAAGTTTTCACTGGCTTGTTTTTGAATTTTCATGAATCTTGGAAATATCTTTTTTTTTTTATCGTTTGGAAAAAGGGCTCCAGTGGGCCCGTCCGTTGAGCCCGTCCTCAGTACCATTATTTTGATCGCTTCCTAATCCTAAGATTAGTAGCTACTACTAGTTGGTTGGGGTCAAGACAAGAGTAACGAGTCTGATCATCTTCAAATTTTGCCTTCTTCGCTACCTGCCGCATCCTCGTCTCGGCCGAAGATGGACCGATTTTTGACGACAGTATGTATCCTATATTTACGTACGTACATTTAGTTAAGAGCACGGGTGTAGCTTATAGTGATTTGCGTACATATTTCGTGAAACTGCAGGTACTTCCAGTCATCCGGCCGCACCGTGCGGACAGGAGCAATGGCTGCTACTGCTTGGCCACGGGACATCTGGAACCATTGGGCCATCCAGATCCTGGTGATCTTCATCCTCGGGCTCCAGATCGCCCTCTTCCTCTTTGCCGGGATCCGCAGGCGTGGAGGCCACCCGGTGCTGCGGTTCCTGCTCTGGCTGGCGTATCAGCTGGCTGACTGCACCGCCACATACGCCCTCGGCCACCTCTCCCTCGCAGGCGCTGCAGGCGCACACCCGATTGTCGCGTTCTGGGCGTCATTCCTCCTGCTGCACCTCGGAGGCCCGGACAACATCACCGCCTCCTCTCTGGAGGACAACGAGCTCTGGAAGCGGCACTTGCTGAATGCCATCCTTCAGGTGTCCGGAGCCGTGTATGTCCTCTACGAGTATTATCGCGGACACGGGCACATTGCTCCGGCTTGCCTCCACCTTGATGTTGGCCATCGGTGCTGTCAAGTACGGGGAGAAGACGTGGGCGCTCATGCGCGGCAACCT
>NC_041391.1:82869121-82902275 GCF_002162155.2 Triticum dicoccoides
GCCCTTCCTTAGCTCGCGGTTCTAGGTGCTCGGCGATTTGGAGGATTAGGCCTCTGACTCCGGCTCGGAGGGGTGCGCCCCGCCGTTGGGTGTGCCGGTGGTGGTTCCGGGGCCTGTGGCTGGTCGTTCCCGGAAGTTTGCTCCGGGCGGTCGGGGCAGACCGGTGGCGCTGCCGTCGGGGTCTCCTGGCTGGTCGCGTGGTGGGTGTGGATCCGGCTTCCTCGCAGGTGTGTGTTCCCCTTCGCCCCCCCCCCTCCCCCGGCCTGCTGTGGCTCCTGATCTGGGTGGGTTGGCTTCTCCAAACGTTTCTCCTCCCTGCTCTCCTGCTCCCCGGCCGGGGCCGGCGGCGACGGCGGCGGGGGCGCCGGTGCGCCTGGTGGCAGTTGGTGGCCTAACCCTAGATCCGGGTGGCTCGGAGGGCTCGGGGGGCCTTGCTGGGCCTGTGGGCCTGGTGGCCTCTGCTGGGGTTCGGCCCGGTCCGCCCGCTCCACCGGCCCTGTCGTCTTTTATTTCTTTCCCTCCCCTTCTGTCCGTGGGCCCGGGGCAAGTGGTAGTGGCCACTGCGCCTCGGCCTCCCCCCCTTTGGCCCGGGCTTCGGTTGCAGCCTGTTCGGCCCAATCTGGCTCGGCCTGCTGCGGCTATATATGGGTGCGCCGCGGTGCCCTTCCCCCCTTCCTAGGGTTTCCGGCCTCCCCCGCTGATATTCGCAGGGCACGTCGTCCCATTCGCCACTTCTCCAGATCCGCTTCTTCCCCACCCCCCGTCCTCCTCTCCTTTGCCGACGCGCTCGCCATGGACAAGTCGAGGACCTCCTCCTCCGAGGCCTTGTCGGGGAGCAAGAGGGCTAGGGAGTCCTCGCCGGGCTCTGGTGCTGATTTGGCCTTTGAGGCTGAGCTCCGCTCTAAGCTGGTGGCTGACCGGGCGGCGCACGGGCCTGTGCTTGCGGGGGAGGAATGGGAGGCGGGGTCGGACCGCTCCGTGGCCAGATCTGGGACGGCGCTCCCTGGATCTGGTGCTGGGTCGGGGTCGGGGCCGGATCTGTGGGAGGCTGTCGCGGCTTCGACGGCTGGTGGCTCATCTTCTTCGGCAAGTCTCTTTACTCGTTCTGTAATGCTTCACCCCGCAACTAACTCATTAGTCACATTGCTTGCAAGGCTTATAGTGATGAGCATTACTGAGAGGGCCCAGAGATACCTCTCCGATACACGGAGTGACAAATCCTATTCTCAATCTATGCCAACCCAACAAACACCTTCGGAGATACCTGTAGAGCATCTTCATAATCACTCAGTTACATTGTGACGTTTGATAGCACACAAGGTGTTCCTCCGGTATTCGGGAGTTGCATAATCTCATAGTCAGAGGAACATGTATAAATCATAAAGAAAACAATAGGAATAAAACTTAGATCATTATGCTAATCTAACGGATGGGTCTTGTCCATCACATCATTCTCTAATGATGTAATCCTGTTCATCAAATGACAACACATGTCTATGGTCAGGAAACATAACCATCTTTGATTAACGAGCTAGTCAAGTAGAGGCATACTAGGGACACTTTGTTTTATCTATGTATTCACACATAGTACTAAGTTTTTGGTTAATACAATTCTAGCATGAATAATAAATAATTATGATATAACGAAATGTAAATAATAATTTTATTATTGTCTTTAGGACATATTTCATTCACTTTAGTCTCGGTTGATGAACCGGGACTAAAGGCCCTTATGAACCAGGACTAATGCCCAATTCCGCACTAGTGCAAAATAAAGAGACAATTATAGGTTGCTATGCTGCCCCGCCATGGACTTGGGCCGGAAAAAAGAGCTCAAACGGAGTTGCCCAACGTATATGCGCCGATCCACTTTTATCCTTGGTTGGTGATAAAAAGAGCATCCTCTTGTATACATTTCATCTCTATTTGTCCAAAATCAATAGTAGATGGGTGGTTGTTTGGCTAGCATGTACTGTTCCAATGCTTTGGACCAGCCTAGGACGATCCAGCGATGCATGAAAGAAACCATCTCGCTCGTACATGAAACGGACAAAACCAAAATAACTAGCATACGTGAAAATCAATCAAAGTGGAACGAAACAAAGCAGGACAAAAATAAGAATATCGCCTTCCTTTATTAGTAAGTATAGATTGAGCAAGAAAATAGCTGACATACTCGCCATATCGGTGATTCATAGCTCGTTATTTTGCTCAACGATGCATAATGAGAGGGTAGAGGTGCACTGCAAGACGTGGCTCAGCGTGTAGCACTAGCGGTTTCTCTTTGAAGAGGTCGTGCTTCGATTCGCTGAGATTGATGGCCGACACCCCAGCCGGTTTGGTCCAGGTGAAGCCATGCAAGAGCCTGCCGAAGAGCATGACACTCATGGTTGTTCCTAGTGATGCCGCGATGCATCCCCGCCGTCCGGTGCTGAAGGAGATGAACCGCAATTCGCTCTCGGTAAGCACCACATTGATGTTGTCTCCCATATGGCGCTCTGGCTTGAAGTGGAGTGGTTCATCCCAGACGACGGGGTTCTGGCCCAGGGCCAGCCGGCTGAGGATGACGTGGCTACCCTTGGGCACACGGTAGCCCGCAACAATGGTGTCGGCAATCGCGACGTGCGGCAGGTTGAAGGGAGCGATTGGGTGGAGGCGAAATGCCTCGCGTATGCACGCCTTGAGATAGTTGAGATGCATGATGTCCGACTCTTGCACCAGTCGCTCGCGACCGACCACCCGGTCCATCTCCTCCACCGCCTTGGCCAGCAATTCTGGGTTGTTCACCATCTCCGCCAGCGCCCACTCCACTGCGTTTGACGGGTTATCTATGGCCGCTAATATTATGCCCTGCATGCATTCCATGGAGATAAATGTAAGTTAATATTATATCTTTGCATAAAGATAGATTACATTGAATAATTGGAATTTTAAATACAATTTAAGTTAAAATAACACCAAAATGGTAGAAAAATACATTAATGCTATGTTTAAACTATTAATTCACAATTTCTTATTCTATTGTTTCCCTTTTCTAACACTTGCTGAATGCCATCCTTCAGGTGTCCGGAGCCGTGTATGTCCTCTACGAGTATTATCGCGGACACGGGCACATTGCTCCGGCTTGCCTCCACCTTGATGTTGGCCATCGGTGCTGTCAAGTACGGGGAGAAGACGTGGGCGCTCATGCGCGGCAACCTGGACAGAATGCGAGCCTCTCTCAAGAAGAAGAAGCAACCACATGCCATGCATGGACATTTTCACCCTCAAGATCAAGTGTTGAAGGATGGAGAATTAGATGAGGAATCCCTTGTGCGACAAAAACAGAGGATGGCTGTCGTCCCCTTGTCCCCCTCCGTCCCCTCCCCTGCCGCTGGCCATGGCCCCCTCGCCCCTCCCTCTTCCCCCCCCCCCGCCTGCCCTCGGTGGCGCGGGCCTGCGGCTCCTGCTCTGGGCGTTCGCCGTCCCCGTCGCTGGCTCCCTTGGCGTCGGCGCCCTTCCTTAGCTCGCGGTTCTAGGTGCTCTGCGATTTGGAGGATTAGGCCTCTGACTCCGGCTCGGAGGGGTGCGCCCCGCCGTTGGGTGTGCCGGTGGTGGTTCCGGGGCCTATGGCTGGTCGTTCCCGGAAGTTTGCTCCGGGCGGTCGGGGCAGACCGGTGGCGCTGCCGTCGGGGTCTCCTGGCTGGTCCCGTGGTGGGTGTGGATCCGGCTTCCTCGCAGGTGTGTGTTCCCCTTCGCCCCCCCTCCCCCGGCCTGCTGTGGCTCCTGATCTGGGTGGGTTGGCTTCTCCAATTGTTTCTCCTCCCTGCTCTCCTGCTCCCCGGCCGGGGCCGGCGGCGACGGCGGCGGGGGCGTCGGTGCGCCTGGTGGCAGTTGGTGGCCTAACCCTAGATCCGGGTGGCTCGGAGGGCTTGGGGGGCCTTGCTGGGCCTGTGGGCCTGGTGGCCTCTGCTGGGGTTCGGCCCGGTCCGCCCGCTCCACCGGCCCTGTCGTCTTTTATTTCTTTCCCTCCCCTTCTGTCCGTGGGCCCGGGGCAAGTGGTAGTGGCCACTGCGCCTCGGCCTCCCCCCCCTTTGGCCCGGGCTTCGGTTGCATCCTGTTCGGCCCAATCTGGCTCGGCCTGCTGCGGCTATATATGGGTGCGCCGCGGTGCCCTTCCCCCCTTCCTAGGGTTTCCGGCCTCCACCGCTGATATTCGCAGGGCGCGTCGTCCCATTCGCCACTTCTCCAGATCCGCTTCTTCCCCACCCCCCGTCCTCCTCTCCTTTGCCGACGCGCTCGCCATGGACAAGTCGAGGACCTCCTCCTCCGAGGCCTTGTCGGGGAGCAAGAGGGCTAGGGAGTCCTCGCCGGGCTCTGGTGCTGATTTGGCCTTTGAGGCTGAGCTCCGCTCTAAGCTGGTGGCTGACCGGGCGGCGCACGGGCCTGTGCTTGCAGGGGAGGAATGTGAGGCGGGGTCGGACCGCTCCGTGGCCAGATCTGGGATGGCGCTCCCTGGATCTGGTGCTGGGTCGGGGTCGGGGCCGGATCCGTGGGAGGCTGTCACGGCTTTGATGGCTGGTGGCTCATCTTCTTCGGCGCCTCGCCCCATCCAAGCCGGGGGGCCGGTCACTCTGCCTCGGCTTCCTCCCCGCTCCTTCGGGGCCGGCGCGGCCTCCCGCTCGGGGCAACACTTTAGCCCTGGGTCGTCCTCTTCGCTGGCTGGGGAGCGGCGTCCTCCTTCTCCTGGTCCGGGCGCGCCCTCGGGGGTTCGTGGAGACGGCATCTTGCCGCCGCCACAGCCTCCAGCTCCTGCTCCTCGCCATCACCCAGTCCCCTCGGGCCCCTCTCCGACCCTCACCTGCTTTGCTTGTCACCGCCCGAACCACTTCCAATCGAGGTGCACTAATCCTGTTGGGGAACGTAGCAGAAATTCAAAATTTTCCTACGTGTCACCAAGATCTATCTATGGAGAAACCAGCAACGAGGGGAAGGAGAGTGCATCTACATACCCTTGTAGATCTCTAAGCGGAAGTGTTCAAGAGAACGGGGTTGAAGGAGTCGTACTCGTCGTGATCCAAATCACCGGAGATCCTAGTGCCGAACGGACGGCACCTCCGCGTTCAACACACGTACAGCCCGGTGACGTCTCCCACGCCTTGATCCAGCAAGGAGAGAGGGAGAGGTTGAGGAAGACTCCATCCAGCAGCAGCACAACGGCGTGGTGGTGATGGAGGAGCGTGGTAGTCCAGCAAGGCTTCGCCAAGCACCGCGAGATATGAGGAGAAAGAGAGGTAGGGCTGCGCCAACAGGAGAAGAAACTCATGTGTTGGGCTGCTCCAATGCCTCCACTATATATAGGGGGAGAGGGGGCTGCGCCCCCACCTAGGTTTCCACCCCTAGGGGGCGGCGGCCAGCCCTAGATGGGACTTGGAGGGGGCGGCCAAGATGGGGAGAGAGGGGGCGCGCCCTAGGGTGGGCCTATAGGCCCATCTGCGCCTAGGGTTTCCCCTCTCCCCTCCTAGTTGCGCCTTGGGCAAGGATGGGAGGCGCACCAGCCCACTCTGGGGCTGGTCCCTTTCCACTCTAGGCCCATGCAAGCCTCCGGGGCCGGTGGCCCCACTTGGTGGACCCCCGGGACCCTCCCGGTGGTCCCGGTACGTTACCGATAAAACCCGAAACTTTTCCCGTGACCAAAACAAGACTTCCCATATATAAATCTTTACCTCCGGACCATTCCGGAACTCCTCATGACGTCCGAGATCTCATCCGGGACTCCGAACAACATTCGGTAACCACATACAAACTTCCTTTATAACCCTAGCGTCATCGAACCTTAAGTGTGTAGACCCTACGGGTTCGGGAATCATGCAGACATGACTGAGACGTTCTCCGGTCAATAACCAACAGCGGGATCTGGATACCCATGTTGGCTCCCACATGTTCCACGATGATCTCATCGGATGAACCACGATGTCAAGGACTCAATCGATCCCGTATACAATTCCCTTTGTCTAACGGTATTGTACTTGCCCGAGATTCGATCGTCGGTATGCCGATACCTAGTTCAATCGCGTTACCGACAAGTCTCTTTACTCGTTCCGTAACACATCATCCCGTGATCAACCCCTTGGTCACATTGTGCACATTATGATGATGTCCTACCGAGTGGGCCCAGAGATACCTCTCCGTTTACACGGAGTGACAAATCCCAGTCTCGATTCGTGCCAACCCAACAGACACTTTCGGAGATACCTGTAGTGCACCTTTATAGTCACCCAGTTACGTTGTGACGTTTGGTACACCCAAAGCATTCCTATGGTATCCGAGAGTTGCACAATCTCATGGTCTAAGGAAAAGATACTTGACATTAGAAAAGCTTTAGCATACGAACTACGATCTTTGTGCTAGGCTTAGGATTAGGTCTTGTCCATCACATCATTCTTCAATGATGTGATCCCGTTATCAACGACATCCAATGTCCATGGTTAGGAAACCGTAACCATCTATTGATCAACGAGCTAGTCAATAGAGGCTTGCTAGGGACGTGATGTTGTCTATGTATCCACACATGTATCTGAGTTTCCTATCAATACAATTATAGCATGGATAATAAACGATTATCATGAACAAGGAAATATAATAATAACTAATTTATTATTGCCTCTAGGGCATATTTCCAACAGTCTCCCACTTGCACTAGAGTCAATAATCTAGTTCACATCGCCATGTGATTAACACTCACAGGTCACATCGCCATGTGACCAACATCCAAAGAGTTTACTAGTGTCATTAAACTAGTTCACATCATCATGTGATTAAGACTCAATGAGTTCTGGGTTTTGATCTTGTTTTGCTTGTGAGAGAGGTTTTAGTCAACGGGTCTGTAACATTCAGATCATGTATGTACTTCGCAATTCTCTATGTCATATTGTAAATGTTGCTTCCACGCTCCACTTGTAGCTATTCCAAATGGTTGCTCCACTATACGTATCCGGTTTGCTACTCAGAGTCACTCGGATAGGTGTTAATGCTTGCATCGACGTAACCCTTTACGCCGAACTCTTTATCACCTCCATAATCGAGAAACATGTCCTTATTTACTCCAAGGACAATTTTGACCGCTGTCTAATGATCCATTCCTGGATCATTCTTGTACCCCTTGACTGACTCATGGCAAGGCACACTTCCGGTGCGGTACACAGCATAGCATACTATAGAGCCTATGTCTGAAGCATAGGGGACGACCTTCGTCCTTTCTCTCTTTTCTACCATGGTCGAGCTTTAAGTCTTAACTTCATACCTTACATCTCAGGCAAGAACTCCTTTGACTGATCCATCTTGAACACCTTCAAGATCATGTCAAGGTATATGCTCATTTGAAAGTATTATTAAGCATTTTGATCCATCCTCATAGATTTTGATGCTCAATGTTCAAGTAGCTTGATCTAGGTTTCTTATTGAAAAACACCTTTCAAATAACCCTATATGCTTTCCAGAAAATTCTACATCATTTCTGATCATCAATATGTCAACAACATATACTCATCAGAAATTCTATAGTGCTCCCACTCACTTCTTTGGAAATACAAGTTTCTCACAAACCTTGTATAACCTAAAATCTTTGATCATCTTATCAAAGTGTATATTCCAACTCCGAGATGCTTACTCCAGTTCATGGAAGGATCGCTGTCGCTAGCATACCTTTTAGCATCCTTAGGATCAACAAAACCTTTCTGATTGTATGACATACAACCTTTCCTTACGAAAACTGGTAAGGAAACTCGTTTTGACATCCATCTACCAGATTTCATAAATGCAGCTAATGCTAACATGATTCTGACGGACTTAAGCATCACTACGAATGAGAAAACCTCATCGTAGTCAACTCCTTGAACTTGTGATAAACTCTTCACCACAAGTCGAGCTTCATAGACGGTGATATTACCGTCCACGTCCGTCTTCTTCTTAAAGATCCATTTATCTCAATGGCTTGTCGATCATCAGGCAAGTCCACCAAAGTCCATGCTTTGTTATGACACATGGATCCTATCTCAGATTTCATGGCTTCTAACCATTTGTCGGAATATGGGCCCACCATCGCTTCTCCATAGCTCGTAGGTTCATTGTTGTCTAGCAACATGACCTTCAAGACAGGATCACCGTACCACTCCGTAGCAGTACATGTCCTTGTCGTCCTACGAGGTTCGGTAGTGACTTGATCCGAAGCTTCATGATCACTATCATAAGCTTCCACTTCAATTGATGTAGGTGCCACAGGAACAGCTTCCTGTGCCCTGCTACACACTAGTTGAAGTGACGGTTCAATAACCTCATCAAGTCTCCACCATCCTCCCACTCAATTCTTTCGAGAGAAACTTTTCCTCGAGAAAGGACCCGTTTCTAGAAACAATTACTTTTGCTTCCGGATCCGAGATAGGAGGTATACCCAACCATTTTGGGTATCCTATGAAGATGTATTTATCCGTTTTGGGTTCGAGCTTATCACGATGAAACTTTTTCACATAAGCATCGCAGCCCCAAACTTTTACGAAACGACAACTTAGGTTTCTCCAAACGGTGTCGTCTCAACGGAATTACGTGGTACCCTATTAAAGTTAGTGCGGTTGTCTCTAATGCCTAACCCATGAATGATAGTGGTAATTCGATAAGAGACACCATGGTACGCACCATATCCAATAGGGTGCAACTATGATGTTTGGACACACCATCACACTATGGTGTTCCAGGCGGTATTAATTGTGAAACAATTTCCACAATGTCTTAATTGCGTGCCAAAGCTTGTAACTCAGATACTCATCTCTATGATCATATCGTAGACATTTTATCCTCTTGTCACAATGACCTTCAACTTCACTCTGAAATTACTTGAACCCTTCAATAATTCAGACTTGTGTTTCATCAAGTAAATATACTCAACATCTACTCGAATCATCTGTGAAGTAAGAACATAACGATATTCACTGCATGCCTCAGCACTCATTGGACTGCACACATGAAAATGCGTTACTTCCAACAAGTTGCTATCTTGTTCCATCTTACTGAAAACGAGGCTTCATCATCTTGCCCATGTGGTATGATTTGCATATCTCAAGTGATTCAAAATCAAGTGAGTCCAAACGATCCATCTACATGGAGTTCCTTCATGCGTATACACCAATAGACGTGGTTCGCATGTCTCAAACTTTTCAAAAATGAGTGAGTCCAAAGATCCATCAACATGGAGCTTCTTCATGCGTTTTATACCAATATGACTTACATGGCAGTGCCATAAGTAAGTGGTACTATCATTACTATCTTATATCTTTTGGCATGAAAATGTGTATCACTATGATCGAGATTCAATAAACCATTCCTTTAGGTGCAAGACCATTGAGGGTATTATTTAAATAAATAGAGTAACCATTATTCTCCTTAAATGAATAACCGTATTGCGACAGACATAATCCAATCATGTCTATGCTCAATGCAAACACCAAATGACAATTATTCAGGTTTAATACTAATCTTGATGGTAGAGGGAGCGTGCGATGTTTGATCACATCAAACTTGGAAACACTTCCAACACATATCGTCAGCTCACCTTTAGCTAGTCTCCGTTTATTCCGTAGCCTTTTTATTTCGAGTTACTAACACTTAGCAACCGAACCGGTATCTAATACCCTGGTGCTACTAGGAGTACTAGTAAAGTACACATTAACATAATGTATATCCAATATACTTCTATCGACCTTGCCAGCCTTCTCATCTACCAAGTATCTAGGGTAATTCCGCTCTAGTGACTATTCCCCTTATCACAGAAGCACTTAGTCTTGGGTTTGGGTTCAACCTTGGGTTTCTTCACTGGAGCAGCAGCTGATTTGCCGTTTCATGAAGTATCCCTTCTTGCCCTTGCCCTTCTTGAAACTAGTGGTTTCACCAACCATCAACAATTGATGCTCCTTCTTGATTTCTACTTTCGCGGTGTCAAACATCGTGAATACCTCAAGGATCATCATATCTATCCCTGATATGTTATAGTTCATCATGAAGCTCTAGCAGCTTGGTGGCAATGACTTTGGAGAAACATCACTATCTCATCTGGAAGATCAACTCCCACTCGATTCAAGTGATTGTTGCACTCAGACAATCTGATCACAAGCTCAACGATTGAGCTTTTCTCCCTTAGTTTGCAGGCTAAGAAAATCATCGGCGGTCTCATACCTCTTGACGTGGGCACGAGCCTGAAATCCCAATTTCAGCCCTCAAAACATCTCATATGTTCCGCGACGTTTCAAAAACGTCTTTGGTGCTTCTACTCTAAACCATTTAACTGAACTATCATGTAGTTATCAAAACGTGTATGTCCGATGTTCGCAACATCCACAAACAACGTTTGGGGTTCAGCCCACTGAGCGGTGCATTAAGGACATAAGCTTTCTACTGTCCGCATAATCGCTACTGTCAACTTTCAACTATATTTTCTCTAGGAACATATCTAAACAGTGGAACTAAAGCGCGAGCTTACGACATAATTTGCAAAGATCTTTTGACTATGTTCAGGATAATTAAGTTCATCTTATGAACTCCCACTCAGATAGACATCCCTCTAGTCATCTAAGTGATTACATGATCCGAGTCAACTAGGCCGTGTCCGATCATCACGTGAGATGGACTAGTCATCATCGGTGAACATCTTCATGTTGATCGTATCTACTATACGACTCATGCTCGACCTTTCGGTCTCTTGTGTTCCGAGGCCATGTCTGTACATTCTAGGCTCGTCAAGTCAACCTAAGTGTTTCGCGTGTGTAAATCTGTCTTACACCCGTTGTATGTGAACGTAAGAATCCATCACACCCGATCATCACGTGGTGCTTAGAAACGACGAACTTTCGCAACGGTGCACAGTTAGGGGGAACACTTTCTTGAAATTTTAATGAGGGATCATCTTATTTACTATCGTCGTTCTAAGCAAATAAGATGCATAAACACGATAAACATCACATGCAATCAAATAGTGACATGATATGGCCAATATCATATTGCTCCTTTTGATCTCCATCTTCGGGGCTCCATGATCATCATCGTCACCGGCATGACACCATGATCTCCATCATCGTGTCTCCATGAAGTTGCCTTGCCAACTTATTACTTCTACTACTATGGCTACCGGTTAGCAATAAAGTAAAGTAATTACATGGCGTTGTTCAATGACATGCAGGTCATACAATAAATAAAGACAACTCCTATGGCTCCTGCCGGTTGTCACACTCATCGACATGCAAGTCGTGATTCCTATTACAAGAACATGATCAATCTCATACATCACATATCATTCATCACATTCTTCTTGGCCATATCACATCACATAGCATACCCTGCAAAACAAGTTAGACGTCCTCTAATTGTTGTTTGCATGTTTTACGTGGCTGCTATGGGTTTCTAGCAAGAACGTTTCTTACCTACGCAAAAACCACAACGTGATATGTCAATTGCTATTTACCCTTCATAAGGACCCTTTTCATCGAATCCGTTCCGACTAAAGTGGGAGAGACTGGCACCCAGTAGCCACCTTATGCACCAAGTGCATGTCAGTCGGTGGAACTTGTCTCACGTAAGCGTACGTGTAAGGTCGGTCCGGGCCGCTTCATCCCACAATACCGTCGAAACAAGATTGGACTAGTAACGGTAAGCATATTGAACAAAATCAACGCCCACAACTATTTTGTGTTATACTCGTGCACAGAATCTACGCAATAAACCTGGCTCATGATGCCACTGTTGGGGAACGTAGCAGAAATTCAAAATTTTCCTACGTGTCACCAAGATCTATCTATGGAGAAACCAGCAACGAGGGGAAGGAGAGTGCATCTACATACCCTTGTAGATCGCTAAGCGGAAGCGTTCAAGAGAACGGGGTTGAAGGAGTCGTACTCGTCGTGATCCAAATCACCGGAGATCCTAGTGCCGAATGGACGGCACCTCCGCGTTCAACACACGTACAGCCCGGTGACGTCTCCCACGCCTTGATCCAGAAAGGAGGGAGGGAGAGGTTGAGGAAGACTCCATCCAGCAGCAGCACAACGGCGTGGTGGTGATGGAGGAGCGTGGTAGTCCAGCAGGGCTTCGCCAAGCACCGCGAGATATGAGGAGAAAGAGAGGTAGGGCTGCGCCAACAGGAGAAGAAACTCATGTGTTGGGCTGCTCCAATGCCTCCACTATATATAGGGGGAGAGGGGGCTGCGCCTCCACCTAGGTTTCCACCCCTAGGGGGCGGCGGCCAGCCCTAGATGGGATTTGGAGGGGGCGGCCAAGAGGGGGAGAGAGGGGGCGCGCCCTAGGGTGGGCCTATAGGCCCATCTACGCCTAGGGTTTCCCCTCTCCCCTCCTAGCTGTGCCTTGGGCAAGGGTGGGAGGCGCACCAGCCCACTCTGGGGCTGGTCCCTTTCCACTCTAGGCCCATGCAAGCCTCCGGGGCCGGTGGCCCCACTTGGTGGACCCCCGGGACCCTCCCGGTGGTCCCGGTATGTTACCGATAAAACCCGAAACTTTTCCGGTGACCAAAACAGGACTTCCCATATATAAATCTTTACCTCCGGACCATTCTGGAACTCCTCGTGACGTCCGGGATCTCATCTGGGACTCCGAACAACATTCGGTAACCCCATACAAACTTCCTTTATAACCCTAGCGTCATAGAACCTTAAGTGTGTAGACCCTACGGGTTCGGGAATCATGCAGACATGACCGAGACGTTCTCCTGTCAATAACCAACAGCGGGATCTGGATACCCATGTTGGCTCCCACATGTTCCACGATGATCTCATCGGATGAACCACGATGTCAAGGACTCAATCGATCCCGTATACAATTCCCTTTGTCTAACGGTATTGTACTTGCCCGAGATTCGATTGTCGGTATGCCAATACCTAGTTCAATCTCGTTACCGGCAAGTCTCTTTACTCGTTCCGTAACACATCATCCCGTGATCAACCCCTTGGTCACATTGTGCACATTATGATGATGTCCTACCGAGTGGGCCCAGAGATACCTCTCCGTTTACACGGAGTGACAAATCCCAGTCTCGATTCGTGCCAACCCAACAGACACTTTCGGAGATACCTGTAGTGCACCTTTATAGTCACCCAGTTACGTTGTGACGTTTGGTACACCCAAAGCATTCCTACGGTATCCGAGAGTTGCACAATCTCATGGTCTAAGGAAAAGATACTTGACATTAGAAAAGCTTTAGCATACGAACTACGATCTTTGTGCTAGGCTTAGGATTAGGTCTTGTCCATCACATCATTCTTCAATTATGTGATCCCGTTATCAACGACATCCAATGTCCATGGTTAGGAAACCGTAACCATCTATTGATCAACGAGCTAGTCAATAGAGGCTTGCTAGGGACGTGATGTTGTCTATGTATCCACACATGTATCTGAGTTTCCTATCAATACAATTATAGCATGGATAATAAACGATTATCATGAACAAGGAAATATAATAATAACTAATTTATTATTGCCTCTAGGGCATATTTCCAACAAATCCCTCTTTCTGTCTCATCTCCGATCCGATGGCCACCTGACGGTGGATTGACGCAATCGCACCAAGGGTCCCTCCTTTGTGCAGTTTAGGTTGGGTCTGCCTAGTTGCTCCTTTTTCGCTCTGGATGCTGAGGTTCCTCTCGTGATGGCTGCACCTTCCCTCTCCAATGCAGCTATTATCACAGTGTGTGGTCAGAAAATTTCCCCACAGACCCTTTTGGACGGCTTGAAGATTTGGGATGAGGGTGGTTGGGACTGGCAGGTCAGCCAGCTCTCTAACTTTGAGTTCGCAGTGGTGTTTCCCTCCAAGGATTGCCTAAGGATGATCTCCTCGTGTACTAGCTTTATTCTGCCCCTCAATCAACTTGTGGTTTCTGTCAAAGCGGCTACCTGTGGTGCAAAGGTGGTGGGTCCTCTCAGCAAGACTTGGGTATGTTGGAAATATGCCCTAGAGGCAATAATAAAAGGATTATTATTATATTTCTTTGTTCATGATATTTGTCTTTTATTCATGCTATAGTTGTATTATCCGGAAATCGTAATACACGTGTGAATACTTAGACCACAACATGTCCCTAGTGAGCCTCTAGTTGACTAGCTCGTTGATCAACAGATAGTCATGGTTTCCTGACTATGGACATTAGATGTCGTTGATAACGGGATCACATCATTGGGAGAATGATGTGATGGACAAGACCCAATCCTAAGCATAGCACAAGATCGTGTAGTTCATTTTGCTAGAGCTTTTCCTATGTCAAGTATCTCTTCCTTAGACCATGAGATCGTGTAACTCCCGGATACCGTAGGAGTGCTTTGGGTGTACCAAACGTCACAACGTAACTGGGTGACTATAAAGGTGCACTACAGGTATCTCCGAAAGTGTCTGTTGGGTTGACACGGATCAAGACTGGCATTTGTCACTTCGTATAACGGAGAGGTATCACTGGGCCCACTCGGTAGTGCATCATCATAATGAGCTCAAAGTGACCAAGTGTCTCGTCACAGGATCATGCATTACGGTACGAGTAAAGTGACTTGCCGGTAACGAGATTGAACGAGGTATTGGGATACCGACGATCGAATGTCGGGCAAGTAACATACCGTCTGACAAAGGGAATAGTATACAGGGTTGCTTGAATCCTCGACATCGTGGTTCATCCAATGAGATCATCGAGGAGTATGTGGGAGCCAACATGGGTATCCAGATCCCGCTATTGGTTATTGATCGAAGAGCCGTCTCGGTCATGTCTGCATGTCTGCCGAACCCGTAGGGTCTACACACTTAACGTTCGGTGACGCTAGGGTTGTATGAATATGAGTATGCAGCAAACTGAATGTTGTTCGGAGTCCCGGATGAGATCCCGGATGTCACGAGGAGTTCCGAAATGGTTCGGAGGTAAAGAATTATATATAGGAAGTGCTGTTTCGGCCATCGGGAAAGTTCCGGGGTCACCCGATATTGTACCGGGACCACCGGAAGGGTCCCAGGGGTCCACCGGGTGGGGCCACCTATCCCGGAGGGCCCCGTGGGCTGAAGTGGGAGGGGAACCAGCCCCTAGTGGGCTGGTGCGCCCCCCCGGGCCCCCCTGCGCCTAGGGTTGGAAACCCTAGGTGGGGGGCGCGCCCCACTTGCCTTGGGGGGCACTCCACCCCCCCTGGCCGCCGCCCCCCTTGGGAGATTAGATCTCCCAGGGCCGGCGCCCCCCCTGGGGGCCTATATAAAGGAGGGGGAGGGAGGGCAGCCGCACCCTGTGTCTTGCCGCCTCCCTCCCCCTGCTACACCTCTTCCTCCTCCCGCAGTAGCTTGGCGAAGCCCTGCCGGAGTCCTGCTCCATCCACCACCATGCCATTGTGCTGCTGGATCTTCATCAACCTCTCCTTCCCCCTTGCTGGATCAAGACAGAGGAGACGTCACGCTGACCATACGTGTGTTGAACGCGGAGGTGCCGTCCGTTCGGCGCTAGGATCTCCGGTGATAGGATCACGACGAGAACGACTACCTCAACCCCATTCTCTTGAATGCTTCCGCATGCGATCTACAAAGTGGTATGTAGATGCATCTCTCTCCTTTCACTCGTTGCTTAGATGAACTCATAGATGGATCTTGGTGAAACCGTAGGAATTTTTTTTATTTTCTGCAATGTTCCCCAACAGTGGCATCATGAGCTAGGTCTATGCGTAGTTCTCTATTGCACGAGTAGAACACAATTTTGTTGTGGGCGTAGATCTTCTCGACTTGCTTGCCGCTACTAGTCTTATTTTGCTTCAGTGGTATTGTGGGATGAAGCGGCCCGGACCGACCTTACACGTACGCTTACGTGAGACAGGTTCCACCGACTGACATGCACTAGTTGCATAAGGTGGCTAGCGGGTGTCTGTCTCTCCCACTTTAGTTAGAGCGGATTCGACGAAAAGGGTCCTTATGAAGGGTAAATAGAAGTTGAAAAAATCACGTTGTGGTTATTCGTAGGTAAGAAAACATTCTTGCCAGAACCCAATTGCAGCCATGTAAAAGATGCAACAACAATTAGAGGACGTCTAACTTGTTTTTGCAGCAATTGTCATGTGATGTGATATGGCCAGAAGTTGTGATGAATGATGAATGATATATTGTGATGTATGAGATCATGTTCTTGTAATAGGAATCACGACTTGCATGTCGATGAGTATGACAACCGGCAGGATCCATAGGAGTTGTCTTTATTTTTTGTATGACCTGCGTGTCATTGAAGAACGCCATGTAAATTACTTTACTTTATTGCTAAACGCGTTAGCCATAGAAGTAGAAGTAGTCGTTGGCGTGACAACTTCATGAAGACACGATGATGGAGATCATGATGATGGAGATCATGGTGTCATGCCGGTGACGAAGATGATCATGGAGCCCCGAAGATGGAGATCGAAGGAGCTATATGATATTGGCCATATCATGTCACTATTATATAATTGCATGTGATGTTTATTATGTTTATGCATCTTGTTTACTTAAAACGATGGTAGTAAATAAGATGATCCCTTATAATAATTTCAAGAAAGTGTTCCCCCTAACTATGCGCCGTTGCTAAAGTTCGTCGTTTCGAAGCACCACGTGATGATCGGGTGTGATAGATCCTTACGTTCACATACAACGGGTGTAAGACAGTTTTACACATGCAAAACACTTAGGGTTAACTTGACGAGCCTAGCATGTACAGACATGGCCTCGGAACACAGAGACCGAAAGGCCGAACATGAGTCGTATGGAAGATACGATCAACATGGAGATGTTCACCGATGATGACTAGTCCGTCTCACATGATGATCGGACACGGCCTAGTCGACTCGGATCATGTAACACTTAGATTACTAGAGGGATGTCAATCTGAGTGAGAGTTCATTAAATAATTTGATTAGATGAACTTAATTATCATGAACTTAGTCTAAAGTCTTTGCAAAATATGTCTTGTAGATCAAATGGCCAACGCTCATGTCAACATGAACTTCAACACGTTCCTAGAGAAAACCAAGCTGAAAGATGATGGCAGCAACTATTCGGACTGGGTCCAGAACCTGAGGATCATCCTCATAGCAGCCAAGAAAGATTATGTCCTAGAAGCACCGCTAGGTGAAGCACCCATCCCAGAGAACCAAGACGTTATGAACGCTTGGCAGTCACGTGCTGATGATTACTCCCTTGTTCAGTGCGGCATGCTTTATAGATTAGAACCGGGGCTCCAAAAGCGTTTTGAGCGACACGGAGCATATGAGATGTTCGAGGAGCTGAAAATGGTTTTTCAAGCTCATGCCCGCGTCGAGAGATATGAAGTCTCCGACAAGTTCTATAGTTGTAAGATGAAGGAAAATAGTTCTGTTAGTGAGCACATACTCAAAATGTCTGGGTTGCATAACCGCCTGTCCCAGCTGGAGATCAACCTCCCGGACGAGGCGATCATTGACAGAATCCTTCAGTCGCTCCCACCGAGCTACAAGAGCTTTGTGTTGAACTACAATATGCAGGAGATGGTGAAGACCATTCCTGAAGTATTTTCAATGCTGAAATCAGCAGAGGTTGAAATCAAGAAAGAACATCAAGTGTTGATGGTCAATAAGACCACTAAGTTCAAGAAGGGCAAGGGTAAGAAGAACTTCAAGAAGGACGGCAAAGATGTTGCCGCGCCCGGTAAGCCAGTTACCGGGAAGAAGTCAAAGAATGGACCCGAGCCTGAGACTGAGTGCTTTTATTGCAAAGGGAAGGGTCACTGAAAGCGGAACTGCCTCAAATACTTAGCGGACAAGAAGGCCGGCAACACTAAAGGTATATGTGATATACATGTAATTGATGTGTACCTTACCAGTACTCGTAGTAATTGGTGTGTACCTTACCAGTACTCGTAGTAACTCCTGGGTATTTGATACCGGTGCCGTTGCTCATATTTGTAACTCACAGCAGGAGCTGCGGAATAAGCGGAGACTGGCGAAGGACGAGGTGACGATGCGCGTCGGGAATGGTTCCAAGGTCGATGTGATCACCGTCGGCACGCTACCTCTACATTTACCTATTGGATTAGTTTTAAACCTCAATAATTGTTATTTAGTGCCAAGTTTGAGCATGAACATTGTATCTGGATCTTGTTTGATGCGAGATGGCTACTCATTTAAATCTGAGAATAATGGTTGTTCTATTTATATGAGAGATATGTTTTATGGTCATGCCCCGATGGTCAATGGTTTATTCTTAATGAATCTCGAACGTAATGTTACACATATTCATAGTGTGAATATCAAAAGATGTAAAGTTGATAACGATAGTCCCACATACTTGTGGCACTGCCGCCTTGGTCACATTGGTGTCAAGCGCATGAAGAAGCTCCATGCTGATGGACTTTTAGAGTCTCTCGATTATGAATCATTTGACACATGCGAACCATGCCTTATGGGCAAAATGACCAAGACCCCGTTCTCCAAAACAATGGAGCGAGCAACCAACTTATTGGAAATCATACATACTGATGTGTGTGGTCCAATGAGCGTTGAGGCTCGCGGAGGATATTGTTATGTTCTCACTCTCACAGATGACTTGAGTAGATATGGGTATGTCTACTTGATGAAACACAAGTCTGAGACCTTTGAAAAGTTCAAGGAATTTCAGAATGAGGTAGAGAATCAATGTGAACGAAAGATAAAATTCTTACGATCAGATCATGGAGGAGAATATTTAAGTCACGAATTTGGTACACACTTAAGAAAATGTGGAATCGTTTCACAACTCACGCCGCCTGGAACACCTCAGCATAACAGTGTGTCCGAACATCGTAATCGCACTCTATTGGATATGGTGCGATCTATGATGTCTCTTACCGATTTACCGCTATCATTTTGGGGATACGCTCTAGAGACAGCTACATTCACTTTAAATAGGGCACAATCTAAATCCATTGAAACAACACCGTATGAATTATGGTTTGGGAAGAAACCTAAGCTGTCGTTTCTAAAAGTTTGGGGATGCGATGCTTATGTCAAGAAACTTCAACCTGAAAAGCTCGAACCCAAGTCGGAAAAATGCGTCTTCATAGGATACCCCAAGGAAACCATTGGGTATACCTTCTACCTTAGATCCGAAGGCAAGATCTTTGTTGCCAAGAACGGATCCTTTCTGGAAAAGGAGTTTCTCTCGAAAGGAGTAACTGGGAGGAAAGTAGAACTCGATGAAGTACTACCTCCTGAACCGGAAAGTAGTACAGCTCAGGAAAATGTTCCTGTGGTGCCTACACCGACTGGTTAGGAAATTAATGATGATGATCAAGGTACTTCGGATCAAGTTTCTACTGAACTTCGTAGGTCCACAAGGACATGTTCCACACCAGAGTGGTATGGCAACCCTGTCTTGGAAATCATGTTGTTAGACAATGATGAACCTTTGAACTATGAAGAAGCGATGGCGGGCCCAGATTCCAACAAATGGCTAGAAGCCATGCAATCCGAGATAGAATCCATGTATGAAAATAAAGTATGGACTTTGACTAACTTGCCCGATGATCGGCGAGCGATAGAAAACGGACGCAGATGGAAATGTCACCATCTATAAAGCTCGACTTGTTGCTAAGGGTTATCGACAAGTTCAAGGGATTGACTACGATGAGACTTTCTCTCCCGTAGCGAAGCTTAAGTCCGTCCGAATCATGTTAGCAATTGCCGCATACTATTATTATGAGATATGGCAGATGGACGTCAAAACGGCATTCCTTAACGGTTATCTTAAGGAAGAGTTGTATATGATGCAGCCGGAAGGTTTTGTCGATCCTAAGAATGCTAACAAAGTATGCAAGCTCCAGCGATCCATTTATGGGCTGGTGCAAGTATCTTGGAGTTGGAACATTCGCTTTGATGAGATGATCAAAGTGTTTGGGTTTATGCAGACGTATGGAGAAGCCTGCATTTACAAGAAAGTGAGTGGGAGCTCTGTAGCATTTCTCATATTATATGTAGATGACATACTTTTGATGGGAAATGATATAGAATTCTTGGACGGCATTAAGGCCTACTTGAATAAGTGTTTTTCAATGAAGGAACTTGGAGAAGCCGCGTACATATTAGGCATCAAGATCTATAGTGATAGATCGAGACACCTCATAGGTCTTTCACAAAGCACATACCTTGATAAGATTTTGAAGAAGTTCAAAATGGATCAGTCCAAGAAAGGGTTCTTGCCTGTACTGCAAGGTGTGAGATTGAGCTCGGCTCAATGTCCGACCATGGCAGAAGATAAAGAAGAGATGAGCGTCATCCCCTATGCCTCAGCCATAGGATCTATTATGTATGCCATGCTGTGTACCAGACCAGATGTAAACCTTGCCATAAGTTTGTTAGGAAGGTACCAAAGTAATCCCGGCAAGGAACACTGGACAGCGGTCAAGAATATCCTGAAGTACCTGAAAAGTACAAAGGACATGTTTCTTGTTTATGGAGGTGACGAAGAGCTCGTCGTAAAGGGTTACGTCGACGCTAGCTTCGACACAGATCTGGATGACTCTAAGTCACAAACCGGATACATGTATATGTTGAATGGTGGGGCAGTAAGCTGGTGCAGCTGCAAGCAGAGCGTCGTGGCGGGATCTACATGTGAAGCGGAGTATACATGGCAGCCTCGGAGGCAGCGCATGAAGCAATTTGGGTGAAGGAGTTCATCACCGACCTAGGAGTCATACCCAATGCGTCGGGGCTGATCAAACTCTTCTGTGACAACACTAGAGCTATTGCCCTTGCCAAGGAGCCCAGATTTCACAAGAAGACCAGGCACATCAAGCGTCGTTTCAACTCCATCCGTGAAAATGTTCAAGATGGAGACATAGATATTTGCAAAGTACATACGGATCTGAATGTCGCAGATCCGTTGACTAAACCTCTTCCGCGAGCAAAACATGATCAACACCAGAACTCTATGGGTGTTCGATTCATCACAATGTAACTAGATTATTGACTCTAGTGCAAGTGGGAGACTGTTGGAAATATGCCCTAGAGGCAATAATAAAAGGATTATTATTATATTTCTTGTTCATGAAAGTTGTCTTTTATTCATGCTATAATTGTATTATCCGGAAATCGTAATACACGTGTGAATACTTAGACCACAACATGACCCTAGTGAGCCTCTAGTTGACTAGCTCGTTGATCAACAGATAGTCATGGTTTCCTGACTATGGACATTAGATGTCGTTGATAATGGGATCACATCATTGGGAGAATGATGTGATGGACAAGACCCAATCCTAAGCATAGCACAAGATCGTGTAGTTCGTTTTGCTAGAGCTTTTCCTATGTCAAGTATCTCTTCCTTAGACCATGAGATCATGTAACTCCCGGATACCGTAGGAGTGCTTTGGGTGTACCAAACGTCACAACGTAACTGGGTGACTATAAAGGTGCACTACAGGTATCTCCGAAAGTGTCTGTTGGGTTGACACGGATCGAGACTGGCATTTGTCACTCTGTATAACGGAGAGGTATCACTGGGCCCACTCGGTAGTGCATCATCATAACGAGCTCAAAGTGACCAAGTGTCTGGTCACGGGATCATGCATTACGGTACGAGTAAAGTGACTTGCCGATGACGAGATTGAACGAGGTATTGGGATACCGACGATCGAATCTCGGGCAAGTAACATACCGTCTGACAAAGGGAATAGTATATGGGGTTGCTTGAATCCTCGACATCGTGGTTCATCCGATGAGATCATCGAGGAGTATGTGGGAGCCAACATGGGTATCCAGATCCCGCTGTTGGTTATTAACCGGAGAGCCGTCTCGGTCATGTCTGCATGTCTCCCGAACCCGTAGGGTCTACACACTTAAGGTTCGGTGACGCTAGGGTTGTATGAATATGAGTATGCAGCAAACCGAATGTTGTTCGGGTCCCGGATGAGATCCCGGACGTCACGAGGAGTTTCGGTATGGTCCGGAGGTAAAGAATTATATATAGGAAGTGATGTTTCGGCCATCGGGAAAGTTTCGAGGTCACCCGGTATTGTACCGGGACCACCGGAAGGGTCCCGGGGGTCCACCGGGTGGGGCCACCTATCCCGGAGGGCCCCGTGGGCTGAAGTGGGAGGTGAACCAGCCCCTAGTGGGCTGGTGCGCCCTCCCTGGCCCCCCCTGCGCCTAGGGTTGGAAATCCTAGGTGGGGGGCGCGCCCCACTTGCCTTGGGGGGCACTCCACCCCCCTGGCCGCCGCCCCCCTTGGGAGATTAGATCTCCCAGGGCCGGCGCCCCCCTGGGGGCCTATATAAAGGAGGGGGGAGGGAGGGAAGCCGCACCCTGTGTCTTGGCGCCTCCCTCCCCCTTCTACACCTCTTCCTCCTCCCGCAGTAGCTTGGCGAAGCCCTGCCGGAGTCCTGCTGCATCCACCACCATGCCGTTGTGCTGCTGGATCTTCATCAACCTCTCCTTCCCCCTTGCTGGATCAAGACGGAGGAGACGTCACGCTGACCGTACGTGTGTTGAACGCGGAGGTGCCGTCCGTTCGGCGCTAGGATCTCCGGTGATAGGATCACGACGAGAATGACTACCTCAACCCCGTTCTCTTGAACGCTTCCGCACACGATCTACAAAGTGGTATGTAGATGCATCTATCTCCTTTCACTCATTGCTTAGATGAACTCATAGATGGATCTTGGTGAAACCGTAGGAATTTTTTTTATTTTCTGCAACGTTCCCCAACAGGGTATTGGTTGATGATGTGCCTGTTGGCCTTCGGTCCATGGAATTCATGATGGCTTTGGGTAACCTCATTGGCAAACCTGTGGAAGTGGACTTGGAATCTCTTGAGAAGGTTGGCCCGGTTCGGCTCAGCGTGTGGTGCATTGACCCGGCTTCTGTTCTTGGCTTTGTGGATGTCTTTCCTTCCCCTGAAGGTATTCGGCTGCATGTTTGGGTTGAGGGCGTTGGCCTCCATGCCCCCCCTCCTCTTGCGCCTTCGCCTCCTCCTTCCAAACCTTCTGATCAAGATGACACGCATGGGGATGGATCGGCTGGGGGGCATAAGCCCAATGGGGGTTCGGATTTGCGCTTCACTCAATCAGAATGGGGCAAGAAGGACTCTGATGACCGTGAGAATCTCAAGGAGAATGCCCTGGCCCCTAATCACAGAAGGAGAATCCACGGGATGGGGTGGTTGGCAAGGGGACCCCCATCTCTGGTTCTTGTTCTAATGTGCCTACTCGCCCGCAGTCGCCTTCCTTCTCTGGCATTGAGGATCTCCCTGCTTCCCCTAGGCGCTCCACTGACTTTCCCACCAAGAAGAAGAAGAAGGTCTCGGTTCGGAAGTTTTCTGCTAAGAGTCGGGCTTCATCCACCTCCAAGGCCTCCAAGGTTTCTGCTGCAGGGTTGGCTCGTCGTCTGGACCAGGACCTTGGCGCTGCATCGGGGTCTGGCCCTGGCTCGGCGACGCCGGTGAGGGGCTCGCCGGTGTTCCGTTCTCCTGTGTCTACGGCGCAGAAGGGTCGGCGGGTGCAGGACTCCGGCGTCTCGGTGGCAGAGCGTGCGGAACGTCGCGCTGCGGCTAGAGATCTCCCTCCTGCAGGTTCGTCTCCTCCTCCCCATGCTCTTCCTTCTTCCCTAGTTCGCCTAGTTTTACCTGCTATATCAGATGATCATTTGCTGCATATTATGTCGGATATTGGGGTGGTTGACAACCCGGGGATGGGCACTTCCTCTCATCTCCTCTCTATCATTCGGGCGAATGAGGTAGCCCAGGTTGCCATTACTAAGGCTATGGATGCCGCGAAGGGTGCTGGTCCTGCTGGGGTGCAGGGTCAATCCAGGGCGGCAGATGCAAATATTGGTTGTGGCCAGGCGTCTGCCCCCCCAGTTCCTGTCAAATCTGGGCGGTCTAAGCGGCCTAAGGCTTATGCGGCCCTGTGCAGATTGAGTCTATGTATCAAAAACCTTTCTTTTAGATGAGAGCCCTTTTCTGGAATGTCCGTGGTTTCGGTGCTAGGGGGCACCGCGACCAGTTTCACGACGTGGTGTGTGGGGATCACATTGACATTTTACGTTTGGTTGAAACTTTCAAGGAATCCTTCTCTCCCTCTGAATTGTCTGCGATCGCTGGGATGGGTAGATATGACTGGCACTTTCTGCCTGCTTCGGGTCACTCTGGTGGTATCTTGATTGGCTCCAAGCGGGACATCTTTGACTTCATTACTTTTGATCATGATATTTTTTGGGCTAGCTGCGTAGTTCATCATCGCCAACTAAATATGATGTGGGAATTCATGGTGGTTTACGGGCCTGCGGATCATTCGCTTTCCCCTCTTTTTTTGGATGAAATCTCGAGCAAGATTGAGACTTGCAATATTCCTCTTCTTATTGGGGGAGACTTTAACCTGACTCGCTCACCGGCCGACAAGAACAACTCTAACTTCTCATGGCCTCTCGCCAATGCTTTTAACGATTTCATTAGTATTTGCGCTCTTCGGGAGCTTCCTAGGGTGAGGGCTCGTTTCACCTGGTCTAACCATCAAGCCTCCCCGGTCCGGTCGGTGCTGGATAGGGTTTTTGTGTCCTTTCGGTGGGATTTGCTTTTTGCTCGTGCTCTGTTCAAAGTCAGGCCTGCGGTTGGGTCTGACCATGTCCCCCTTGTCCTTGACGGGGGCATTTTACTTATCGCCGCGACCTCCCGCTTCCAGTATGATGCCTCTTGGCTTTTGATTGAGGGCTTTTATGTTA
The DNA here is from genome assembly GCF_002162155.2 of Triticum dicoccoides. NCBI lineage: Eukaryota > Viridiplantae > Streptophyta > Magnoliopsida > Poales > Poaceae > Triticum > Triticum dicoccoides. The sequence goes on from NC_041391.1 coordinate 82,893,859, forward strand.
TGCTTGGGTCTAGGATTGCTACTTTTCTTTCTTCTCCTCTTCGTGTTGGAAATATGCCCTAGAGGCAATAATAAAAGTATTATTATATTTCAATGTTCATGATAAATGTCTTTTATTCATGCTATAACTGTATTATCCGGAAATCATAATACACGTGTGAATACTTAGACCACAATATGTCCCTGGTGAGCCTCTAGTTGACCAGCTCGTTGTGATCAACAGATAGCCATGGTTTCCTGACTATGGACATTGGATGTCGTTGATAACGGGATCACATCATTAGGAGAATGATGTGATGGACAAGACCCAATCCTAAGCATAGCATAAAAGATCGTGTAGTTCGTTTTGCTAGAGCTTTGCCAGTGTCAAGTATCTCTTCCTTCGACCATGAGATCGTGTAACTCCCGGATACCGTAAGAGTGCCTTGGGTGTATGAAACGTCACAACGTAACTGGGTGACTATAAAGGTGCATTACAGGTATCTCCGAAAGTAGCTGTTGGGTTGACACGGATCGAGACTGGGATTTGTCACTCCGTATGACGGAGAGGTATCTCTGGGCCCACTCGGTAATGCATCATCATAATGAGCTCAATGTGACCAAGGTGTTGGACACGGGATCATGCATTACGGTACGAGTAAAGTGACTTGCCGGTAACGAGATTGAACAAGGTATTGGGATACCGACGATCGAGTCTCGGGCAAGTAACGTACCGATTGACAAAGGGAATTGCATACAGGGTTTGATCGAATCCTCGACATCGTGATTCATCCGATGACAACATCGAGGAGCATGTGGGAGACATCATGGGTATCCAGATCCCGCTGTTGGTTATTGACTGAGAGCGTCTCGGTCATGTCTGCATGTCTCCCGAACCCGTAGGGTCTACACACTTAAGGTTCGGTGACGCTAGGGTTATTAGGAAGACTAGTATGTGACTACCGAATGTTGTTAGGAGTCCCGGATGGGATCCTGGACGTCACGAGGAGATCCGGAAGGGTCCGGGGGTAAAGATTTATATATGGGAAGTTGTCAAACAGACACCGGGAAGTTTCGGGGTCATACCGGTATTGTACCGGGGCCACCGGAAGGGTTCCGGGGGTCCACCGGGAGGGGCCACCCCTCCCGGGGGGGGCACATGGGCTGCGTGGGGCAGGGAGCCAGCCCCTGGTGGGCTGGCCGCACCCCCTCCCTTGGGCCCATGCGCCTAGGGTTGAGGGGGGAACCCTAGAGGGGGCGCCCCCCTTGGCTTGGGGGGCAAGCCACCCTCTCCCCTCTCCCCCAGGCCGCCGCACCCCCCCCTAGATGGGTTCTAGGGGGCCGGCCCCCTTCCCCCTTCCCCTTATAAATAGAGGGGTGAGGGGAGGGCAGCCGGACCAACCTCCAAGGCGCAGCCCTCCCCTCCCCAACACCTCTCCTCCTCCGTTGTGTGCTTGGCGAAGCCCTGTCGGAGTACTGCCTCTCCACCATCACCACGCCGTCGTGCTGCCGGTGGAGCTGTCTTCCTCAACCTCTCCTTCCCCCTTGCTGGATCAAGAAGGAGGAGACGTCTCCCGTCCCGTACGTGTGTTGAACGCGGAGGTGCTGTCCGTTCAGCACTTGGTCATCGGTGATTCGAATCACGTCGAGTACGACTACATCATCACCTTGCAAGCTTCCGCACGTGATCTACAAGTGGTATGTAGATGCAAACTCTCTCCCTTGACTCGTTGCTTAGATGAACTCATAGATGGATCTTGGTGAAACCGTAGGAAAAATTTTAATTTTCTGCAACGTTCCCCGACAGTGGCATCATGAGCTAGGTCTATGCGTAGTTCTCTTTGCACGAGTAGAACACAATTTTGTTGTGGGCGTGGATTTTGTCATCTTACTTGCCTCTACTAGTCTTTTCTTGCTCAACGGTATTGTGGGATGAAGCGGCCCGGACCAACCTTACACGTACGCTTACGTGAGACCGGTTCCACCGACTGACATGCACTAGTTGCATAAGGTGGCTGGCGGGTGTCTGTCTCTCCCACTTTAGTTGGAGCGGAATCGATGAACAGGGCCCTTATGAAGGGTAAATAGAAGTTGACAAAATCACGTTGTGGTGATTCGTAGGTAAGAAAACGTTCTTGCTAGAACCCAATTGGAGCCACGTAAAAGATGCAACAACAATTAGAGGACGTCTAACTTGTTTTTGCAGCGATTGATCATGTGATGTGATATGGCCAGAAGTTGTGATGAATGATGAATTGTGATGTATGAGATCATGTTCTTTGTAATAGGATTCACGACTTGCATGTCGATGAGTATGACAACCGGCAGGAGCCATAGGAGTTGTCTTTATTTTTTTGTATGACCTGCATGTCATTGAATAACGCCATGTAAACTACTTTACTTTATTGCTAAACGTTAGTCATAGAAGTAGAAGTAGTCGTTGGCGTGACAACTTCATGAAGACACGATGATGGAGATCATGGTGTCAAGCCGGTGACAAGATGATCTTGGAGCCCCGAAGATGAAGATCAATGGAGCTATATGATATTGGCCATATCATGTCACAACTATATAATTGCATGTGATGTTTATTATGTATTATGCATCTTGTTTACTTAGGACGACGGTAGTAAATAAGATGATCCCTTATAAAATTTCAAGAAGTGTTCTCCCCTAACTGTGCACCATTGCTACAGTTCGTCGCTTCTAAGCACCACGTGATGATTGGGTGTGATGGATTCTTACGTTCACATACAACGGGTGTAAGACAGTTTTACACAGCGAAAACACTTAGGGTTAACTTGACGAGCCTAGCATGTGCAGACATGGCCTCGGAACACGGAGACCGAAAGGTCGAACACGAATCGTATGGAAGATACGATCAACATGAGAATGTTCACCGACGATGACTAGTCCGTCTCACGTGATGATCAGACACGGGCTAGTCGACTCGGATCGTGTAACACTTAGATGACTAGAGGGATGTCTAATCTAAGTGGGAGTTCATAATTTGATTAGAACTTTATTATCATGAACTAAGTCTAAAACCTTTGCAAATATGTCTTGTAGATCAATGGCCAACGCTAATGTCAACATGACCTTCAACGCGTTCCTAGAGAAAACCAAGCTGAAAGATGATGGCAGCAACTATACGGACTGGGTCCGGAACCTGAGGATCATCCTCATAGCTGCCAGGAAACAATATGTCCTAGAAGGACTGCTAGGTGACGCTCCCGTCCCAGAGAACCAAGACATTATGAATGCTTGGCAGTCTCGTGTTGATGATTACTCCCTCGTTCAGTGCGGCATGCTTTACAACTTAGAACCGGGGCTCCAAAAGCGTTTTGAGCACCACGGAGCATATGAGATGTTCGAAGAGCTGAAACTAGTTTTTCAAGCTCATGCCCGGGTCGAGAGATATGATGTCTCCGACAAGTTCTACAGTTGTAAGATGGAGGAAAACAGTTCTGTCAGTGAGCACATCCTGAAGATGTCTGGGTTGCACAACCGTATGACCCAGCTGAACATTAACCTCCCAGATGAGGCAGTCATTGACAGAATCCTCCAGTCGCTCCCACCAAGCTACAAGAGCTTTGTAATGAACTACAACATGCAGGGGATGGAAAAGACCATTCCTGAAGTGTTCTCGATGCTGAAGTCAGCAGAGGCTGAAATCAAGAAAGAACATCAAGTGTTGATGGTCAATAAGACCACTAAGTTCAAGAAGGGCAAGGGTAAGAAGAACTTCAAGAAGGACGGCAAAGATGTTGCCGCGCCTGGTAAGCCAGTTACCGGGAAGAAGTCAAAGAATGGACCCAAGCCTGAGACTGAGTGCTTTTATTGCAAGGGGAAGGGTCACTGGAAGCGGAACTGCCCCAAATACTTAGTGGATAAGAAGGCCGGCAACACCAAAGGTATATTTGATATACATGTGATTGATGTGTACCTTACCAGTACTCGTAGTAACTCCTGGGTATTTGATACCGGTGCCGTTGCTCATATTTGTAACTCACAGCAGGAGCTGCAGAATAAACGGAGACTGGCGAAGGACGAGGTGACGATGCGCGTCGGGAATGGTTCCAGAGTCGATGTGATCGCCGTCGGCACGCTGCCTCTACATTTACCTACGGGATTAGTTTTGAACCTTAATAATTGTTATTTAGTGCCAAGTTTGAGCATGAACATTGTATCTGGATCTCGTTTAATACGAGATGGCTACTCATTTAAGTCTGAGAATAATGGTTGTTCGATTTATATGAGAGATATGTTTTATGGTCATGCTCCGATGGTCAATGGTTTATTCTTAATGAATCTCGAGCGTAATATTACACATGTTCATAGTGTAGATGCCAAAAGATTTAAAGTTGATAACGATAGTCCCACATACTTGTGGCACTGCCGCCTTGGTCACATTGGTGTCAAGCGCATGAAGAAGCTCCATGCCGATGGACTTTTAGAGTCTCTTGATTATGAATCATTTGACACGTGTGAACCATGCCTTTTGGGCAAAATGACCAAGACTCCGTTCTCCGGAACAATGGAGCGAGCAACCAACTTGTTGGAAATCATACATACCGATGTGTGCGGTCCAATGAGCGTTGAGGCTCGCGGAGGATATCGTTATGTTCTCACTCTCACAGATGACTTGAGTAGATATGGGCATGTCTACTTAATGAAACACAAGTCTGAGACCTTTGAAAAGTTCAAGGAATTTCAGAATGAGGTAGAGAATCAACGTGACCGAAAGATAAAATTCTTACGATCAGATCGTGGAGGAGAATACTTAAGTCACGAATTTGGTACACACTTAAGGAAATGTGGAATCGTTTCACAGCTCACGCCGCCTGGAACACCTCAGCGAAACGGTGTGTCCTAACGTCGTAATCGCACTCTATTGGATATGGTGTGGTCTATGATGTCTCTTACCGATTTACCACTATCATTTTGGGGATACGCTCTAGAGACAGCTACATTCACTTTAAATAGGGCACCGTCTAAATCCGTTGAGACGACACCGTATGAATTATGGTTTGGAAAGAAACCTAAGCTGTCGTTTCTAAAAGTTTGGGGATGTGATGCTTATGTCAAGAAACTTCAACCTGAAAAGCTCGAACCCAAGTCGGAAAAATGCGTATTCATAGGATACCCTAAGGAAACTGTCGGGTATACCTTCTACTTAAGATCTGAAGGCAAGATCTCTGTTGCCAAGAACGGATGCTTTCTGGAAAAAGAGCTTCTCTCGAAAGAAGTAAGTGGGAGGAAAGTAGAACTCGATGAAGTACTACCTCTTGAGCGGGAAAGTGGCGCAACGCAGGAAACCGTTCCTGTGATGCCCACACCAACTGAAGAGGAAAACAATGATGATGATCAAGGTACTTCGGATCAAGTTACTGCTGAACTTCATAGGTCCACAAGGACACGTTCCGCACCAGAGTGGTACGGCAACCCTGTCCTGGAAATCATGTTGTTAGACAACAATGAACCTTCGAACTATGAAGAAGCGATGGCGGGCCCGGATTCCAACAAATGGCTTGAAGCCATGAAATCCGAGATAGAATCCATGTATGAAAACAAAGTATGGACTTTGACAGACTTGCCCGATGATCGGCGAGCGATAGAAAACAAATGGATCTTTAAGAAGAAGACGGACGCGGATGGTAATGTTACAATCTATAAGGCTCGACTTGTCGCTAAGGGTTATCGACAAGTTCAAGGGATTGACTACGATGAGACTTTCTCTCCCGTAGTGAAGCTGAAGTCCGTTCGAATCATGTTAGCAATTGCCGCATACTATGATTATGAGATATGGCAAATGGACGTCAAAACGGCATTCCTTAACGGGCATCTTAAGGAAGAACTGTATATGATGCAGCCGGAAGGTTTTGTCGATCCTCAGAACGCTAACAAAGTATGCAAGCTCCAGCGATCCATTTATGGACTGGTGCAAGCATCTCGGAGTTGGAACATTCGCTTTGATGAGATGATCAAAGCGTTTGGGTTTATGCAGACTTATGGAGAAGCCTGCGTTTACAAGAAAGTGAGTGGGAGCTCTGTAGCATTTCTCATATTATATGTAGATGACATACTCTTGATGGGAAATAATATAGAATTTCTGGACAGCATTAAGGCCTACTTGAATAAGTGTTTTTCAATGAAGGACCTTGGAGAAGCTGCTTATATATTAGGCATCAAGATCTATAGAGATAGATCGAGACGCCTCATAGGTCTTTCACAAAGCACATACCTTGATAAGATTTTGAAGAGGTTCAAAATGGATCAGTCCAAGAAGGGGTTCTTGCCTATGGTACAAGGTGTGAGATTGAGCTCGGCTCAGTCACCGACCACGACAAAAGATAAAGAAGAGATGAGTGTCATCCCCTATGCTTCAGCCATAGGATATATTATGTATGCCATGCTGTGTACCAGACCCGATGTAAACCTTGCCGTAAGTTCGGTAGCAAGATACCAAAGTAATCCCGGCAAGGAACACTGGATAGCGGTCAAGAATATCCTGAAGTACCTGAAAAGGACGAAGGACATGTTTCTCGTTTATGGAAGAGACGAAGAGCTCGTCGTAAAGGGTTACGTCGACGCTAGCTTCGACTCAGATCTGGATGACTCTAAGTCACAAAGCGGATACGTGTATATGTTGAATGGTGGAGCAGTAAGCTGGTGCAGCTGCAAGCAGAGCGTCGTGGCGGGATCTACGTGTGAAGCGGAGTACATGGCAGCCTCGGAGGCAGCGCATGAAGCGATTTGGGTGAAGGAGTTCATCACCGACCTAGGAGTCATACCCAATGCGTCGGGGCCGATCAAACTCTTCTGTGACAACACTGGAGCTATTGCCCTCGCCAAGGAGCCCAGGTTTCACAAGAAGACCAGGCACATCAAGCGTCGTTTCAACTCCATCCGTGAAAATGTTCAAGATGGAGACATAGAGATTTGCAAAGTGCACACGGATCTGAATGTCGCAGATCCGCTGACTAAACCTCTCTCGCGTGCAAAACATGATCAACACCAGAACTCTATGGGTGTTCGATTCATCACAATGTAACTAGATTGGTGACTCTAGTGCAAGTGGGAGACTGTTGGAAATATGCCCTAGAGGCAATAATAAAAGTATTATTATATTTCAATGTTCATGATAAATGTCTTTTATTCATGCTATAACTGTATTATCCGGAAATCGTAATACACGTGTGAATAGTTAGACCACAATATGTCCCTGGTGAGCCTCTAGTTGACCAGCTCGTTGTGATCAATAGATAGCCATGGTTTCCTGACTATGGACATTGGATGTCGTTGATAACGGGATCACATCATTAGGAGAATGATGTGATGGACAAGACCCAATCCTAAGCATAGCATAAAAGATCGTGTAGTTCGTTTTGCTAGAGCTTTGCCAGTGTCAAGTATCTCTTCCTTCGACCATGAGATCGTGTAACTCCCGGATACCGTAAGAGTGCCTTGGGTGTATCAAACGTCACAACGTAACTGGGTGACTATAAAGGTGCATTACAGGTATCTCCGAAAGTAGCTGTTGGGTTGACACGGATCGAGACTGGGATTTGTCACTCCATATGACGGAGAGGTATCTCTGGGCCCACTCGGTAATGCATCATCATAATGAGCTCAATGTGACCAAGGTGTTGGACACGGGATCATGCATTACGGTACGAGTAAAGTGACTTGCCGGTAACGAGACTGAACAAGGTATTGGGATACCGACGATCGAGTCTCGGGCAAGTAACGTACCGATTGACAAAGGGAATTGCATACAGGGTTTGATCGAATCCTCGACATCGTGGTTCATCCGATGACAACATCGAGGAGCATGTGGTTGCCATCATGGGTATCCAGATCCCGCTGTTGGTTATTGACTGAGAGCGTCTCGGTCATGTCTGCATGTCTCCCGAACCCGTAGGGTCTACACACTTAAGGTTCGGTGACGCTAGGGTTATTAGGAAGACTAGTATGTGACTACCGAATGTTGTTTGGAGTCCCGGATGGGATCCTGGACGTCACGAGGAGATCCGGAAGGGTCCGGAGGTAAAGATTTATATATGGGAAGTTGTCAAACAGACACCGGGAAGTTTCGGGGTCATACCGGTATTGTACCGGGGCCACCGGAAGGGTTCCGGGGGTCCACTGGGAGGGGCCACCCCTCCTGGGGGGGGCACATGGGCTGCGTGGGGCAGGGAGCCAGCCCCTGGTGGGCTGGCCGCACCCCCTCCCTTGGGCCCATGCGCCTAGGGTTGAGGGGGGAACCCTAGAGGGGGCGCCCCCCTTGGCTTGGGGGGCAAGCCACCCTCTCCCCTCTCCCCTAGGCCGCCGCACCCCCCCCCCTAGATGGGTTCTAGGGGGCCGGCCCCCTTCTCCCTTCCCCCTATAAATAGAGGGGTGAGGGGAGGGCAGCCGTACCACCATCCAAGGCGCAGC